>NC_092503.1:158187817-158497817 GCF_047511675.1 Marmota flaviventris
TATGGTCATTATTTAAATTAAACAAAAGGGGGAAATGTTAGAGTCTGTAAACAAGTCAGGATGGCGCCTGGCATTTTGCCAGAGGGAGTGGTTTGTGAAGTAAAGCCAGCGAGTCATTAAGTGTGGAGATTTCTTATTGGTTGACTGCTGTATCGAGTTTATGCTAATTAAGATAAGCTGTGTGGAATGTATAAATACCTCTGTTGTCCTACAATAAATGGCTCCCACTCCTGCTGTATCAATCTACACAAGTTGCTCGTCACCCCCCCCCCCCCCCGGTTATTTTGCTGCAGCCAGACTGCAGCAGTAGACATCTCAGGGATTTGTAGGCTGTACATTCTGCTTTACACTCCCCCGTCCCAGGATTCTAGGTAGTGGAATTCATTTCTCTCGTCTAACAGTCCTGACCATAGAGGATTCTGGAAGCTATAGCTCCCTAAAAATTAAGGGAAATGTAGTCCAGTGTTTTGCCTGTGCACCACAGAGGATCCTGGGAGTTGGCACACCTGAGGATTCTGGGTAATGTAGTGCAGTGTTTTGCCTGCACCCCCCTACCAACAGGACATGAAAGCTGAAGTCCACATGCTTGTTCCGGTAATATGAAGATTCTAGGTAGTGTCATACCAAGGAAAGTAAAGAATGTATCAGGGCTGCTTCCTCAGCACACAGGGCAGCAGCAGAGAAGGAAGCTCTGGTCCTCACCATGGATACTGCCACCAAGCATCCCAGGCCACAGTGTATTCCAGGAGGGTCACCAGGAGAAGGAAGCAATGGCCCTCTGGATGTCCTCATGCTTTTCAGGTGTCCCCAAGCAATGGCATAACCCAGGTGAGTCACTAGGATAAGGAAGCTCTGATCCTCACTGTAGCCATGGCCCCCAAGTGTCCCCAGCAGGGATATCTCTCCAGGTGGATCCTGAGGATTAGGAATCTCTGGTACTCACTGTAGGAGGTGTCCTCCCAGTGTCCCCAGCAGCAACATCTCCCAGGGTTGGTCCAGAGGAGAAGAAACACTCCCTCCACAATCATCCCCAGGCTTCCCCAACTGTGGGGGTCTTCCCAGGTGTGTCCCAGGAGAAGGAAGTTCGCTATAAACACAGGACACCCACTCCCTGAAGGTGATATCGTCACAGGAATAGGAGAGAGTGACTCTATGTGCCCCCTGCTGGTCGATGTGGACAGCACAGGACACTGGGCATTCCTTGTTTAATCATGGCTAAGTGCCCCCTCATGGCAACACTAATAAAACTCTGAAATTTGTTCTAATTACTCCAGGACATCAACAGAAATAGAGTATACCATCCCACCTCTTGATCTAAATGTGTGGAAATAACAAAAAGCAAAGTAAATAGCCACTGGAAAAAAAGTCCTTTGATTTCCTATACATTATAAATAATGTGTAGGAGTTTTTGAAGTTTGAAAACTAAAATAAGAAAAACAAATTGGGGCGGGTGAGTACCGTGGATTGAAATCAGGGGCACTCGACCACTGAGCCACATTCCCAGCCCTATTTTGAATTTTATTTAGAGACAGGGATCACTGAGTTGCTTGGCGCCTCGCTGTTGCTGAGTCTGGCTTTGAACTCGCAATCCTCCCATCTCAGCCTCCCAAGCCGTTGGGATTACAGACAAGTGCCACTGTGCCCAGATAAAGCATTACCATTTACAATAGCACCCCCCAAAATTAAAGTCCTTAATTAAAAATCTTAAAATACAAACATACTTTCAGAAAACCTTGAACACAATTGAAAGAAAACAAATTTAATATAAATGAATGCAGACATTCCATGTTCAGGATTGGCAGACTAATATAGTTAAGATAAAGTTCTCTCAAACTTGTTCTGGTTTTTTTTGTTTGTTTTTGAGAAAGGTCTATTTAGTTCTACTGCACATTTATGATCTGTTTACTTAGTTTTTTGCTATTGAGCTTTTGGAGTATCTTATATATGCTGGATATCAACCCCATGCCAGATCTATAGATTATTAATTTTCTTCTTCCATCCTGTAGGTTCTCTCTACACTCTGAGGAGTGTTCCTTGCTGTGGAATCAGCCTGATCTTTGCATCAGTACAGCACATAGGGGAAGCTGAGAAAACAAATCTGACAGTTTCTTGAACTTTTTCTTAATTTTGCAATAGTGTGTTCGCATGGATGCCCATCCACAAGGAAGTCACCAGATCACAGTATGCACCCTGGCCTGAGTAAAGGGATATGTGGAGGAAATGAGCATCCTGCTCCCCACAAAGCTGATTCCACATGGGTGGCATTCACCACATCAGTTGCTTCATCTGGGGAGTTCCACTTAGTACTCAAAGGAAGGAGATGTAAACTTACTTTCTCAGCGCAGATGCATTTTACAGCAGCTGTTCTCCAATCCTTCTGGCTAGCTGTCCTCTCTGGAACAGCTGCTGTGTGCTTGGATCATGCACAACCATCTCTGGTTGTTCCTTAGGACGCTGGGGGTCTCACATCAACCTACATATGCTTTTCTACTCTGCATCATTCAAAATCAAGAAGATAGTTCCCAAGTCTGTCAATTCACACCCGTGTCGAATTCCTCAGGAAGATGGTGATGTTGACCTAGAAAATGAGGTTACTCCTTTACATATTGCTATGATTTTAGCAGTTGCTGGGGTATGTACACTCTGCCATCTGAGCGTCTTTCTCGGTGTCCAGAGGCTGCAGAGGTGTTATCTGTTGTTCCAACTTAACTTTTCCCTTCATTTTCATTGAGCCATAGTGGCCCTGAGGTTAGCAACTGAAGCTCCAACACACCAAAATCCTGCAGGTGTCCTCTGGGCAAGCAGAGTGTCCTTGCCTCCCGGGGACTGGTGGCTGCGCTGTGGGAGTGGAGCAGAACAGGTGAGCCCCTCCTCGGGCTGGGGAGCCTGGTGGAGAAAGGGCAGAGCCGTGGTGCGCGGAAGCCGGGCCCACAGTTTCCACTGCAGGATAGATCAAGCACCTTTCAGAAACCCACAACCTGGCTTCTGTCCGCCAGGTATCTCCTATGGGCGACACAAACAGGGGACCTTTCTGGCAGCAGAGCGTGGAGACCCGGGACCCCTGAAGCCGCACCTGGGAAGGGCGAGTGGCCTCCCAGGCTGCATAAAGTCAATCCAGGGTGCTGGAGTGGGAGAAAGGGCTGCATTCCAGGTCGTGATTTCTGAGTTCTAATTCCGCTGCACCCTGGCCCAAGCCTGTGTGGTTTGGCCATGTGACTTAACACCTCTGAGCTGTAGTTTCCCACCTGCGCCAGTCGGTGGCAGTGTTGTCCTGGTTCCCGCCAGATGGGCTGCGAGGAGCTGGTGCTTTCAGGGTTGGAAAGCGCTCTGGGGCTCTGCAGCACTGCCACCCCCTGGGCATGGATCCTGCTCCCCTCTCCATAGCTTTGTATTCAGCTTGTACTCACTTGTGTCACTGCAGCCATGACATAATTCCACATAGGTACTCGCCCATACTTCAATATACCCCACATTGTTTGGAGAACCATGCAGTAAATGCCCTCATTTGCGGGGCTGGGATGTGGCTCAGTGACTGAACGCTTGCCTCATACATGTGAGGCCCTGGGTTTGATCATCAGCACCACATAAAAAGAAAATAAAAATTAAAAATAAAAACTAAATGCCCTCATTTGCTATTCCCCCTTTCAAGACTTAAGCCTTTCTTTCAAGCTTTGGATCTGAGATTTCCCAGTGTCCAATGCAGGTGGGTTTGGTTTTTCCTGCAATTCATTCTATGAAGCTAGTATCACTCTCATATCAAAACCAGATAAGGACACATCAAGTAAAGAACACTGCAGACCACTATCATTGATGAACTTAGACTTTTAAAAAATATACCTAATAAAATCATGTTCAACAACATACGAAGAAGATTGTACATCATGACTAACTTGGTTTTATACCAGAGATGCAAGGATGGTTTAATATATACAGATCAATAAATGTAATTCATCACATAAGTAGAATTAAGGGCAAAAATCATTTAGTCATCTTGATAGGTACAGAGAATGCCTTTGATAAAATTTGGCACAAAACTTGTCAAAATAAAAGCAATGAAGAAACTAAGGATAGGAGGAACCTACCTCAATTCCATAAAGGGTATATATGAAAAAAACCTAAAGCCAACCTCACAGTAAATGGATAAAACTGAAAGCATTTCCTTTAAAATCAACAACAAGACAAAGATGTGCACTCTTACCACTCCTGTTTAATATAATTCTAGGCAGAACAATTAGGCAAGAGAAGGAAATAAAGGGATTAAAAATAGGAAAGAAAGAAGTCAAATTATCACTGTTGGCAGATGATTTGGTCCTATACTTAGAAGATAAAAAAAAAAAAAAAAAACCTCCACCAAAAGACTATCAGGGCTAACAAGCAAATTTGTCAAAGTAGCAAGTTACAGCATCAATGTAAAAAATCAGTAGCTTTCCTATACATCAATAATTAATCTGCAGAGAAAGTAATCAAGAAAACTATTCCATTCTCAATAGCCTCAAAGAAAATAAAATACCTGAGAATAAATCTAACCAAGGAGGTGAAAGATCTCTACAATGAAATCTGTAGAACATAGAATAAAGAAATTGAAGATGACTCAAGAAGATGTAAATACCTCCCATGTTCATGGACACAAATGGGGGCTTTCAAGGCCCCATCATTTTTCTTATGTGGCTCACAGGAGTCAGAAAGCAATGTACTTAGTACTGCCAATTCACCACAAAGCCTATCTTTTAAACATATCTTAAATAATAAACTTGAACAGGCAGGTGACAAAAATCAGGGAAAAGAAGTCATAAAGGGCATGTTGCTTCATGCCCTCTCCAGGTACTACCTCCCAGCACCTTCAACAAAATGGAAGGTCCTTAACCCCTGTCCTTTTGCTTTTCATTTAATGTTTCATTAAATAATTGTTCATGCTGATCACCCGAAATTTCAGACCCTCAATCCTCCCCAAACTTGTGGGAGGGCTCAAGTTCCAATGAGCTAATCACAGAGTTGGTTCCACTGCACCCAGCCATCCAGGGCCACCAGGAATCATAAACCATGGTTCACCTCCCTGGCTGCAAACAGACACACTGCTTCATAGATTGAAGGATCAGGAGATTATTGCCAGGAAACTGGGTCAAAGACTTTTTTTTTTTTTTTTGGTACCAGAGATTGAACCCAGGTACACTTAACCACTAAGCTCCATCCCATACCTTTATTTATTTATTTATTCAGCTATTTCATTTTTAGATAAGATCTTCCTAAGTTGCTTTAGGGTATCAATAAGTTGTTCAGGATGGCTTTGAATTTGTATTCCCCCTGCCTCACCTTCCCCAAGGCACTAGATTAACAAGTATCCAACACTGTGCCTTGTCTGTATTTCTTATTATGACTCACCAACATACATAAAGAAATAAATGCTTTTCAACTTGAAAAAGAACTTGAATACACACTGCACTAGCAAACATGCAAAGATGCTTAATGTCTCATTAATTATGGACATGTAAGTCAAAGTCAAAGTGAAATTTCCTCACTCCTGTTAATATAACCATTATCAAAAAAATTTTAAATGGCAAGCATTGGTGAGAATGAAGTCAAATGTATGACCTGTGTGTGGAACAATTGCAGTTTCATCAAAAAGTTAAAATTAGAATTATTAAAATTATCATAGTACTCAAGTCTGTTCCTAGGTTTTTACACCAAAGAACTGAAAGAAGGTATTCAAAGCAAAATGTGTATGTGTTCTTTACATCTGTTTAAGTCATGAAAATGAGGGACAAGCTCAGAAAGAGTTCCAGGAAGAAAAAATGTGGATCTGAGTAAAAAATCATAATACCTATGGTGTTTCATCCCCCATTTAAAAAAGAAACTGTCAGCTCTTTTCACACAGCACAGCAGCCCTGTGATTCTTGCTCTCATAGAACACTAGTTAGGTGGGTCTCCATACACAGCGCAGCAGTCCTGTATGTTCCTGTCTTTCCATGTGGACATGTGCAACTCTGCAATTGTTCACATTTTAGATATCAAGTTTCTTGGATCTGCCAGTAGACATGATCAGCCTTAAGAATCCTTCCATCAGAAAACTCCAGTTTTCTGGATATAGAATTCAACAGTCTTGCACATCTATCCATCAATAGAACCCCAGTCACCTGTCTGTACAAGTGGTGCCCAGGAGCCCTGAGTTTCCTTCCATCATTATCCCTGTTGCCTGGCTTTGAACATGGACAGAAGTGGCCCTGGCATTGTGGGTCTCCAAATAGTTTCCAGCAGCCTTGGTAATTCTGAGACCATGAGCATTACAGACTACTAGCAATGGCAATTCTGGACAATATGATTTCCTGACTGCATAGAACCCCATGCTCCTGTTCCTGATGTACAGCCCATCAGTACTGTGTGTCCTCCCATCATGGAAATCAAGTTGCCTGGCTTTTCTACAGCAGTCCATCAGTCCTTCACATGCTGCCATCATAAGAACCCATTTCCCTAGCTGTCCACAAAGAGCAGAGCAAGTTTGTAAGTCCTGACATCACAGAACCCCAATTTTCTGTGACTTCCATGTAAATTCAAGAAGCCCTGCAATTTCTGCCATCATAGAAACCCAATTGTCTCCCCTTTGAACATACACACCAGCAGCCCCAGGAATCCTGACATTAGAGAAACCCATTTTCTCTGCTCTCCACATTAAAACCAGCAGCCTGGCAATTCCTGCCATCACACAACCAAGTTAACTTTCTCTCCAAGCAGATCCCAGCAGTACTTTGAGGCATATCATAAATTACCCTTGCTTAAACATGGAGTTCAACAGCTCTGTGAATCCTGCCATCATAGAACCCAATTTCCCTGGATCCCCACATACAGCCCAGTAATCCAGTGAATTCTGCCATCCTACAACACCAGTTACCTGCCTCTCCATGTGGACACCAGCAGCCCTTGGATTTCTGACATCATGGAAACACAACTTTCTGTGTCTCCATTGAAGAATGCAGCAGCCCTGTGTGTACTGCTGTCATAGACACCAGTTCCATGTCTTTCTATCTAGAAGATAGTAGTCTTAGTTGTCCAGTCATCAATAGAATCCCAGTTCCCTTGCTACCAGAGTTCAGCAATACTGTGAGTCCTACCATCACAGAACCACACTTCCCTGAGGTTTCTCATAAATCTTGGAGCACTTCAAGTCTTATCAACAGAACATCAGCTTCCTTGTTTGCCATATAAAAAAGCAGCAGCTCTGGGAGTCCAGACATCATTGAATCACTATTCCATTGCTTACCACTCAGAGCCATCAATTCTGACCATCCTGCCATCATAGACTGCAGATCCCTTTGCTATACAATGAGTTCAGCAGTCAAGTGTGCTTTTCTCATAGAAAATCAGTTCTGTGGCACTACACAAAGATCCCTACAGACCTGGAAGTTCTGTCATCATAGACTCCAGTTATGTGCCATTCAACATAGACCCCAGTATAATGAAGAGTCTGGACATCACAGAAACTCTGTAATCTTGCTTTCCACATATATAATATCAGTATTGTGTATTCTTCCTTCATAGTATCATAGTTCCCTTGTTCTCCAAATAGAGCACAGAACCTGGCAATTTTTGTTACCCTAGAACCCCAGTTCCCTGGCTCTACACATACACCTAGCAATGCTGATACTCCTTCCACTATAAAATGCCAGTTTCTTGACTCTCCTCATGAAACCCAACAGTTTGGGGTGTCCTGCCATCATAGCACATCGGGTCCCTAGGCAGTGCTGGTTGCTCTGCCATCAGAGAACTCCTGTTCCCTGGAACTCCATGTAGAGACAACAAGCCACGAGTGACCACCATAATAGAATCTCACTTCCCTGGTTCATCATATAAAGCACAACAGCACTACAGTCTTTTCATAACAGACCCAGATTTACCTAACTCACCATGGAGAGTCAAGTAGCCTTACGATACACACCACCATAGGACTCCAGTTCCCTGAATTGCCTCATAGAACTCAGAAGATATGAACATAATGCCATCAATATAACACAAGTTTCTTGTCTCAGTATCAAGAGCCCAACAGGTCCAATGAGTCATGTCATCAAGAAAATCCCAGTTTCCAGTATTTCCACAATAAGTCAGAATTCCCAATATCCTTGCCATCATAGAATCTGTTTCCTGGCTTTGAACAAAGAGGCCAGCAGTCTTATAATCCTGTCATCATAAAAAATCAAGTTCCCTTGCACTCAAATACAGTCCACCAGCCCTGTGAGTCTTGTCATCAGATAACACAACTGTTTGGTCTAAGCAGAGTCCAGTGAACCATGAGTTCCAACATCATACAATTCCTGTTACTGGCTGTCCGTGTACAGCCTTTTGGTACTGAACATGTAGACATCAATAGAACTATAGCTCTGTTGAGAGCCACAGCTGAAGGGGCCCCAGGAAACTTCCAGCTGCCAGCTGATGATTGGCTCACAGCAGCCCCAGCAAACTTCTAGCTGCCAACTGATTGGCTCCTCTGTGGTGATGCTCATTGGGCTGTTTCCCTGCCCTTTCAGACCACAGAGCAGCTCATTGGGGGACTTTTTTTGGCTCTGCCAACACGACCCAGCTAATCTGCCTCAAGAGCGGGGGGGGGGGGGGGGGGGGGGTTGAGAGGCTTGTGGGAAGCCGGTGGTGGCAGTTGGGCTCTGAGGGGATTCCTGAAGAGCTGTGTGGTGTGTGTGTGTGTGTGTGTGTGTGTGTGTTCTAAAAATAAAGTTCGTTTCTTTTGACAAGTGGCTCCTGAATTGTGCCCAGCCAGACTGCAGCATAGCTCAATGTCTCACCACATAGACTCCAGCAGTCCTGAATAGTTTTCCATCATAGAACCCCACATTCTTCACTCTCCACCTAGAACCTAGCAATTCTGTGAATCCTGAAATCCACTCCCTGACTCTCCACATAAAATCCAGAAGACCTGTTTCCTTTCATCATTAGAATCCCAGTCCTGGGCTATCCAAACAGTGCTCAGCAACACTGGAAATCATGTCATCAGAAATTCCACTTCTCTGGTACTCCATGTATAACCCTGCAACCTTATGAGGCTTGTTTTCCATAAAAATCCTTTATAGTAGTCCAACACATAGAGACCAGTAGAAGTCCAAATCATGCCATCAATAAAACCACATATCCCTGGCTCTCCACCAAGTCCAATAGCCTTGCAAGCCCTGCCATCATAGAACCCCATTCCCAGTGGTACCACAATGTGTGCCATCATAGACACCCTGTTTCCCACCTCTCCATATGTTGTCTAAATGTCCTGTGATTCCTACCATAATAGTACTCCATTTTCCTTGGTCTCTACCTAGCACTCAGCAGACCTCAGAATCCTGCCCTAATAGGTCCCTGGTTTCCTGGCTCCTCACAAAGTGCCCTGCAGCTTTACAACTGCTGCCTTTCTAGAACTCCAGTATCCTGGCTCTCCAAAAAGAGCTCAGTAGAAAAACAATATCCTGTTTTTTCACAGAGTCCAATCTTGTGTTTCCTTCCAATTTAGATATCATGTTCTCTGGCTCTCCACAAAATGCTCAGCATTTCTACAAGTTCTGCAACTTTATAAAGCCAGTTCCCTTACTCTTCATATACAGTCCAGCAACTTTCAGTGTACTGCTATCATAGAACTAGGGTTCCTTAGATCTCTGAACAGACTCCAGAAGCCTTGGGTGTTCTGATTTAATAGATCCCCAGTTCTCTGGCAAACTGTGAAGAGGCTGCAGTCCTGAACATCAAGCCATAATGAACCTCCAGGTTCACCATGTAGAGCCAAGCAGCCCTGTGAATCCTACAAGCATACAACATTAGTTCCATGGAACTCCACATAGAACTGAACATCCTTGCACATTCTGCCATCACCAGAATCAACATTTTACACCTCTCTATCAGGAACACAGAATCCTGTGAGACCTATCATCAGAGAACTCCAGTTTTCAGCTTGGAACGCAGAGATCACCAGCCCTTAGTGACCTGTTATCACCACATGGAACCCAGTAAACCTGAGTGTTGTGATTATATATGCCCAATACAACATTCTGTAAAAACAATTTTCTCAAAATCCTGAGCCATGGAAGTAGGTTTCTTATTTTCAATTTTAAAGTTACTTTGATAGTTACTCAAAATTTTAACAAGAAAGAAAGGAAAAAACAAGAAGAAGAAGATTAGGTGCCTAGCCTCCCCAAGTGTCAGGCACACTGTCCCAGTGCCTGGAGATGCAGGGGCTAATCTCAGAAATGTGCACAAGGACGTGACTTCTGTCCTTCCTCAATCAAGTACCAGAAGTTTAAGTCCCATCAAGGACAACTCTGGCTTTTAGAATAGGACGAGCTCTGAGGTGCTCTCAGCCACCAAGAGTCCCTCCAGCTAATTACAGCCTTGACCTCTAAGAAGCAGGCTCCGGAGCAGCGCAGACCCCTCTGCATTAAGGATGCGACTACCGCTTGCGCGGTCAGAGGGAGCTGTCCCTCTCCACCTGACCTTCACCTTAAGACCGCGGTGCCCAATTAGGGTTCCGAAGGCGGCCAGAGGGCGCGTTCCAGGACGCCCTCTCCCCTGCGCCGCCATAACCGCAAAGGCAGCAGCCTACGCGTCCCCACCCCCCCCACCCCACCCCCCTCGCTCTCTGATGCCACCGCAAGGGGTCTCTTTCCAGGTTGTGATCTGCCCGTCCCGAATCCCGAGCTGTGATTCCCGTGAGCGGCCCCGGGTCTGTGTTGCTCACGCAAGTGGACGCCCAAGAAAGCTAAAGCCAAGGCTGCCTGGTGTCCCTGCAGTGGGAGGTTCCATAGAAAGGAATCAACTGGAGCTAGTTGGTAGACCATGGAGTCGGCTCCTTTGGGTGGTGCTGCATGCACACCGTGCTGGCCTTGTTCACACACCCTCCTGTGAGCCCAAGCAGAGACACACTAGAAACCACTCATGGAGCCTAAGCAAAGCCCAACACTTGACTGTTGACTTGAGAAGCTGAGGCAGGAGGAGTCCTGGAAAGTTCAAGGCCAACCTGGGCAACCTAGCCATCCCTTGTGTCTCAAAATAACAATAAAATAAAGGGCAAGGAGAGAGAGAGATCTTGCCTAGTGGCAGAGCACTTGCCAAACATGCAAGAGCCCCCAGGTTCAATCATCAGTACTGCAAAAATAATAACATAAAAACAACATAGTGGACTGGGGTTGTAGCTCAGTGGTAGATCACTTGCTTTGCATGCATGAGGAACTGAGTTTGAATCTCAGCAGCACATAAAAATAAGTAAATAAATAAAGATATTGTGTCCATCTGAAGCCAGATTTAAAGATAGGTAGTTAGTGTAGTTAGGTAAATCTGGTCTAATGTTGAGAATGGAGTCCAGGGAAAAGCAGAACAACTCTTGGAATGTTAATGTCCCCAAGGCCCAGAGCCCATCCCAAAGAAATGTTAATGAAACAGCTCCCAATGAAAATGGAGATGCTAATCCAAAAGTTCTTCCTGCCCAGATTACTCCTTTGGCCCACCTGTGCCCCACCCTATATTCCGTCACTGAAAGATAACAGAACAAAGGACAGGAATGGGGGAAAGCTGGATGAAGACCTTAGCTATAAAATGGGGAACACATTTTCCCTTCCATGGATTCCACCTCTTGGGTCCCCTTCTTCCTCCGGGGAGGGGAGAATTCTTTTCTGCTGTCCTTTAATAAAGCCTCTACTTTCCACTCTGAACTTGCCTCCGCGTGCTTCTCTGGTGTTATACTTCAACATTGAGAAAGCAAGGACTCTTCACCGGTAAAACAGTGGTAACACATCTACAACTAAGAAATAAAAATAAAAAGCAACATAGTGACACCTTTTCCAATTCATAAAGCCTCTATTGATGTCAGTATAACTTACAGACATTTGGGGACTCGGTGGCCACCATAGGTGGGAGATCAATATGACAACAATAGTTCCAAGGTCATCATCCACACATACACCTTGTACCTCAGACAATCTCAAAACATAACCATCAAAAGTATAATCCAGAAGCCCCTATGGAACAAGAAGCTCTTTTAGAGGGTCCATAAAATGAAAACTTTTCATGGTATAATACATTATTTGCCTTTTTATTATCATAATTTCATATTTGTATAGCAGAATTTGACCAGAGATTACCAAACTTACATTAACCCAAGAAACTGAATGTAGAAGCAAATTTCAAGAATCTGGTATTTTATCATACTAGAATTTAAAACATTTGCAAAAGAGTAAAACAATACTGCTCTCCTCACTTTTTTGATTATTATTTATAACAATTTTATGTTAACTTGTAATGCATTTATAACTGTGTGTGTGTATGTGTGTGTGTGTGTGTGTGTGTGTGTGTGTGTGATGTGGTACTGAGGTATGAGCCCAGGGGTGTGGGCCACTGAGCTATATCCCCAGCCCTCTGTTTTATTTTGAAACAGGGTCTGGCTAAGTGTCCCAGGCTCTCCTCAAACTTTTGGTCCACTTACCTCAACTTCCCAAGTCCCTAGGATTTATGAATGTGTGCCAATGTGCAATTAGTAAATTACTAATTGTGATAAGCAGAATAATGGTCTTTCAAAGATATATACATGTTTCATCTGTGGAAACTTTCAATATGTTATCTTAAGTGACAAAAGGGATTTTGTAGATATGATTAAGAATATTTTGCTGGGCTTAGTGGTGCACATCTGTAATCCCAGGGAGCTGAGGTTGATCTTGAGAGCTAGACATCAAGAGATTGCTGCCTGGCATACCTTCATTTTAGCCCTGTGAAACTCATCTTAGACTTCTTACTACAGGAGCCTAGATAATAATTTTTTTGTCATTTAAGTCACTATCTGTGTGGCAACTTCCTTGAGCAGCTATAGGGAATTCACACAGTAACTCAAATTGTACTCAATTTTAATTTCCAAAACAATAAAAACCAATTGATGTCATCTTATGATAAAGGCTCTTCATGATGAATAATGTTTTTTAAAAATGGGATTGTGCTCTGTTGCCCAGAATTTGTCAAAAATTCAAGACCTCTCAAGTGATCCTCCTGCCTCAGCCTCTGATACAAAAAATTTAAAAACCACTCCTCTAAATAAATCCTGTGTCATTATGACTTGCCACCTCTCTTTTCACCTTGGTTCTTGCTGTTCTGAGTGCCTAGAATGTCCTTGTGAAGCCAGGTTTAAAGTTAGGTAGTCAGTGTAGTTAGGTAAATCAGGTCTAATATCGAGTAAGATCCAAAATGGAGGCCATGTTGAGAATGAATTCTGGGAAAACCTGAACAACTCTTGGAATGTTAATGAAGTCTGGAAACGCAGGACAACTCATGGAATGTTAATGTCCCCAAGGCCCAGAGCCCATCCCAAAGAAGTGTTAATGAAACAGTTCCCAGCAAACTTGAAGATGCTGACTCAAAAGTCCTTCCTGCCCAGATTACTTCTTTGGCCCACCTGTGTCCCACCCTTCGGGCCTTCCCACCTACATTCCATCACTGAAAGAACTATAAAAAGGGGAACACATTTGCCCTTCAATGGATTCCATCTCTTGGGTCCCCTTCTTCCTCTGGGAGAAGTCTTTTCTGCTGTCCTTTAATAAACTTCTATTTTCCACTCCCACCTTGCCTCAGTGTGCTTCTCTGGTGTTATACTTCAACATTGGGGAAGCAAGGACTCGTCACCGGTCAACAGCAGTAACATATTGGAGGTCCCACCAAGATTCTACACTGAGATAAGCGCCTCTCCATGCACTCCACGTCTGGAGGTGCATCTTTCTCTCTCTGGAGGGTAAGGTGAGCACCCGACGGCTACTTAAACGCAGTTAGTGCAGCCGCCACTCTTCAAGACTTGGGTGGGAGGTTTCCTGGCCTAGGCAGCTCTCAATCACCTGTTCAATACAGAGCAGGCATGTTGGGTTCTGCCAAAGCCATTTCCAACTTTTCTGTCTGGGCCCGGAGAGCAATTGGCATGAGTACACAGTGTCCCTAAATTCCGATCTGCCTCGGATGCGTGGATGTGGAGGAAGGAGTTTGGAACAACTGCGGAATTCTGGTCTGGGCTACACTCCGACGTATTCCTAAGGTTCCTTTCTCTTGAGCCCTCTCCTGACAGCCCTAAGGGGTATCTAGGGTGATCGGTAGATGAATGGCACTGAGGGAAAGCCCCAATCACTTTTGCCTCCATGTGGGCTATGCAACACTCCCAACCCTGCATCCGTTCCCTCCTGGATGCTCCCCTTCCTTTGCAGGTCAGAAATGTTAGCAATTCTGGTTGTAGGACTGAGAGAAAGGCATGGGATAATTAGCAAAATCTTCCCAGGTTCCCTAAGGAGCACAGGTAACTTTCACTAGTCTGTTTTACCACTCTGATGTTTATAATGTGCTGTGTTCTCTTTAAGCTGCTAGAGAGGCATTTTTAGAATGAACTCTTCCAGTAATCTCTCTGATAGAAAGCGCTACCTTACAAGGAGTAGATTTCCCTTACCCTTAGGTGGTTCTTTTACTCTACAGAGCAAAGGCAACAAAACAGCACATGATTCTCTTTTGCAATGGATATTTAGTGGCCGGGAGGAGAAGCAGTAATGCTCTTAAGTCTGAATCCTCCCAGGGTCTCTGGCACAGGGAAAACTGAGATCCTAGCACTTTGCCAAAGGGGACCAGAAACACCCTTGGCAAAGCAAGTTGAGAGACGGGTTTTCTGGACCGTTTAGGAAGCTCAAGCTTAGGGAGATGTCCCTAATGAGAACAGTTTTCTCCAGCGCAGGTGCCTGAGTCCTGTTTTCTTCTCACTCAGATGGAAGCTTCTCTCTCCAATACACCAGGTACACCACTTACCTGCATATTGAAAAATTGGGATAGATTTGACCCACAGATACTCAAGAAAAAGTGCCTCATTTTCTTCTGCTGCCAGGCCTAGCCTCAATACAAACTCCCTGATGGAGAAACCTGGCCACCAGAAGGAAATATCAACTTTAATACAATTTTACAGCTTGATAAATTTTGCAAAAAGGAAGGGAAGGGAAATGGTGTGAGGTGCCATATGTTCAGGTTTTCTTTGCTCTAAGGGAAAATCCTAAATTATGCCAACAGTGTAAAGTAGACTTAGCTATGATAAATGCCATGAAGAGAGAAAATCTTGGGGACTCACCTACTGAGGAAAAAGAATCAGGAGGACCCACAAAATCTCCATCTGCTCTTGGTGTGCAACAGCAGCTCTCCTGTCCTCCATATCCTGGCCTCTCTGCATCCCCAACAGGCAAAACACCATATATTACCTCTCCAGGAGATGCCAGGAGGAGAATTTGGGCCAATCAAAGTACATATCCCCTTCTCCCTTCAAGACCTAAGGCAGATAAAAACTGATTACTGGAAAGTTAGGAAATAAGCCAGTGTGCCTGGGATTGGACCTAACCAAAGGAGCTAATCCTGTAAGTAAAAGGAGGGACTGAGGGACTCCCATCAGTTGCTGAAGCCACTTTTGCTTCGGGGAACTCCCTCTTCCTTACCTGCACTGTAAGAATTACTCCACCTCTGTCTACTAAAAAAAAGGGGGGGGGGGACAATGAATGCAGTAATGTGTTGATATTATAGATTGATTCTTGGGAATTATCTTGGCTGAATGTGTATCTAAAAGATGATTTTTTATTGTAACAATCTGGTATCTGAATGGGTTTTTGAAGCATTGCATAATCTTGCAGTTAAAAGTTGGGTTTAGGTAATTGTTTAATTCATGATTTCAGATAATTCATGCCAGAGAACTTAAATACTTAGGGTGGAAAATTAAAGAACTCTGCTTCCAAGTTGGCAAGTAACTCCCAATCATTTAATTTTATTTTTTCATCAATTTTTGAACTGGGTAGCCTGGGAAGATTTCACTAGGTGTACCAGTGCGTTAATTTGGGCAAGGATAGTAAATTATGATATGGTATCTGTTCCCCTCAGTGTGTAGGATTTAGGAAAGGAAAGTGTTGGATTGGGATGTTGGTCTGGCTTATTGAAGTGATATTGAATAGCAACAGTCTTGGGAATTTTTAAAACTTAATTTTGGATATACATGGTAGTGTGTGGTTCTCTTTTGGAATTTTTCAGGTTATTTAATGTAACTTAATACTACTTTAGGAACTTCAAAAATAATCTGCCTAAATTCAGAAATTAAAAAGGATTGTTTCAAAATGTGAACAGAAAAGGAGGTTAACAGATGGAAAAGAGAAATTAGAAGGTTCTAGATATGGATTTAATAGAAAGAAAATGTGTTTCTGGATAAGAGAGTCTATGTGATTAAGTAAATAAGAGGATTTAAGTAAGTGATAAAGAAGGTCTGTGTAAGTTGGTTATATGTGTAAGTTTTTTGAGCAAGTAATCTTAAAGAAATTAAACAGCTGGTTAAACAAGAACTGTTGTTTTAGAGAATTGTGCTATGTTATTTCTTTAAAAAACTAAATTTGGTTAATATAAAAAAAAATCAAGGTAATTGTGGTGCTATTAATGTGTTGTGATACCGCTGAAGCCAGATTTAAAGATAGGTAGTTAGTGTAGTTAGGTAAATTGGGTCTAATATGCAGTAAGATAAAGAAAATGGAGACCATTAGGGGAATGCAGCCCAGGAAACCAGAGCAGCACTTGGGGAAATTGAAATATTAATGTCCCCAACACTGGGAACCCATTCTAAGGAACTGTTAATGAAACATCTCTCAGCAAAAGGGAGGTGCTAATCAAACCACCCCAGGCCCTTCCTGCCCAGATTACTCCTCCAGTCATCTGTCTCCCACCTTTTGCCCTTCCCACCTACATTCTATCACTGCAGGATAAAGGGAAACAAAGGACAGAAATGTGGGTGGAATAAAAGAAGACCTTATCTATAAAAAAGGGAAGACCTTGCCCTTCCATGGATTCCGCCTTTTGGGTTCCCTTCTTCCTCCAGGAGGAAGTCTTTTCTACTATCCTTTAATAAAGCCTTTCACTTTCCACTCTACACTTGCCTGGGCATGCTTCTCTGGTGTTATACTTCAATGTTCGGGGAAGCAAGGATTTGTCACCAGTAAACAGAGGTAACACCGCTGGTTATCAGTGAAGAGCCCTGCTTCCCCACATGCTGAAATTTGAACATTAGAGAAGCACACTGAGGCAAGCATATGAATGAGGGTTTATTTTAAAAGGGGTAACATAGACTTCTCCAGCAAGGGAGAAGGGGGCCATAGCTGGTATCTGGTATCCCAAGAAGCCAGGCGTTCTGCTTTTTTTTATATGTCCTAGGATTCATTTGTTCTCCTGCCTTTTCCCCCTTATCTTTCTCCTTCCTGCCTAGTGACTAGGCCCAGGAATGCCCAGTGGGAGGGCCAAAAGGTGGGAAACTGGTGGGCTGAAGGGAGAAGGGCAGGACATAGTAGCCAAGGACACATTAACAAACATGTAGCTCCCTGTAGGGAAGGGAAATTCCTGGGACAGGTTACCTTGGCCACAGGTTGGAGCAGGGGCAGGTTCTTGATAAGATCTCTCAGGTGACAGTCTCCAACTGCCCATACTCACTCAAATTAGCCTCCTAGATCTGACCTGACTTGATTTACCTATCTACACTGACTGCCTATCTAATTCTGGCTTCACTGCTACCAGAGAAACCCACTTAATTATCTCTCTTGTAGACCCCAGGAGACTGGGAATTCATCCATAAATAGAATCTCAGCTTCAATGCTTTCCACATAAAGATTAGCAGGACAGTCCCACCATCCTAGAATTGTAGTTCCCTGTGGGGCTTTTGTTGTTGTTATTATTGTTGTTGTTGTTTTGTTACTGGGGATTGAACTCAGGGGCACTCAACCACTGAGCCACATCCACAGCCCCTTTTTGTATTTTATTTAGAGACAAGAGTCTCACTGAGGTACCTAGTGCCTCACTGTTGCTGAGGCTGGCTTTGAACTCATGATCCTCCTGCCTCCTGAGCCACTGGGATTACAGATGTTCTCTACTGCACCTGGCAGTTCCCTGGATTTTGAAGAAAAATCCAGAAGTACTGTATATAATGTCATTATAAAAGCCACTTTTGGCTCTCTGTATGGAACCCAGCGTCCCTGCCATCACAGAACCCAATTTCCCTGGCTCTCCACATAGACCTCAGCAGGCCTAAGAGTTCTGCCATCATATAACCCAAAGTCCCTGCCCCTGAAATTACTATGCTTTAGCCTGGGGAGTCTTGCCATGATAAAAACCCAGTTCCTTGGCTCTACAGATAGAGAGAAACATCCCTACAAATCCTGTCATCATGGAATCCCAGTTTCCTGGCTTTCCAGGTGAATTCTCAGAGGCCTGCAAGTATTGCAGTGAATAAAATCTGAGTCTAGAAACCAAGATTCTACACTCTCAATGTAGACTTTAGTAGACCTATGTATCTTGTCATTATAAGCATCATTTTACTCCTCTCCATGTATAGCTTAGCAGCCATACATGCCCTGACATCATAGAAACAATGGCCCCTCCTTCTTTAAATAGATTCCAGCAGCCCTGTGATTCCTGCGAACATGTAATCCAAGATTCTAGCTCTGCATATAGATCCCCAAAGCTCTGCCATCCTATCATTATAGAAACCAGTTTTCTTCTCCCCATATGCAGATCCGCTGGCCTTTGTGTGCTGCCAGCATAGAACCCAATTTCCCCAGATGTAGTAGTGCTGGGAAACACAAAATCATTGAAATTCCATGATCTGACTCTCCACATATAGCCCAGCAGCCCTGTGAGACCCATCTTCATAGAACTTCAGTCCCCTGCCATCATAGAACCGAGTTCCCCTCTGTCTACATAGAGCTCAGTTGAATTATGAATTCTGTTATAAAATCTCAGTTCCCTGGATATCCACATAGAAGTGTCCAGTAACATTACAAATCCTGCCAGCAATGGAATCCCACTTTACTTTGACTCCACATAAATCCCAGCAGCTCCATGTTTGCTGTAACCACAGAAACATAGTTTCCTGGCTCTGCACATAGAGCCCATAAGCTTTAGGAGTCACTCCAACAATACAACCCTTTTCTCTGTTTTTTTACCAAGAGCCCCTGTCATCATGTAACCCCAGTTCCTTGTGACTTCCATGTAAATTCCACCAGACTTGCATTTCCCAAAAACATTTAAAAAAATAGTTCACTTGCTATATCCATGGAAAACAGAAGTCCTGAGAGTCATACAATTATAGAAACCAAGTTCCCTTGCTCTCCATATACAGATCTGCAGAACTGTGAGTTCTGACATGATAGAACCCCATTTCTCTGTCTCCAAGTAAAGCCAAGAAAACATGGGAGGCCATTTATCAAACCTGTGTTTCCTGGCTTTCCACATATCTCATAGTAGCTCTGGTGTTTATGCTATCATAGAAAATAGTTTCTTTTCTCTACATAAAGCTCAGTTGTCCTGCTGTCATAGAACATCAGTTTTGCATCTCTCATTGTAGAGTCCAGGAGCCCTGTGTATCATGCCATAAACAGAAAACCTGTTTTGTTGTTGTTTTGGTTTTTCATGTACAGCTCAGACAGGATGGGAATTCTACCATCAATTTGATTTTATCCCTTTGTTCCCTGCATGGACCACAGAAGCACTTTGAGTCCTGTCAACATAAAGTCAAGATCTCTCAATTTTCACCAAGAGGCCAAAAAAAAGTGAATCCTGTCATAATATAACCCCATTTCCCTAGGACACATAAATCTCAACAACTTTGTGAGTTTTGCCATTATAGTGTCAAATCTCAAGTTATGTCATGATAGAACCTCAAATCCCTGGCACTCCACAAAGAGTCCTGCAGCATGGAGACTCCTGTCATTAGTACTCCAGTTCCTTAACTCTCCAAATATGATCATGAAGACTTGGAATCCCTGCTACCCTGTTCTCTGGCTATCCATGAAAAACCTAACATTTCTATAAGTTTTGTCATTATAGAATTTGTCATTTTTTACTCTCCACAAGGATCCAAGTAGCTTTGGGTGTTCTGTCATCAAAGAAACCCAGTTCTATGACTCTATGTTTTCTGAGGCAGCTTTGGGTATTAGGAAATCATAGATTGCAATTGACCAGGCCTCCATGGAGAGCCATGAAGTCCTTTGAGTCAGCCTTAATTTAAACCCTGTTGCCTAGATTTCAAAATAAAATCCAGCAACCTTCAAACACCTATCATCATAAAAACCCTATTTCTCTGACTCTCAAAGTAGAATCTGACAGTCTTGCATGTCTTGCCATCCTATAATGCCAGTTACCTGTCTCTATATGTAGACCCAGCAACAATAATCACATTGTCAACAAAAGAAACTCAGATCCTTGGCTGGCCACACAGAGTTTAGAAGCCCTGGGGTACCTCCATCACAGAAACCCATTTTTCTGTCTGCACATACAGCTGAGCAGCTCTGTGTGTTCTGACATAAGAGAAACCCAGTTCCCTAGCTTTGGACACACAGTAAATCAGTCATTTGACTTCTACCACAATGGAACCCTATTTCACTTGCTTTTTACATGGAGACCAGCATACCTTTTATAACTGCTATATTAAGACACTACTTATCTGGCTCTCCAAGTAAAGTGCAGAAGACCTGGGGATCCTTAGAAAATACAACACTACTTTTCTAACTCTTTGTAGATACCAGCAGCTTTGCTTTCCTCCCATCATAGAAACTGGTTCCTTTTTCTACACTTAGAGGTCAGCAGATCTATGAATCCTGACATAATGGAAAGCCACTTATATGGCTCCCAGAAATCCAAGATAATATGGTAGGTTTTTCATCATAAATCCCAAGAACCATAGGTAGATCTCAACAGTTCTGGGAATTCTAACATAATAGAAACAGTTAACTATGTTCTACATTTTGCTCACCAGGCTTGTGTATCCTACCATCATATAAGATGAGTTATATGGTTCTTCACAGAGTTCAGGAGCCAGTGAAACTGCCTATAATAGAAACCCTATTCTGTGGTTATGCACATATAGCCAGTAACTCTGAGAGTGGTACCATCAATAGAGCCTTAATTCCCCAGGTTACCATGTAGAGTATAGTACTGTTGTGAGTCTTGGTATCATAGAAATCAGTTCACTGACTCTAACTGTAATCCTAACCCCTGACCCTAACCCTAACCATAACCCTAACAATCTTACCTTAAACCTAACCCTGCAGTTAGCATTAAAATTGTTGAGCTACATTACCTATAATTCTTAGGGTAGTAGTTCCTTGGATTCTATGCAGCTAGGTGGCAGTTTTGAATATTGCATTGTCCACAGTTTTGTGGTCCTTGAAGCTTTTAGGTGTGCCTGAAATGAGTGGTGAAGTTGCTAGACTACATTACCCACCATCCCACATGGACACGTTTCCCAGAATCTCTGCAGTGTTCAATCAAAGTGTGAGACTATCTTACCCATAATCTTTAGGTAGGAATTTCCCCAGATGCTCTACATTGAGAAGGTAAATCCAAAGAATACATTGCCCACAATTGTAAGGTTAAAATTCTTCAAATGTCCATCAGTGAGCAGTCAAATTGGACTAATTTGACTGCTCACTGATGGCCATTTTTTTAATGCACAAGTTTCCTAGTAATCCAATAAGTCATCTGGCAAATTACAGGACAACATTCACCACAATACTTAGTGTGGTAGTTCCCAGGATCCTCCACAGTAAGAGGGCAATTCCAAGGACTACAAAACCCACAATGCTATGACACTGTATGCTCCCAAATTTTCCTGCTATGTGATAAATTGCAAATATTCATTACCCACAATCCTACATGGACAAATTTCCCAGAATTCTCTGAAGTAAGCAGGTAAATTTTGGGATTATATTACCCACAGTTCTTAGGGAGGAAGTTTCCAGAATCCTCTACAGCAAGAAGGAAATTTCAATGACTAACTTGCCAACAATTGTAAGGGGCAGAAACTGCCATGGTTGCCCATCAGTGACCAGTCAAATTGAATTACAGTGCCCATGATCCTTTGTGAGTAAGTTTTTTGGGAATCACTGCAGTTTGCAGTCAAAACTTGGGACTACATTATCCACAATCCTGGGAAGTTCCCAGGATCCTCAACAGTGAGGGGCATTCCAAGGACTACATTTTCCACAATCCCAAGGGGTAGTAAGCACC
The DNA here is from genome assembly GCF_047511675.1 of Marmota flaviventris. Lineage (NCBI taxonomy): Eukaryota > Metazoa > Chordata > Mammalia > Rodentia > Sciuridae > Marmota > Marmota flaviventris. Next base: position 158,209,868 of record NC_092503.1, read on the forward strand.
AAGATTATCTAATGGACAGTCAAATAGGACTACAGTGCCCACAATAATTTTTAACAAGTTTCCCAGGAATCCCTGAAGCAAGCAAATAAATTTTGGAAATGTATTACCTCCAATTCTAAAGAGGTAGAAAGGTCTCAGAATCCCCTATGTTGAGTGGTTAAACCCAGGACTACATTAACCATAATTTAGTTATCCATAATTATCTATAATTTTCTAAAAAGAAAGACCCCCCCAAATTCCTTATTATGAGACCACTTTACCCACCATCCTAATATGGGCAGAAATTCCTAAGATTCCCTAAGTGATCAGGTAAAACTTGGGACTACATTACCTGCAATCCTAATGGGAGAAAGTTTCCAAGATCCTCTGTCATGAGTGGTAAACCCAGGAATGTTATCACGTACAGACTAAGGTTGTGAGCCCACTAAACCAGCGACTACACTACCCACAATCCCAAGAAAGAAGGGAAGCTCCCAGAATTGCCAATGTTTATCAAGGAAAAATGGGGGCATGTTATTCATAAATCTTGGAACTGTATTACCTAAGGCAAAGATGTTCCAGGAACCACTTGGCCTGTGGAAAACTTGACACTGTATTTAAATCTTTATGAGGGAGAAATCTCCCAGAATCCCCCAGTGAGTGATAAACCCAAGACTGCATTACCCACAATCCTCACTGGGGAGAGTAACAAATCCACAGGAATAAAAGCTTCCAAAAGTCCCCCACTGTGTAATATGTGAGACAACATGACCCACAATTCTATGGCACAGGAAGTTCCCAGAATACTTTGCATGGAGAGGGCAAATCAAGGGACTGCATTACCCAAAATCCTTAGGGAGGAGCTCCCAGAATATCCAGCAGTGGGCAAGCAATTTGGACTACATTACCCATAATCCTCTATTGAGACCCTGCTGCTATCAGGGAAAAACCTGGGACATTACTGATAATACTAACATGGAGGAAGTGGGATACTGGGAACTTCCTCCATTTTAGGATTATAGGTAATGTTATCTCCCTCTCTCTCCAAAGTGGTTATGTCTAGAACTATAATACCCACGATTTTATGGGCTCAAATTACCCAGGATTCCCCAAAGTGACTAGTAAATCTGAAATTACATTACCAATAATTCTTAGGGGAAGAGTCTCCCAGGACAGCCATCAGTGAGCAAGCAAATAATGGAACTTTAATTCCCAGAATTCTATGAAGACACATTTCCTAGGATCTCTTGCAGTAAGCAGACAAAGCTTGGGATTACATATCCCACAGAATGAAGGGGTAAGATGGCTCCCAGAATACCCAGCGTGAGCAAGCAAATGTTGGACTACATTACCCATAATCCTTAGCAGAGGAAGTTCCCAGGATTTCTGCACAGAAAAGAGAAATTATGAGACTATATTACTCACAATTCAAACAGGGAGAAAGCTCCCACAATTCCCCATAGATAGTATAAATTATATGACTACATTACCCACAATTCTGAGGGGAAGAAGTTCCCAGAATTCCCCAAAGTGAGTGGTATGCTCACAACTACTTCACCCATCATCCTCAGGGAAGGAGGCACCCAAAATACCAAGTGGTGAGTGCAGAAATACTGGGACTATGTTAGCCATAATACTAAAGGGGAGGAAGTGCTGAGAGCCACAGCTGAGTTGGAATGGCCCCTGGCATTTTGCCAGAAGTAATGGTTGAGAGGCAAGCCATTAAGATGATGCTGGATTGATTCAATTGTATATAGACCCCTGCTGTCCACCTTGGGCGCCCGCTACTTTGGAGTTCTCACGGGATTCCTGGGGAGTTCGCGTTGGTTGGTGAAATTCCGGTGGAGGGAGTTCTGGTTGGTGTGGTGTGCCTGAGAGGGGCCGCATGGGTGGTGTTCAGGAGAGTTCCCGGGGAATGTGCGTAGAGTGCTGTTGGAGTTCAGGCAATAAATTTTCCTGTTGTAACTTTTTCCCTGATAGTCCTTCCTCCTTTAAATTTTCTTCCTCTGTCTGACTAGCTCGAGAGACCTTCTCTTTTACTTGATCTAAAATGTCTTCCTCCATAGTCTGAACCTCTAACAATTTACTTAACACTCTTTCGGTTTGTTTTTTACTAATTTCTAATCTACTATAAAGATAACGCAACCCAACAAGATAGCACAAAACAAAACCGAACAGAATGAGACAAAAACGGAACAAAAAATCGTTGCATCAATTTTCCTATTTTCTTGAAATGTATTTTCGTGGTCTATCTCTTTCTCAGGGCCGAACAACTTCAAACCTTGAGCCAACCATTTTTCCCAGTTTGCCTGAGGAAGTTCTAGGGACAGGCAGCTTGAAACAAAAACCATTAGGTGCAGGACAGGCTGAGTAAGCTGTCTGCAGGGCATGCCAAACAAAGTTAGCTGCAGGATGACCTGGCCTCTCAAACCCTCTGTCTGGTTCTTTATCAACTATTTGCTTCAAGCCCAAATGCCCAAGCCCCACTCAAGGCTGAACACTCAACCCCCTGCTCAAGGCCAAACACGTAACCCCCCTTGTGCCAACAAGGTAGCTTGCAGACCCAGAGACCTCATTAGATTTGGACTATAAAAACTCCCTCCTGCCAGGCCCCTCTCTCTCTTGCTATTTCTCTTGCTTTCTCTGTCTCTCTCTTGCTCGCTCTCTCTCTCTCTCTCTCTTCTCTTTCTCTCTTTTCTCCTCTGTTGCACCGCTGCAATAAAGATCTCTTGGTTGCTCTGAGTGTTGTGGTCACTTTTCTTTTATTGGTGCCGAAACCCAGGAGAGGGTTAACACCACTTTTGGGTCCCTCTTCCTTCGGAAGTGCCACTCACCAGACGACCTGAACCCATTTTCTCCATCGCCAGAACCACATCTACCACCGGCCTTCGATTGGCAAGTTTCCCCTTCCTGGAGTCCTAAACCCAATGGTGGTGTCAGGAGGATTTGACCGTTGATTGTCCGGCAAACCTCTTTGCCCAACTGTGGGGAGGAAAACACCCCACCACAGCCTTCAAGGCTACAGTGGCCCTCAGGGACTCCTTCCTAGGGCAGATTAGACTCCTGGGTTCAAAATTATTACCCTTCCCCTTCCCAGCTGGTAGTTTACCAGCATAGGCTTTGTAGGTCTCCCTCAAAGGACTGTGTAACCTCCAGGGACACATAACAGAGAACTGAACATCACACCCCACCCAGACCTTCATGGTCTCGGTGGCTCTCCTAAAATCCTAGTCCTCATACTTTCAAGACTCAGCCGCTAGAGAGAACCTTACCCTCCCCTTCCTCTCTCTTCCCCTGTCTCTCTCTTTCCCCTCTTTCCAGCCCTGGGAGTATCCGGCCTCTCCAGGAGGGGTCCTGAAAAGCCTTGGCCAAGGTCTCCCATGGCTCCGGCTCCATCCAGGACAAGAGCTTCGACTGTCAGGATTCGGTGACGAACAATCTCTGCAGCTCGAACCTGCCACTAAGGCACTCCTGATTTTTGGCTCTAGCAGGGACGCCCCTTTTGCCAATAAATCAGTTTCCTCCTTCTCTCTTATACTATCTTTGCATCTTCTTCCCTCTCCCTTATACTACATTTGCATCTCCTTCTCCCTTATACTACATTTGCATCCTCTTCCTTCCTCCTTATACTATATTTGAGACATGGGTAGTGTGTCCTCTCTGCCGGTCGACTCTCCCCTACAATGCCTCTTGGATAACCTCAAAACCCTCTCCTTGACACCAGACATCAAACCCCCCAAAAATTGATCAAATATAGCACCCAGGCCTGGCCCACTTATCCCTTAGACAACCAAAGCAAATGGTCCCCTTTTGGGTCCCTGGATCCCTCCATTCTGAGGGATCTCTACAATTACTGTGAGCATTCGAAAAAATGGGTAAAGATCACTTTCTTCTTGCTCCTATCCAATCCTGCTCTCTGCACCTCTTGCAAACCTCTACAAATTTTTCCAGCTTGCAAACCAACTCCCCAACCACGATCCCCAACTTTCTCCTCCTCCAGACTCATCCACTACTTTTGACCCTGCTAATGAACCTCCATCCTATCACCTGGCTTGAATAGGTCCAAACCCTCAGCCTTCTGCCCCAGACTCTCCGCTGTCACTCCCCCCTCAGTAACCTGCTTTCTCCCCTCCAATTACTAGATCAAAAACCTACACCACCACCCTTCCTCAGACTGTTGCCCCCTTGCTGAGGTAGTAGTTACTGAAGGAATCCACCCACTCACTCACTCCTCTCTTCTCCTGTCAGTGCCCACACTGGGTCCCACCGGATCCTCTTACCAGCTAAACCCAAAGCTCAAACTAGCTGAGGAGAGCCCTCAGACCCCTATCCAAGATCTGGTGAAAATAGCTTTTAAAGTTGCTTTGTCATCACTGAAAACAGGTTACTAAGAATTAAAGTCCCTTACAGGCTTTTTAGGATATTCACTCCCATCTTCCCCTCTGCTCTACCTGTTCTGCTCCTCAAGTTTTCCTTGCTAGGGAAAATCCCAAACCCCTTTCCCATTATTCTTTTACATCTCCTTCCTCATTCTCAGATCCACTGGAGATGCTCTCAGCCCTGCCTTCCCGTCTTCCCCCTCCCTACCCAGGCCCACAGAAAAGTCTTAACTGACCTCCAGAATATTCACCATGGCTGATTTTAGGACTTTCAGCAAAAGAATCTCTACAAAAGAGTTCAGTGTAGATAAACTTCCTATTTTCATGTTGCCCTGTTTTACTTGGCTACTGTCTTGGAAAAATCAGCACTCCAGGTGCTGGACACCCCCTTACTAGTTTTTCACAAGATATGTGAACAAGGCCTCTGGCCTTGAGCTGGACTTCACAGTGCTGACTACATTTATAAGATAAGGGAATTACTAACTGGGCTCCATGGTAACAGCTGGAAGGAGGAGGAAAGAAAGGGAAGAAAAAGCTCTCCCCTTCCCAGGTGTCCTTGAAGGGTTAACTTGCCCAGAACAGAAAAAAAAAAAACAAAACAAAACAAAAAAACAACAACAACTGCTTTTTGTGAACTTCTGCAGACTGTGAACTTCTGAGCCCCTCCCCTTACATGCTGGGTGCAAAATTCTGAAACTATCTAAATTTGGGGTTCAGGGGATTAACTGATTATGGCAGAAGCTGTGCGCTCCGAATCTAGCTGCAACTAAATAAGACTGTTTCCCTATCTTTGGTGCTATCTTAGGTGCCTTGCCTTGTCCGTCCCTACAATGGTATAATTCTATATACTTAAACATTGTTTATGTTTTCATGAAATGGTAAACAGATGTGATTAATTGTGTACTGCAAATAACAAAATATCTCTTATTGAAATGGAATAACTTGCCTAAATTCAGAAATTTACAAGGATTGGTTCAAAATGTGAATAAAGAAGGAGTTAACAGATGGGAAAGAAATTAGAAGGTTCTAAGTATGGATTTAATAGAACAAAAGGTGTTTCTGAATAAGAGAGTCTATGTGATTAAGTAAATAAGAGGGTTTAAGCAAGTGATAAAGAAGGTCTGTGTATGTTGGCTATATAGGTTTAAGTAAATGATAAAGAAGGTCTATATAAGTTGGTTATATATGTAAGTTTTTTGAGCAAGTAATCTTGAAGGAATTAAGGATTATACAACTATGGTTAAACAACAACTGTTATTTTGCAATATTGTAATATGTCATTTCTTTAAGAACTAAACTTGATTAATATAAAAACATCAATATAATTATGGCAATATTACTTTCTTTGTATATTAAATATATTCATATTTTCCAGGTATATAAGTCTTTAAGATAGAAGCTTAAAACAACATTATATCAAGCTGATGTTCTCCAAAAGGTTGCATAGTAATTTTAGGCTTATAAAAATAACATATTGGAGATTTATTTTATTTATATCATTTAATGTTCTGTAACTGGACCTGTTATCGAGAAGATTAATATAAAGTTCTATACACTGGGTACAATTTAAATGTAATATCATATTGTGTTAGCTAGTATTCATGTGACATCAAGCAACAATATATGTAAAATTTATTTTTTAAAAAAGATCAACTTCAATACTAGAACCCTTTACCTAAGATTTATAAAGAGCCCTGGCTTACCTAAGATAAGGCTGTGCCTCCCATCTTACTACATGTAATAATGACTCCAAAGTAGGCCAAACTTCCAGCTAAAGCCCAGTACTCTTAATTTAGGGTGAAACTGACTTTGCTGGATGTTTATGATCAAGACTTAAAGTTAAATTAAAAAGGCCAAGAAAACCAATATTTGGCTCTGGACCTCTGAGTCAGTCTGAAATCCAGGGAACAGGGAACTTCTCTAAAGTGCTTTGCAACTCTAGGTCACATAACCTCCTGATCAGGGAGATTAATGAGACCACTGGAGAATGAAAAGCCAATCAGTGCACTTGCTGTGAGTAGGAGGGTCATGGGAGACAGGAGACATCCCTGATGCTTCCAAGGGAAGCCACATGGTCAAGCAAGACCTGGACCCATCCTAGCGCAAATGGCACTAGCAGAACTAAGAAGCTGTTCTCAAGTTCCCCCACGAGTGACCCCTATGGGAACTCGGCTGACTTTTAACAATAGATAGATACAAAGTCAATTTTGACCAGCTTGATCTTAAACACCTACCAAAAACAGTTAAGCCAAAAAGTCATTCCTAGGAGTAATGAAAGAAGCCAACAGGCTCCATAGGGAATGTTCAGTCAAGTATAGCCTTGGCTCCTCCCCCTCATAGGACTCCTATTAGTCCTCTTTATGTTTCTCCTAATAGGACCATGTCAATTAAATTGCCTACAGAAATTCCTGCAAGATCAGATACACAAATTCACCAACCAGTCAGTCAATCAATTACTTCTTTAAGACTACCAGCCCCTGATGCCCAAGACAGAAGCCTATGACTCATGACCAACTCCTCTGGCTCCAGAGACTCTGCTCCCACCTAAAATCCTCCCTAACCCCTTTTCCAGGTTTTACAACCCTTCTTTCACTTCCTAGGAATGAGAACTACTCTCTGGAAGATCCACTCTGCTTGTTCTGTCTGCTCTACAATACCCCACAAGGAAGCATCAAACCTAAACTCCCCATGCATCAGATGAGGAGCCACTAGCCAGGCAAAGACTAGTAGATCAACTTCACTCATGTGCCTAGGCACAAAAAGCTTCACTACCTACTTACTTTGGTTGATACTTTTTCAGGTTGTATAGATGCCTTCCCTACATCCAGGGAAATTGCTGACACCATTGCCTCCATCCTCATTGAGGGGATCATTCCCAGGTTCAGACTTCTTGCCTCCATCCAGTCAGACAACAGTCCCACCTTCACTTCTCAGGTTTTTCAACTAGTCTCCAAAGGCCTCAACATCACTTGGAGGCTCCACATCCCCCACCAACCCCAGTCCTCGGGTAAGGTTGAGAGGCCTAACAGCGTTCTCAAGGATCATCTCACTAAACATACTATTGAACTCAGGCTTTTCTGGCCCAATCTCCTACCATTGGCCCTCACCTGAATTCAGATAGCCCCAAGACCCCCCTCAGGCTTTAGCCCCTTTGAGCAACTATATGGGTGCCCTTTCTTAACCACCCAAAGCTTTCCAATCACTCCTCCTCCCCTTGTGTCCTACCTGTCCTATCTCACACTTGTACTCAAACTCCTAAGGGAACATGCAGACCAGTGCCTTCCTGCTCCATTCATTGCCTCAATCCCAGCACAACCACAAACCGAATTGGAAACTCTTCAACTGGATGACTCAGTCTTACTTCAGGAACTGCATTCTCAATCATTGGAACCTCGCTGGACAGAACAACATACAGTCATACTTACTACCCCAATGGTGACCAAGCTTTTACACACTCTCCCTGGTACTATGTCTCCTGCCTTAAAATGGCACCTGTTCCAAATGTCCAGTCCTGTGCTTCCACCATGACCACTAAACTCAAAATTTCTCGCCAACTCTCTTCTTCTTTTACTAATCATTAATCTCTCTCAAGTTTCTATCCCAACCACAGATGGTGCTTCTACATCCAAGCGACATGGCACCAGGATGACACCACCCACTCTCAGTTTATGGGTCAAGGCAATTGCCCTTCCACTGGCTGCAATCGGGCTTTCACCCTTAACATTATTGGATTCAACCAAGCCTCTTCAATACTTCCTAGAGTCCCTACAACAAGACCAATGACTGATACCAAAGATCTCCTCCGCTCAAAAATGGTTTGATGCAGTAGACAACCTATGGCTTCAAGGAACTTTTATGGACTTTACCCTTACCAAAGTAGTTATCTATAGCCACTTAGTGTTATTTCTGGCTGCCCTGGTGTTCTCAGACCTGTCCTCTGAACATTCCTCCACTTCCCCTTCTAGGCCCAACGCCGCCCACCATTAAGCAGGAAGTAGCCAGAGGACTTTATGCCGTCCCCCATGTCACTTAGAAAAACAAAAAGGGAGGAATGTTAGGTGCAGGACAGGCTGAGTAAGCTGTCTGCAGGGCATGCCAAACAAAGTTAGCTGCAGGATGACCTGGCCTCTCAAACCCTCTGTCTGGTTCTTCATCAACTATTTGCTTCAAGCCCAATCGCCCAAGCCCCACTCAAGGCTGAACACGTAACCCCCCTTGTGCCAACAAGGCAGCTTGCAGACCCAGAGACCTCATTAGATTTGGACTATAAAAACTCCCTCTTGCCAGGCCCCTCTCTCTCTTGCTTTCTCTGTCTCTCTCTTGCTCTCTCTCTCTTCTCTTTCTCTCTTTTCTCCTCTGTTGCACTGCTGCAATAAAGATCTCTTGGTTGCTCTGAGTGTTGTGGTCACTTTTCTTTCAAAAACAAAACAAATCAAAACAAGAACACATTGTTTTTTGAAATGGTCACCCATTCTCTCGCCTTCCCTCAGGGGCGAGCAATTTCACTTACCTCCGAGCTTCAGGCGTTCCCTACACGGGCCACCAAATGCCGCAGTCTGGCTGGGCACAAATCATGAGCCACTCAAGCAGGAACAAACTTTATTTCTGAACTCCCACAGCACTCCACACACACTCCCCAGGAAGTCTCCCGAATGCCACCCATGCAGCTCCTTCAGGAACACACCACACACCAACCGGAACTCCCCTGGGAACTCTCCTGGAACACCACCGGGCTGCACGCGCACTCACTCTCAGAATCCCGTGAGAATTCAACGGGAACTCCAAAGTAGTGGGCGCCCGAGGCGGGCAGTAAAGGTCTAATATACAATTGAATACACAGCCTGTTTCAATCCAGCATCATCCAGTCACAGCAATTATAGACAGCTTAACTTAATATCATCATCTTAATGGCTCGCCTCTCAACCATTACTTCTGGCAAAATGCCAGGGGCTATTCCGACTCGGCTGTGGCTCTCAGCAAGGAAGTTTCCAGGATCCTTTGCACAAAGAGGACAAATCATGGGACTACATTACCCACAATTCTATTGGGTGGAATTCCCAGAGCTGCCCAAAGTAAGTGGTATGCTCTTTACTACTTCACCCACCGTCCTTATGGAAAAAGGCTCACAGAATACCCAGTGGTGAATGGCAAATGTTGAGACTATGTCATTCATGATTTTAAGGAGGGGAAGTTCCCATAATTCTTTCTCAGAGAGGCTAAATCATGGGACTACAATACCCACAAGTCCACAGGAAAGGAAGCTTCCACAAGTCCCCCACTGTGTAATACGTGGGACTACATGACCCACAATTCTATGGCTCAGGACGTTCCCAGAATTCTTTATGTGGAGAGGGCAAATCGTGGGACTACATTACCCAAAATCCTCAGGGAGGAGGCTCCCATTATACCCAGCAGTGGGTAGGCAATTTGTACTACATTACCCATAATCCTAGGAGGAAATTCCCAAGATCCTCTGCACAGAGCCAATAAATCATGAAACTGCATTACCCACAACTCTAACAGGGGAAGAATCTCCCATAATTTTCTCCACAGTTTGAATAAAACGTGGGATTATATTACGCACAATTCCATGTGAGTTGGTAGGAGGAATTACCCAGAATTCCTCAACCTGAGCCATAAACCTCTTAATACTTCACCCACAATATTTGGGGAAGGCTCCCACAATACCAAGCTAAAAGCAGGAAATATTGGGACTACATTATCCATAATCCTAAGGGGAAGAAATTCCCAGGATCTCCAGTGTCAGTGGTTAAACCTGGGACTATACTACCCATGGTCTCTAGTGGCAGAAATTCAAGAGTACCTGTTGGTTTTGTAAATCTCACTAAGCTTTTTCCTGTGGCTAATTTTTGCCTAGCCCTACCCCTAAAATTACTCAGAATCCTCAGGGTATAAGGGCAAGCATGTGCATTCAGCTTTCATGGGTCTCCTGGCAGAGATGTGTGGGTAAGATCAAGAACTACATCACCCATAATTCTTAGGGTGAGGAAGTGCCCAGGATCCCCCAAATAGAGCCAGAAAAACCCAAACCTTAACTCTATTCTTATTGTAATGTAGTTCAGCATTTTGGTGGCTCTTCACAGGGGATCCTGGGCCTTCATCTACCTTAGGATTGTAGGTCATTTAGTCCAGATTTTTTCCCACTCATGGAAAGAGGTGGAAATAATTCTCCTAAAAGTTTCTGACCCTGAGGGATATGATTAATATAGTCCAGCACTTTGTCAGTCCCATGAGGTGACCCCACTCCCCCATATATTGTGGGTAATATAGTCCAGTATTTTGTTGGTTCTCTTTGCAAAACCCAGCGAACTTCTGCCTCATTAGGATTGTAATGAAGTCCCTTATTTTCTGGCTCAGAGGGGTTGATTCTGTCCACTTCTACCTCCCCCTCCTTGGATTAAGATAATGTAGTTCAGCATTTTGCCTGCTCATAGGGAGGGATGGGGGGAGAAAGGGGGCTCTTGATAACTTCTTCCCCTGAGGGCTGAAGGCACTGTAGTGCAGCATTTTGCTGGCTCCTGTGGGGGAATCTGAGAGCCTCTGCCACCTCAGGATTGTGAATAATTTAATCACATGTTTTACCAGCTCACAGAAGGCAGAGGAATCCTGTGATTTCTGTCCCCCAGGATTGTGAGTAATGTAGTCCCACCATACAGCTCATGGTGAAGGAATTCCTATGAACCTCCCATTCCTACCCCCACCCCAAGCATTGTGGATAATGTAGTCCAGTGTTTTGCTGGTTCTCTATGGAAGATCCTGAGAGCTTCTTCCCCCTTAGGGCTCTGGGTAATGTAGTCCCACACTTTGCTAGCTCACAGTGGGGAGCACTCCTGTAAGCTTCTGCTGCCCCTTGAGAATTGTGGGTAATGTAGTTCAGTGTTTTTTCCACATACACCTCTGTCAGATGTCTATGTAAGCTGCAGGCTGTATGCTTGCTCAGGCACCCTAAAGACTATAGGGTCCAATGACCTACCCATGCAGCTCTCACCTCAGAGGACTATCAGAGGTACACATTTCCCCCAGGCATCACCAGCTACTTTGAGCAATGCAGTGCATTATTCCTTATTATGGAGGGTCATGTGAGCTCCAGGATGCACATTCACATGGGTAAGCTCAGGAACTCTAGGCAGTAAGTCCAGTCACCAATGCAGAGACCTCTTGGAGCTACAGGCACCCAATGTTCATGGTTAGTGTAGTCAATTGTTCTGCCAATACATCCCTCACCCCAGAGGCTGGGAGCTGCATGTCACATGGATACCAAGAGGATCTTGAGGATTGTGTAACTGTGGTCTGTTATTCTGCTATTCAGCCCACACCATGGAGGCCTTTGGAAGCTTTGGGCCATGTGCTTGCCCTGGTAACCCAAGGAATCTGGGTAGTGCAGCTCAGTTATTGCCTTTTAGCCCTCTCCACAAAGCAGTGTGGGAGCTGTAGCAATATGTTTGTCCAGGCACCTCAGGGATTCTTGGAAGTGTAGTCTGGCACAGTTCTCACCACAGTGGCTTCTGGAAATTATCACCTAAGTCACTCAACTGTGTGCAGACTTACCCAGAATAAATATAAACAATGCAGCAACATTAGCCCTTTCCCACAGGCACTAGTGAGTCTCCCTGTGCTGGGAACCCCAGGCCTCCCCTGCACTACCCTGAGTTTGTGCCTCAATTTCTCCTTTCAGTGTCCTGGGAATTCTCCCCATAAAATATACTTTTTCCCCATAAAATATACTATGGCAGTGAGCACTCAAAGCCTCACAAGGAATACTTTCATAAAATTAAGTCCCACTAAAATATTACCTACAAAAGTAAAAACACAGCAGAGCTTCTTTCTTAGCACATGGCATAGATGTCAAGGGGAAGAAATCTCATGGTACACATGGTCCCTAGGTGCCCCCAGCCAAGGCATCTCCCTGTGAGTGTAGCAAGGAAGCTCTGCCACAACAGTCATGGCTCCAAGGTGCCTGCAGCCTACAGCCTGCAGCCATGGTCCCTTCCTGGGTGGGTTCCCGTTTGGGGGTTAGAGTTACCTCACTGTGGACATGGCCACCAGGTGTCTTCAACCACAGCATTTCCCTGTGTGAGTCCCAAGAAGAAGGAAGATTTTGTCACCACACTCATAGCCCCAAGGTGTCCACAGAAATGGTCTCCCCTGGTGGACTACAAGGGCAAGGGTTACAGCAGGTCTTGAAGGTTTGGGTTACCTCACTGTGGACATAGACCCCAGGTATCCCCAGCCATGGAATTTCCCCAGGTGAGTCCTGAGAAGAAAGTTTGCTGTGGGCACAGGACATCCATCCCTGGCAGTCAGATGATTCAAGGGGATCAGAAAAATCACTCTGAGCACCCTCTGCTGGCTGTTGTGGGCAGTTGAGGTTGATCAGTGCTCATTGTTCAACATTGGCCCTGCGCCCCCTTGTGGCAGTCCTGATAAAGCTATGAAATTCACGGTTCTGATTTTACTAGGCCATAATTTTAGAAATCAAGCAGCAATAGAATACACCATACCATGTTTGATCATAAAGGATGAAGATAGAAAAAAACAAAATACATAGTCAATAGGCAAAACTCAATTGATTTCTTATGTATCAGCAAAACTATATAGGAAAAATTGGAATTTAAAAACTAGAATAAGAAAAAAAATTGAACAATTCCATTTATAATAGCACCCCCAAAATTAAATTACAACTGCACTTTCAGAAAACTTTGAAACAATTGAAAGAAATCAAACAAAATATAGATAAATAGAGACATTGCTTGTTCAGGTCTTTACATAGTCAAGATGAAATTCTCTCACACTTGATCTGCAGATTCAGCACAATCACACTCAAATTTTTAGCAAAATGTTTCTGAATCTAGAATAGATGGCACAGCATACAGAAGGTCAAAGAACCCACACATCTATAACACAACACCTGTCAGAAAGCTGAAGTAGTGAGGAAAATGTGATGCTGTGAAGGCATACACATAAATGGAGATAATTGGAGAGCCCAAAACTCACCCACTAACTACAGCTGATTTTGTCAAAGGAAAAAGACCATCAATGAAGGAAAGAGCATCTGCTGCACAGATGGTGGTGGAGTGTTTGGAAAACTTATGGGAGAAATGGACAAGAGAAATGAATCTTTATAAGGTTGACAAAACTCACTCTAAATAGTCCATGGCTTATATTGAAAATGTGAAATTATAAAAATTGTGGTAGAAACTACTTAAGACCATGTTTCATATGGAGTTCTTAGAAATACAGCTACAAAACAAATCCCTGAAAAAAAAGAATTGATAATGTGGACTTAAATAAAATTGAAATTCTCACTGGGCATGGTGGTACATGCTTGTAGTCTCAGATACTAAGTAGCCTGAGGCAACTCAGCAAGACCCTGTCTCAAAGTAAAAAAAAAAAAAAAAAAAAAAAAAAAAAAAAAAAAAAAAAATTAAGAAGGGCTTGGAAATATAGCTCAGTGGCAGAAGACCCCTGGGTTTGATGCTCAGTACTAAATTTTTTTTTAAATGAAAACATCTACTCTGAAAAATTCATATTAAAGGAACAAAAAAAATAAGTCACAGACTGGTAAAAATATTTAGAAAATACATATCTAAAGTGGACTTGAATCCTAAATATGGTAAGAAATGAACAATACAATTAAAAAATGGATGAATATCTGAACTAACAAATCACCAAAGAAGATATGAAAATGGCAAAGAAGCATAGAAATGCTGCTCAGCATTATCTGGCCTGAGGGAAAAATAATCCACACTGCTGTGTTGGCAGTACATGTGTATTAAATGGCCACAACCTTCTTCAATGCAGTATCCATTGAAAGATGTAGAACCAGAACTCTCATTCATTGCTGGTGGAATGCATAATAGTTCATCACTTTTAAAAGTTTAAGTTTTTTTTCAGAGATATACATGAGCACATATGATCCAATATGAGCCTAGGAATTTAGATAATTGCTTAGAAAATACATCTTGAAAACATGTCTAAATACAACATGCAATTGCACACAGAAGTTCTACTCAGAATGGCCAAATAAATGAAGAAATTATAATGTGCCTCAACAGGTAAATGAATGACAGAACTGCAGTTCATTCATGCCATGGAGGCCCTGGTTCACAGGGACCTGTTCAGATAGCTCCAGAACTTTCTGGGTATGAGTGAAGCTGGAACATTATTGGAGAGACCCTCCCAAACCCAGTACACTCCTCAGAGAGGCACAGTTAGAGAAATGACAGCTGCATGGTCAGTAGAGACTCCTCCAGAATGTCAGATTTCAGCCAAGGCCTGGAATAAAATGAGCAGTGAAAAGCAGTGGATCTCAGGGTCTGAAATGTGAACCAGGCGCACAGAGGATGAACAGAAAGAGCAAAAGTCAGGGATAGAGCCAAAAAATGACAAGAAGAAACTAAGTGGTTCAGAAGACCTGAGCATGTAGGGAGAGAGCTGAGGATGAATGGAAAGAGCCCAGGGCAACTGAACCTGGAAGGCTGGTGCATGGAAAGCTAAGTGGCCTTAGCTGTGTCTATGGAGAGGGTCAAAGATGGACAAAAGGGGAGGAAGGAATTGGTGTTGGGCAGGGAGGTTGAGGTAATCAGGGGCCAAAGAAGGAGAAAGGGCAGGGGAACCACGCAGAGGCCCAGCTTACTAGAAGGGCCACAGCCAAGATGTAGGGCTGGGGCAATGAGTAGGCTGTGGAGCAGGGGGAGGCTGTGGGATGTGACCTGGTGATCCTGTGGATCTTACAACTGGGGAGGGCCTGGAACAGGGTAGGACATGATGAAGGATGTGAAGTAGGGGGTAGCTGGAAAAATCTGAGAGGAAGGAGGGATGAGAGAAAGGGCCTGGAGTGGGTGAGGAGCTGGGGGAAATGAGGAGTGACCTGGGAGGACCTAGAGATTGGGGACAGAAGAGGGGGACTGGTGCAGGATAGTGCAGGCCAGGGTCCTCAGGGGCTGGCATGCAGACAGACCAAGTGCATTGACTGTCAACATCTATGTTGGGCACCACTTCACCTGGTGCTAGTAAAATTTCTGAGGGGCCCAGGGGTGGCCAGAGGCCCCAGGATCCCAGAGGCTCGGTGGGCCCAGGAGAGCAACAACTAGAAGCTCCACCTGGGTGGGAAGAGGAGCAAGTGGAGAATCTGGGACATTATTGGAGAGACCCTCCCAAACCCAAGCTGCACTAGTCACTGGTCACCTGCGTGCAGGCCAAGGGGTCAAGATTCTGGTCTCCTTCCCTGGAGGTAAGTGTGAAGGAGAGCTGGTAGGGACGCCTACAGGACTTGACTGACTTGCTCCTTTAATCAGGTAGCTGTGAGGATTATCATAGGAATGACATTTTTTTCTCAGAATTTTTAAATAATTTTTCCTGAGTTGCCTGCTAGCCCTTTAAATACTTCAGCAATTTCAAAGTGCTTTCCCATCAAGAGACCCTATGGCTGCCTATGTGAATAGGCCAAGGGTATTTGCAGATCCTTTATGCATGAAGAGGCCCAGTGTTCTGCACTTCATGATATTGAGGACAGTCCTTAAGAGTGCCTCATTACAGTCAGTCCAGCTCAGATGTAGAATGAAAACAGCCACAACAAAGTACTGTTTTCACTCCTATGGTTAGCTATGTAGTGCAGGAAGAGGACAGAGTTTAGAGCCTCTGCGATCCCACAGGGAGACTTCCTATAGAAGTACCCAGCCCCAAACCCACCACAGACGGCCTGATGGAGCTCAAGGGAACAGAGCCTAAAGAGTCCTGCAGGACCAGAATCCTGAATGTACACAGAACAGTGTCCTCTGCCTGTGCACATTCAGTAGACTCAGGACAAAAGCTTCTTTCTAACTACACTCAGTTGAATCAGCACATGGCTTGCTCCTGTCTACACCCAGTAGATTCAGGACATGGTGCCCCCCTGTCTACACTCAGCACATTCAGAACACAGTGCCCTCCTCCTATTTACACTCAGCAGTAGAACAGTGTCCTACTGTCTACACTCAGCTACTGCAAGACAGGCCTTTCTTTGCTGTCTATACTCAGCTAAGCATGCAGCTTCCTTTTTCCTACACTCAGCAGACTCAAGAAATGGTTTCCTCCTGTCTATGTTTGGCTGACTCAAAGCAGTTTCCTACCATCTGCACTCACTGCAGTAATGACACAGTTTCCTACCATCTGCACTCACTGCAATAAGGACCCAGTTTCCTACTGTCTACACTCACCAAAATCAGGACAGTGTTTCCTACTGTCTACACTGAGGTGACCCAGGACATGGCTTCCTCTTATCTGTACTCATCTGACTCAGGAAACTCATAGTGAACAGGGTAAGGGTTAGGTTAGATTTGGGGTTAGGGTCAGTACAGAGCGCCCTCTTCCAGTCCACACTCAGCTGACTCGAAAAACATTTTCCTTCTCTCCACACTCACCTACAGGATTTGGTTTCCTACTATCTACACTCATTGAACTAGGTTTTCTTATGTCTATGCTCAGCTAACTCAGGACTCACCTACTCTTTCTTGTCTACACTGGAAGCAACAGGGCTCTGGTGCAGAAAAGGAGGTGTGGATCCAGGCTGGATGCAGCAGTTTTATCAAAGAGGGGAAAGTGGAGGCCTCACTTTTGCTGGGTAAGCTCTAAACACTAGCTTTATCCTAAACCAAGTCTCTATCCAAACTCAACCCTATCCCAATATGGATCTCCTCTCCTGGCTTCCCTGGTAGTCTGCCTTTGTCTATCTGCTGCCCTCCCACCTCCCTGATTCCAGGCAGTTGAGGTGACTTGAAGCAGAACATGGACAATGTCATCACTTCCAGCCCTGGATTCTAGGCAGCCACATCTGTCTCCATATCAGGCCACTCAACAGTTTTCCCAGAGGAGGTGGGCTTTTCTGTCCACCTAATAGGGACATCCTGTGCATATGATGAAGGAAAAATAGTGCTAGAAGAACACATCTGGAACTCCAGGACCAGAAGAACATGGCACACTATGACTGAGAGTACTGGACACACAGGACGAGGTGCACACTGTCCACTGTGACTTACAGTCCTGGACAGGACCAGTAGACAGCATTCTGGACACAGAACCAGGTAGAGTTTGTCTACTTTGAGAATTCTGTACATACTTGGCTGGGTACACACTTTCTACTGAATCCTGGACTCAGAACTGGAATAATGTTGTCTACTGCAGCAAAGTCCTGGACACAGTGGTGGATGGAGCCTTCCACTGTGAGTGAAAGTCCAGGACACACAGTACTGGGTATATATTGTCCACTGTGATTAAAAATACTGGACACACAGGGCAAAGTGCACACTGTCCACTGTGTCTAAGAGTCCTGGACACATAGGGCAGGGTGCATACTGTCCACTTTGGCTGAGAGTCCTGTACTCACTGGACTGGGTACATGCTGTTCACTATGACTAAAAATCCTGGGCATAAAGGACAGGGTGCTTACAGTCCACTATGTCTGAGAATCCTGGACACACAGGGAAGAGTGCACACTGTCCACTGTGTCTAAGAGTCCTGGACACACAGGGCAGGGTGCACACTGTCCACTTTGACTGAGAATCCTGGACACATGGGTCTGGGTGCACACAATCCTGTGACTGATAGTCCTGGACACACAAGGCTGGGTGAACACTGTCCACTATGTCTGACAGTCCTGAACACTTGACCAGGTACACACAGTCTACTGTGACTATGAGTCTTTACACTCAGAACAGGATGCACACTATCCACTGTGACTGAGAGTACTGGGAATATAGGACCAGGTACACACAGTCTATTGCAACTAAGAGTCCTGGCTAGAGAGGACTGAGTGTTCACTGTCCACTGTGACTGAGAGTCCTGAACACAGAGGGCTGGTGCATACAGTGCACTGTGACTGAGAATCCTGAGCAGTGATCCAGGTACACACAGTCCACTATGACTGAGAATCCTGTACATACAGAGGTGGGTGCACAATGTCCACTGTGACTGTCCACTGATCACAATGTTCTGGACACAGGAACAGGTGCATGCTATCCACTGTGATCAATTTCTGGACACAGAATTAAGAGGACATTGTCCACTATCATGGAATCCTGGACCCAATCCTAAGTGGAGATTATTCACTCTGACCGACAGTCCAGGACACAGGCCTGGGTCCAGTGAGATTCCTGGACCCACAGGCCTGAAGTGATCACTGTTTGGTGTAAGTTGGTCTATGCTCACAGAAGCATTGCCCTCCAACTCAGTGGAATGAGGACACTTTCCTGAAGGTAAACAGAGTGAAAGTGTGCCTCAGAGACCTCTGGAAACAGCATCCTGGCAGTGACTATTGTCCTCCCACACACCTCCTGGCCTGTTATCCATCTGAACCTGAATGTTAGACCTCAGGCCATTACCTATCTGTGCCTGCAGTGGCCATGCTGTGGCCAGCCTCAGGATTCAGCCGTGGTTCTGTGGGGTCCCAGCCTGGAGAGCACAAGTGTCCTGGAAAAGCCAGTGGAAGGACACACCCTCTGCAAGGACAGGTAATGCCTTCTTTCTGCAGGTGCGATGTGCACCTCCTGTGCTCCAGCTGTCAGCTGATAGATAAGGGGGGCAGGTGAACAGATTGAGTTAAGACAGGAAAAGAGGGAAGGCTGGAGGCCAAGCTTTCATTTTTCTCTTGAATCCACAAAAGTTTTCAGGAAGGCACTTTGATAGAAAAACAGGAGAAAAGCCATTTTACTTCGAGGTTTTGAGGTTTTCAACACAATTCACACCCCTGAGTTCAGTATGTGGGGTTTGTTAAAATGTAATAGGAGAGATCAAATAGGACAGAGACAAGAGCAACAGCAGGTTGATACTGGACAAGGTGGACCCACACAGGGTTTCCTAAGCATCTCTGAAGATTCCATTCTGGATTGCCTCAAAACACATAATAACTAGGGCTTTAGCTGTCATTTGTGTGCTCCCCACCCATACCAGGAAGTACAGAGAGCAGTAGGGTCTATGGCATCTCTTCTGTCTTCTCCCTAGAAATCCTACAGGCCTTTACTCAAAGCTTAGTTGTGTGACCACACCAGAACCATGATCTTAGATGGAAGTGTGGCTATTCCCAGCACAATGCTGATCTCTTATGGAAAAGCAGAAGGGAGCAAGCCTTGAGATGAGAATTTTCTGTCCCAGTCACCAACCCATGAGGACTAATGATAAACTTCTGGTTCACAGGCCAGTCCCTCCTGCTCAGGGAATTATGCTCTCCTACCTTAAAGATCTACCTTCCTGTCTAACTTGTGTGCAAAGCAGTGGCCACAAAAAGTACTGTGAACCATTGGTGTTTTACTTGTTATTTAAAAATTTATCTTGGGTATGTTATGGTTTAGATATGAGGTGTCCCCCAAAAGCTTGTGTGTGAAGCAATGCTAGAAGTTTCATAGATGAATAATTAGATTATGAATTTTTAGCTAAACAATGGACTAATCCACTGATGGATTTACTCGGTGGTAACTGTAGGCAGGCTGGTTGAGGTAGGTCACCGGGTATGTGTCTTTGGGGTTTATATTTTGTCCTTAGTGAGCTTCCTGTCACCATTTCCTGTGATGCTTTCCTCCACCATGCCTTCCCACCATGATATTCCAACTCAGGCTCACAGCTATGGAGCCTGCTAACCATGGACTGAACCTCTGAAACCATGAGCCAAAATAAATTGTTTCTCCTTTAATTGTTGTTGTCAGGTCTTTTGGTCACAGTGAGGAAAAATCTGACTGAAACAGATACTAGCACAGATACTCATGTGGGTAAAGTGTTAGAGTTCGTAAACAAGTCTGGATGGTGCCTGGCAAAATGCCAGAGGGAGTGGTTTGAGAAGTAACAAAAGCGAGCCATTAAGTGTGGAGATTCCTGATTGGTTGACTGCTGTATCTAGTTTATGCTAATTAGATAAGCTGTGTGGAATGTATAAATACTGCTCCTGTCCTGCAATAAACAGCTTCCACTGCTGTATCAACGTACACAATTTGTTCGTCACCCCCCCCCCCCCTGATTATTCTCATCTAGCTAGTCCCACCCCCAGGTCACCCAGTTTCTGTCCTGATCCCTGATGGAAGCCCTTCCTTACTTGGAAGCTCACTACTATGTCCCCATCCAGCCCCAGCTCCATATGCAACCCAACTACCTAGGATTCAGTCCCCATTCTCTATGGGTCCAGGTCATCAGATGGGGTATCAGAAGGAAGATATTCCCAGGATCTGAGAGTATTTTCAATCACCATGGAAATCCCGCTGTGGAACTTTGATATCCTAGGCACATTTTGAAATGAAGCTGAATCTTGTGACTTGGGAGACTTCCCAAGCTGATTCTTGGGTGGCTGGTCCCCACACCTGGAAAAAGCAGGTCCCAAGGAAAGAGGGTCCTGGGAGGCCAGGCCTGAGGCTTCCCCACAGATAATTTGGGTATGCTCATGGGCAGGTTTCCACCTCCATACCCAAATTTTCCAAATGCAAAATGTCTCATGGATGGAGAAAAAGGCAGGAACTGGAGGAAAATAAAGAGCCATAGAAAGACCCACCCTGAGCAGAGACTCAGGAAAAGTAGCTTGAGGGGGTCCCCAAGGATGGAGTCATTGGTGCTGATGTTTCATGGAACTCAATGTAACCCATCTGGAGCCAAGGGACAGGACATAGGATGTTCAGGGCTTGGGGGGGCATTCTTGCTCCTCTTGCTCCCTTCCTCCTGGTGCCAAGCTTCGTCTAGAAGAAATCTAGGCCTCAACATAGGCTGCAATGTATCTTGTATAGAAGAAGGTCAGGGGTAGGAGCTGCTCCTGCACCAGGCTCAGCATTAGGGGTCACAGATCAGCAGAGGCCCACCATGCTTGAGTCCCTGTTAGACACATGACTACTTGATATAGAAGGTACCAGGGATTCAGGACATTTGCCTGACATCCATCATTGTTTTGTAGCATGTGATGTGGTATTCAATCCCTCTGATCCATGAGAGAGAGAGAGAGAGAGAGAGAGAGAGAGAGAGAGAGAGAGAGAGATGAGAGAGAGAAGGAGAGGATAAGGAAGGGAGGGATAGAAGAGAAATGGGGAGAGAGGGATGGAGAGAAATAGGAAGGGAGGGAGGGAGAGAGAGAAACCAGGTGAACACTGAGTTGGCAAAGACATGACAACAATGTAGTAAGTAAGTGACATTTTTAAATGCTTGAACAAAAGGATAAATTTACAAAAGAAGTCTTCACATTATTTGAGGAAAGTGCTAAGAATCAACCCTGAAGAAGTAAGCAGCTTGGCCTTTTGAATGCAATATAACACAAATGAAGAAAATCATAAGTTGATGAAAAATCTGGATAAATTCTAGATTTTAGAATTTAAAGACTTAAATGTAAATAAAATAATTAAAAAGCCAATTACATGGACAAGTCATTAGAAGACATGGAGAATCTTAAACTGTTATGCCAGATTTGTGGGACCCCAGTAGACCTCCAGGAGCCGAATCCAATGCAAGCAAGAGTCTTTATTGGAAGCTCGAGCCTGGACTCACAACCATTCCCAATGCAGCAGCCCCAGGGAGTGAGTCCCGGTCCTTTGTTCAGTGACATTTTATAGGTTTGGGGGGATACTCTGTGCATCACAACATCACACAGCAAATCATTCCGTACCTCAGGAAAATCAAACAACAACTCTTAACATTGATTAGCACATTCAATGCTGGGAACAAGTTTGGTAGGGTGATTGGTTAGTAAAATAGGGGGATTCATTTGAACTGATTGGTTTAAGCCACAAAGGTTGTACATGCTAAACTACATGGTTTCCCAACATTTTATCAACCACCATAAACTACTTGGGGGTCATCTGGCATTCTAGATATTTTCCCTGTCTCATGCTGATTGGAGATTGCTAGGGGGGTTGCTATGGGTCCTCACCTAGCCTAACTGAGTCAGGGACACCTGGTGCCACAGATATCTCCTGTTATTTGTAGACAAACAACTCAGCAGGGTGGGTATGTGCCTAGGAGTGCTCTGTGGGTTTTTCCAAGGACAGGGTCATGCCCCCTTCCTTAGGACAGGCCTTGAGGTAGAAGCTGCTGTTACTTATTTATTTTTAAAAATGGAGTCACATTAGTTTCTCATTCCCCCCTTTGTCTAGAAACTAGGGAACCAATCATGGTTCCCTCAGTTGGAGGTCTATATGGGCAGGCCCTACACTTGGTAGGATTCTCCTTCTGGGTCTAGGACTTGAGAGTGTGTATGCAGAACCAACATCTGAACTGTGTTTACTCTGTCCTTGATGAAAGCCATTAGCTTGTTCACAAGTGGTCCTACTAAGGTTGACACTAGGGTAATTTTAGAGTAAACAGTAACCCTCAGGGGACAGTTTTCAACTTTCCAGACTCACTCAAAATTGGCCTCCTTACTCGATTTACCTATCTACACTGTCTATCTATTTCTGGCTTCATTCCCCCTCTAATTTTAGGAACTCTTTATTTCTGTAAGGAGAAGGGGCGATGGCTTGTTCTGGTTGCTTCAGAGTTGATTTGGGGCATTGAACATGAGGGGGCTCGATGACGTGGGAGATAATGTGGAGGACATGAGTTCCCTTTTAGAAGTCAGTTCGATTTGAAGTCTGGTTGGGGAAGAACAGGTTGTAAGGTTATCTGGGGATGGGTGCTTCTATGAGAGAAACAAAAACAATGAGTACTGAATAAATGTTGCAGCAGCTAGAACATGTCACTGTATAGAAGTTCCCTCACCAGGCTTTAACATCCCCAGTTATCAGGACTGTAAGCATAACATTTAACTTTTAGTGTTACAGTTGTCCCTCCCCATAAGATACAGTTTAATAATTTAATGTCATCTGATCTTGCAAAATCCTTTTACTAGTATGACCTCTGTGTCTAATAGAGAAACCTTTAATTCTGTTACTCAGGGCTGGATAATCATATTAGCAAACACCAAGTCTACCTGTGTAGGTTAGGAATATCTGTAGGCCTTAAACTAAAAACTTCTGTCTCTGGCAACTCCTCTTGATAGTCTCTTTTTATAGTTACCAGGCATTTCTGTCTGAGAATCCTTCTTTGTAGCCTCCAGTCTTACTTATTTTGGGGGGCTAACACAAGGTGTATACCTTAAGTTACATTTAACTATTATTACTATTTAAAATGCCCAGGAATAGCTGTGTTTTGGTTTTAACTGTCTTTGCTAAGTGTTTAAGATGAAGCAAGTCAAACTGACTTTTGTTTCTATCTATTGTTAACAGTCAGCTGAGTTTCCATGGGAATCTTGGGGCTTTAGAGCAGCTTCTCAGTTCTGCTAGTGCCATTTGCACTAGGATGGGTCCAGGTCTTGCTTGACCATGTGGCTCCCTTGGAAGCATAAGGGATGTCTCCCTTCTCCGATGACCCTCTTCTTCATAGCAAATGCACTGATTGGCTTTCTGTTCTCCAGTGGTCTCATTAATCTCCCTGATTGGGAGGTTATGTGGCCCAGAGTTGCAAAGCTCTTTAGAGAAGTCCCCTGTTCCCTGGATTCAGACTGACTCAGAGGGCAAGAGCCAAACATTGGTTTTCTTGGCCCTTTTAATTTAACTTTAATTTTAAATCTTAATCTTAAAAATCCAGCAAATTAATTTCACCAGAGTACTGGGCTTTCATGTCTATCTCTCTATCCTGTAGGTGATAACTTATTATCTTAAATTAACCCAGGTTGTGTGTTCTTAAAGCAGTACCTCTGCAAAACATTAACAAGCAATCTTTAGACCATTTATAAGAAAACTACAAAATAAAATTAACAAGAGTAAAAACATATTTAGTTCCTGTAATAGCTACCTTGAACTTTGGCAGAGTTATACATCATATCCCCTGTTTGAGATCCTAGTAATCTTGACAAAAAAAAAACAACTTTGGACACAACCTTAAATGTACTGAAATCTGGCCTATTTCTTTAATAGTCATTTTCACATGTAGTGAGATAGGACACAGAGCCTTATCTCAGGTAAGGCGGGACTCTTCATAAATCTTAAATAAAGTGCTCTATTTCTGAAGCTGATCTTTGCATTTTAAACATCATTTTACAAAGTTTACATAAATTGTTGTTCAAGTTCACATGAATATCAGCTAACACAATATGGTATCACATCTAAAACATGAATTAAAGAATGGCTGAAAGCTTTTAACCTTTTGTAGAAAAGTAGTGAAGTACTTTTGTTTTACAATATTAACCTTCACACAGATTAGACTCTCATTAACTTAAAAATATATTAAAAATGGGAGTTCATAACCCACTTGAATCAAATGTATGAAATATGATATGTCAAGAGCTTTGTAATGTTTTGAACAACTAATAATAAAAAAGAAATATAATAAAAGACCAATATATATATATATATATATATATATATATATATATATATATATATATATATATATATATAAATTGTACCTCAGTGTAAAAAGTAACATAAAACTTTACATATCTTATTGATAACAGGTCCAGTTATAGAACATCAAATGATATAAATAAATCTCCAATATGTCTTTTCTTTTAAGCCTAAAATTACCATACAACTTTAGAACACCAGCTTGATACAATGCTCTTTTAAAGCTTCTACCTTACAGACTTGTATACCTCGAAGATATGAACACATTAATAGCACCACAATTACATTGATGTTTTTATATTAACCAAATTTAGTTCTTAAAGAAATAACATATTATAATATTGCAAAATAACAGTTGTTGTTAACCATAGTTGTATAATTTTTAATTCTCTAAGATTACTTGCTCAAAAAACTTACACATATAACCAACCTACACAGACTGTTTTTATCACTTACTTAAACCCTCTTACTCACTTCACATAGACTCTCTTACCCAGAAACACATTTTCCTTCTATTAAATCCATACCTAGAACCTTCTAATTTCTCCTTTCCATCTGTTAACCTCCTTTTCTGTTCACATTTTGAAACAATCCTTGTAAATTTCTGAATTTAGGCAGATTATTTCATTTTAATAAAAGGAAGTTCTTGATTTTACTTACAGTACTCTTAATTGGAACAGTTGAAACTTTTGGGCCTTTGTATATAAAAATCTTCTTTAAACCCTTGTATATAGAATCACATCTGTTTACCATTTCATGAAAACACAACATCTAAGTATCAAGGATGACAAAAAAACTTTAAACTTTTTTTTTTCAACTTACAAAAACATCAATAATGTTACCCAATGCAATTCAAGGAGTTAAGAGTATTCAATGGTATATTTAACATTTAGCATTTTAACCTTGTAAATCAATCAGATATCCAACAAAAATACTCATAAATGAGTAATCCCATGACAAATCTAGAGAACAATCAGATATCTAACAAAAGTACTCATAAATGAGTAATCTCATGTCAAATCTACTTTACTTATTTTATCAAAACATCAGACAAGTGTATTGAACAGTGTTAGCCATTTCTTCCTTGTTGAAGAAAAGTCCCAGAACCAAAGCATATCAGACATTTCATAGACATCAACATTTTAATAGTTTTTTTAACATCTAGAAAAACTTGTAAGCTTAATTTTAAAGACATCATTATTTTCATCTGTTTACCCAATTTAAATTGAACCGTTTAAATCACATGAATCAAAGATATTTGGATCCACTTTTTTAAAAAAAAATTTTATGAGGCTCCTTATATATTTGCCAATTGTCATATCATGTGCATGATATATGGACATATGCACATACAGACATACAATACATAACACAAGTGTGCACACATAACACAATAGTAAAGGCCTTGTAGCTTTTCTCAGGGGAAATCTCCATTGCAATGTTTAAAAACTCCACAGTTGATCAAAAATAGAACTGATCAGAAAAACACTAACCTAGGTCTGTAGGATCAAAATCATGAGCTCAAAAAATACAGAATCTAAGAAGAAGCAAGAGTCCTAGAAAAAAATGACTGACCAGTAGTTAGTAAATACCATACAATTTGCTTTTTTAGTTTAGTCTAGTTTGAGTTCAGGTAAAAAGACACCTTTACTTTTTTTTTCCCCTTGGGCCTCAGATCAGTCTCCTACTGAGCTTACAGGCTTCTTCTATTTGCATTTCAACTTAAGTCCTGGCTGAGGTCTGGAAGGAGCAGGAAAAACTGCTATTCTGAGCAGAAACCTCATGCCTAAGGCATTTTAACCTTAAGTCATAATTTTCAGGTTTGGATGTTGAAAATTATGATACAAGTTTAAGATACAATTCACAAAATTTCATACCTTTACATCTTGTTTTGTCAAAGGAAAAAATTTCTTACACTAGAAAAACTTGCTCATACACAACTGAAAATAGGATCTTACTTGATAATATAAAAGCTACCATCAGAAGAAATCCCTTCAGGATCATTAAGCCACTTTCTTTGCTCTGAAGTTCCTATAGTAGTATTAAGTTCCAAAAGAGAACCACGCCCTACCATGTATACCCAAAATTAAGCTTTAAAAATTCCCAAAACTGTTGCTATTCAATGTCATTCCAGTAATCCAGACCAATGTTCCAATCCAACACTTAGCTTTCCTAATTCTACACAACTGGGGGGAACAGATATCATACCATGATTTACTATCCTTGCCTAAATTAATGCACTGGTACACCTAGTGAAATCTTCCCAGGCTACCCAATTCAAAAATTGGTGAAAAAACTGAATGATTGGGAGTTACTTGCCAACTTAGAAGTACAGTCCTTTAGTTTTCCATCCTAAGTATTTAAGTTCTCTGGCTTGAATTATCTGAAATCATAAACTAAACAATTATCTAAACCCAACTTTTAAGTGCAAGATTGTGCAATGCTTCAAAAACCCATTCAGATACCAGATTGTCACAATAAAACATCATCTTTTAGATACACATTCAGCCAAGATCATTCCCAAAAAACAATCTATAATATCAACACATTACTGCATTCAATGTCCTTTTTTTTTTTTTTTTTTAAAGTAGACAGAGGTGGAGTAATCCTTATAGTGCAGGGAAGGAAGGAGGGATTTCCCAGGAGCAAAAGTGCTTCTTCAGCTGCTGGGAGTCCCTCAGTCCCTACTTTTACTTACAGAATTAGCTCCTCTGGTTTGGTCCAACCCCAGGCACCAAGCATGCTCCATATCTCCTAACTTTTCAGTAGTCAGCTCTCAAAAAGTTAATCCTTCACATGCAATTGTTTGGAGTATGATGCTTCCCCAAGAAAGTAAAGTGGGGGCTCCTCTAAACTCCCATCTGGGGTGTCAAAATTTGTAACTGAAAGTTTGGTTCCTGTTCTTAAAGCCAATTAATGCCAATTTAATAATGAGGACAGGGTTTTGAGAAAAAGAAAAAGGGAGATATAAAAGTTCTTAGATTCCCAGCAGGCATTTCCCTCTGTAGTGGGTGCACTCAAGCCAACTGGGGAAGAAAAGAAAACATTGCTTCCCTAATCTTGTTAACAAAGGGGAGTCAAGTTTATCACAGTTCTTTAAAACATAGCTCAAAGGGGTGTTAAGAGGTGAGAACAGAAAAGATGGCAGTTCTATTGACTTTTGGTCCCTTTCAGGGAAGCAGGAGAAGTATACTAGGGTCATTTTCAGGCTACAATTTAGCTAAAGTTACCTCCACACATCTAAGGCAGTGGTGGCCCAGGGCTGACCGCCTGCCCTCCCCCAGGTACATCCCCATGGTGGCCGCCTCTGGGGACCTGTGCCTTGGGGCCTCTTGGTCCTGGCTGCCTTCCTGGGTGCCATCGGCTTGGGGATGGGGATCCTGTTGGTTGTCACCAACATCTCCCAGTCCTTCGAGATCTTCATCAAGGAGCCAAGTGAGGTGGGCAGCATGAGCACCCTGCTCTTCTGAGAGCCATGCCTACCCGAGGACCAGGGAGGACGCTGGGCAGTGCCTCGGAAGGCAGTGGTGGCTGGGCAGCAGTGCTGTGGTGCATGGGGACGTTGTCGTCTGGCTGACATCTGCCCCTCCTCTCCACTGTGGGGTGGCCACCCTCGGGGGGGGGGGGCGGGCTCCTCTCCTCCTTCTGGCTTTGGCAGCTGCAGGGATGAAGAGCGCTGTCCCCATTTTCTGTCTGACATTGGTTTGGGCC
Source organism: Marmota flaviventris (assembly GCF_047511675.1). Classification (NCBI taxonomy): domain Eukaryota; kingdom Metazoa; phylum Chordata; class Mammalia; order Rodentia; family Sciuridae; genus Marmota; species Marmota flaviventris. The sequence continues at coordinate 158,238,276 of NC_092503.1, forward strand.
TCCCTTCCCCCCTCAGTGATGTGTGCAAGTGGACTTGATAAACGTTCAACACCAAGGAGAGGAGCCTTGGTTCTGGGGTTGACAACCAACTGTCCCAGACTGGAATCGGTGCTTCAAGGGGAATCAAACTTTCCTTTGCCTGAGGCAAGGCTTTGGCTCCAGTATTCCAATTTTGTTGGGCTAGTGACCCCACCCCTGGCATACAAGGGTCACTCTAAGCCCACCTCTGCCCTCTCACACTGGGCCAATAGACAGTTTAGGGGTGGAAGACCTCCCGGGAATCGGACAAAAGGCGTGGAAAAAGCCTGTCCCAAGGAACTCACAAACCACGCTGCATCCAACTTCAGAGTGGGTCCCAGACACACACTCTGCAGCCCACCAGGACCCCAGGGAACCAGCTGTGAGCACTGCTGGGAGAAGGACTGGAGGAAAGGAAGGGGTGCAGGCCCGCGTGGGTGTGGGAAGCCCATCCCACCACGTCCCAGCAGTGTGACTTTGGTCAGGGCACTGCACCTCTCTGTGCAGTCCGAGCATGGAAGCGCACAAGTAAAGTGCCTGGCACACAGCAAAGTGGAGCTGCCATGGCCAGCAGCGCCACCCCTCCACCCGGGAAACTGAGGCGGGACCTGGGGTCACTCCCGAGTGCGAGGTCTGACTGGCCAGGAGGACCGGCCCGCAGCCCTGGCTGACCAGCTGGGCGCAGGTCCAGGTAGCGCGAATCAGGTGGTGCCACCGCAGCCACGGGGTGTGCTGGGCTCCTCCAAAGATGTGGGCCACCTGCCTGCCCGCTCCCCTCGCCCAGGGCCTTGGTTTCAGCCCCTCTCACCCTCCTCAGCCCCGAAAGACCAACACCACAGCCCGCCACTCACCAGCCACGGGGCCTCTGCCGCCACCACTACCGCCACCACCATGAAATCTCGCGAGACTCCACTCCTCTTCTCAGTCCCCCGCCCTCACTGCTGGGTGCTCAGACCAGGTCTGGACCCATCTTGGCGGGCTCCCATTTACACAGCCCACAGGCTGGAGGGTCAGAACTAGCAGTTCTCCCGACCTTCTGTCATTACTCCTTCCCCTGAATCCACTCTGCCCACCCCCTTGACCCTGAAGGATTAAAATCCAGGGGCTAGGCAGCTGTCTGGGTCTCACCTGGCTTGTGGGAGTTTGTGCGCCTGCGCCTGCATGGGCCTTGGACCCAGGCGCCTCAGCCCAGGTTTGGACCATGGAGAAAGTAATGGTCATAGCAGCTGAGAACTTTAATGACACACCTGGGTCCTCACAACTGCCCTAAGAGGGTATTACCGTCCTCCCTATTCCACAGAGAAAAAATTGGCCTGCAAGGTTAAGCAATGGACTCCAAGTCACACAGCTAGGAAGTGGCAGGAACCCACTTTGGAATCTGGGGTCCTCTGGTGCCCAAACCAGCACCCTCCGTGACATCCCCCAGGCCCTGTCTCTGCTTGCACCAGGGGCACTGCCTCTTAGCCCCAGCCATCACTCCCCACCCCTTCCCTGGCCCCAATGTTCACCAAGGTGAGAAGAGACAGGCCTAGGAGGTCATTTGCTACAATACCCCTGGTCTCCATAAAATTGTTATCAATAAAATATTTCAGCTTCATTGCACGAATTTCCTAAGGCCTCCCTGTGCCATTTCTTGGGCAAGAACCAGAAAACCATGAGACTGTATTGAATTCTGTAATCTCCTTGGGTGATATTTTGCTGATACAAAGTACGATGGAATGGCATACAGGACATAGAATACACATGACGTTAGGAGAAGACACGTGGAACTTCTTCCCAGGGGAAATCTTAATAATTGTTTCTAAAGAAGAGGGGCTAACATTTATTGAAGGCACATATTCTTCCATTCATGGAGATGAAGAAACTAGCATAAATGTTCATAGTTAGTCAGAATTTGAACCTGAGTCTGAGTTTGATCCTGTTCCACAGGACAGTGTAGGCTACTTCTTCTGGGTCAGCCTCTGTAAAATCATGAGCCTTGAAGGTCCAGTTTACCCCTTTGTTGGGGTCTACCTGGGCTAAGGCATTTATATCTGTTAGCAAATGCAGGTCTACTCACCCTCCAAGATTGTCCACTCTCCAGGAAATGATTTTACTGTATGAGCCAGAGCATATGGGTCCCCTTCTAAATATCAACACAACTCAATCCACCAGCTGAAGGAGTGGGTAAGGAGGTGAAATCACATCAAAGGGGCCACTACAAGGTGCCTACAACAGCTCCAAGTGCTGTCCACTCACTCATTTAACCTGACAATGCTGTGTCAGTGTTCCCCAGAGAAACAGAACCAATAGGATATACAAATAGATACGTAAGACGGAATTTATTATGGAATCTGTGAAATCCCACATTATACTGTCACCTGCCAGTTCTGTCCCCGGTTGTCACTTTTGCACTTTCTGTGCCTGGTTGATGGGAATGGGATTATCACAAGGGCTGGGAGGAAATGACATTCAAATACACTCTCTGTGAGATCCTTCAGTGCAAGGGCTGCTGCTATCAAGATAATGGAGCAACTTTGAGGACTTCAATTACTCCAGGGATTGGAGAATATCTTGGAGTAAAGCCACCCCAGAAGGGAAATCACCAAATGCCAGGTACTTCAGGTCTGTATTTCTGTCTTATCTTAGAGGAAGACATGCTCTCTCTGGAACCAAAGGCAGGGCAGCAGAGAAACTGCTGAGTCTCAAGTGTGTATATCCAAGTGTGTATAGCCAAGTGTGGATAGCCAAGTGTGGATAGCCAAGCTTCTGAAATCTGGACCTGGAAGTAACTGTCAAGTCCTCTCTGTGTTCTTGGCATTAAACTGTTAAAGAATTCTTCAGTGTATGTTAATAGTAGTATCTGTGTATTCAGCAGGCTGCTCACTCTAGATAAGAAGTGGCCCCTGCCCTTGTAAACTACAGTCTCATGAAGAAAGCATGAAACCCATGTGATCCATTGCTGTGCTGACAATAAACATAGCATATGAATTCTGACATCATTTATTGCCAAGTACTGACCAGTAACTGTAACACCACAACCAGTGTTGCTACTTTAGGTAAAAATTTTGTTCACATTGGAGTAAAAGATTCTGGAAATTATGCAAGCTTAAGAAATTATTTAGTTACATAACAGTATGTTCATGTTTGGGTGGTCAGATTCTCACCTGTCTGTCAGGCTTGATTTTTGTCCTTTAATTAATTCTATGTTTTGAATATGGTCATTGTTTATGTGGCTCAAATATAAACCCTTGTTAAAAAACACTAAAGTCTCACCTCTATCCCATCCCTAATAATCTCCTCCCATTGCCCCTCTTGAATATCTGTTTTAATTTGTTTCTAGTATATATTCTTACTGTTTCTTGTTCTGGTAGGAGGCAAGAATAATGATATGTTATTATGTAAATTTCTTTCTTACCCAAAAGGGAGTGCTCCTGAATATTCTGTCTGCCCCTTATTTTTTACTCAATGAAACAACCTGGAAAACACTCCACATATGCAAAGATCTTAACCTTCCATGATGTAGATAGACCAAAGTTGAAATTAATCAAATGATGGACATTTGGGCTATTTCTGAAGTTCATTTCTGGACAACATTTCTGTACTGAATAGCTCTGGGAATCTATTTTATATTCTTGCAAATGCCTCATCAGCATTCAATCCTGCAAGAAATATTGCTTTATCATTGGCTAATTTTTTTATAATACCAAATTATAAAGCCCAATTAGCTGGAGGGTTGTAACACTTTTCTTTTTCCCAGCAGGTATAGAGTTCATGCATTCTGTAGATTCCGCAGTAGACAGAGGCCACATTTTGGATATTCTGTGCACTACCACAGTGTGCTTATAATTTCTTCTGTCTTCTTCTGAGGGAACCATTTTCTATTTATGTTAATTATTTTTTCCTTTGACATATAATTGATACCATGTCATGGCCCTACCCTTAATAAACCCATGGCTTGGTGAGAATCCAATGCTGAAACCAATAATTTCTTCCCATTATGATGATCACCAAGGACACAATGCATTTTGATAGTTTGTGTCTTCCAACAAATTGATCAATGTAATCTAAGTCCTCATATATATATGGGCTAAGAGTTCTAAACATTGTTTATTTATTTTAATGTTCAGGTATTAATAATGATAACATCCTTTATTTGTTAGTGAGACATTTATCTATTTATTGACCTTTAGACCGAACTAAGGACATGAGCCCTAGAAAGAAGACTTCCTGGAATACCCCCAATATAAAAAATAAATGCCTTGGGAAGTAACACATTGGCACAATTGTTCAGCATACAGTAATAAATATAAGATCATGTGAGGTGACATTGGTGATGGCAGTAGAAGAGGATGAGAAGCAAGCATTCAAGATTCTGTAGAATACCCATAGGAAACAAGGAATCACAGGCTCTGATGTGGGAATTCATGGTTAATCTTTGCCAAGCAGGAGCTTCTGGGGCTGATGGTGTATCATAGAGGAAATTCAGCAGGCAGGTTGTACAAATGGAGAAGCCCCCCCAAAAAAACTGTGGAAGTAGATTATTTATTTACATTTGATGTCACCTCTAAAATTCTGAGACAAAAAAAACCCATCTGTAGCTATAAACCCCATCATTAACAGCACCCCTAGGTGTATTAGGGCCAAGATACCAATGGTAATGTTCTTGTGCTAGAAAAGGAATGTGAAGTTGTAGAAGAAAATGATGGTGTTAGCTGAGACCTCAAAATGAACTTCAGAGAAACATGTTTCTTATACAAATAAAATAATATCATTTACTTGGTATTTTTCATCTTTTTTCATATTCCATATAAATAGTAAATATCTTAGGAGAAAATGAAGCAGAAGTTTTCATTTCAAATAGTATCATCTTCATCAATCTCAGCCTATGCTGTTACCAGTGATAGATGTGGATTCACCCAACATGCCCTTTTTCCACTTCAGTTAACAAGTTTTTCTAACACTCTCCAGGTGCCATTCCCATATTATTACCAAATCATGTCTGGACTATGTAATGGTATCTGTGCTCCCCCTGTACATTGGCTTTTTTTATAGATTCAAAATTACCATATGTTATCAAAATAGTTCTTGATATAATTTTATCTTGGTATAATCTCAGAGGTTTTCTGGGGTAGTGTGTTACTTTGATTTAATCTTTCTCTTCCTGATTAAACACAGGAAACATATTGAGAACTCTACATTTTTTGATGAATTGAAATGGGATGATTGCACAAAAGTAAAGAATTGCAATCTTCTCAAAAAATGAATCTCAATGTAGTAGGTATGCCCATAGGTGTATTGTTTCAGAGCTGTAATTTTGACCATTTATTACCAGACCTAATGTCTTTAATATATCATCTAAGATGACACTGAGAAGCATCCTCTCTAAGATGTTCTTTTAAATTTGTATTTTTGATCTTCCATTGAGTTCAAGTTTTACCTTGATGCTAAACCTGATCATCTCATATGATATAGATGGGGTCATACTACTTATATTCTAGAGCTATTATGTATGAAAGAAGAACAACTATAAAATATGGATATGTTTCTGACATAAAAAGTCCTCAGTAGAAATGTTTGTCATTATGTTTTAATTATGCAGTTCCTCATATATGTGACTTAGGAGATTTAAATCTCTTGTTTTATTAATGGCTACATATGTTGCTGTTTCAGAATATTTTTCATGATGTTAGAATATTCTAACATTATGTGTAGAAAGCTCTTTGGCAGTATTTTAGGACTGTCTTTGAATCTCTAATGAAGCTATCCATCTTACATATATGTTATTATCATGACCAGAAAAACTATCTTATGTGGCCAAATCCAGCTATTGAATATCAGTAGAAATATATTATTATTGTATTCTCCTCAGTCATCTGGAATAAAGGTGGTAATTAAAGTCACAGTTCAGTTAGACTCAAAGTCATTCCATTGTAAGGTTTTTAATTAAAGTACAAAAATTAGACCCAAGCCTAAAAGATGAACTTCCGTAAGAGTCCCAATATTCATCTTCAATGTATTTCTACAGTAAAGACACCATGCATAAACTTGATACAAAAAATTTGATGTTAATATTTTTATACAAGGCATGTTGTGTTTTAAATCAAGTGTCTGAAATAGTAGGTATGCATTTTAAATTGTTTCCAGTCACATATTAAAAAATACTAGTCATCAGGGCTAAGCTTGTGGCTCAGTGGTAGAGTGTTTGCCTCGCACATGTGAGGAATGTGTTCAATCCTCAACACCACATAAAAAGTAAAATGAAGTGTAAACAAGTTTTGAAAAAAAATAAGTCACCAGAAAACCATGTAGATGAGGCTAAAGCATTCCATGACTCTTTAGACCTTGTAGATCTAAAAGACATGACAGTAAGAGAAACCAAAATAGTGAAACATTCATGAACATAGGATACCATTTAAAAATCTGAGATGATATAGTTATTTGGTTAAAACATCAAAGAGTTGATTTCTGTTTACTTTAATTTTTAACTTGAATCTACTATTTGTACTTGGATATGAGACCCATTATTATAACTCAATATGTGTATATAGTGTGTAATTATCAGACCAGGGTAATTTTCATCTCATTAAAATTATCATTTTTGTTTGAAACCTGCAAACTTCTGGATGCTTTGATTTGTTTAAGTAGTTATTATAGAATTCAGTCACCTTATTTTGCTATTGAAACCTACAAGCTATTTTCTGGTCTTAATTGTTTTTGGTGCTGCTTACACACAATCAGTCTCTTTCTCATTCTTATCATAAAACTGAAAACTTTTCTGTTCTCAGTTTCTGTGTGATCAAATTTTCAGCTTCAACACATAAATGCCACATGCAGTATTTGTGGGAAATACATGCCACTACTAGGAAAATAAAATATTATCTTCAATTAATAACTATGGAAATTGGCACAATTCTCTGCATTCACTCATTCGGTGTTTTAAACTTGTCTACAATAATAAGTCTAGAAAAAGAATAAAAAGATATAATCAAATGTTCATATGTGTTCAAGATTTTATGGGTCACGATTGATCACTAGGAGTAAGTTTTGTGACATCTATGTTTATATAAATGGCATATGCTATTTTTTATAAATTTATTTATAAGTGAAAATCTTATATATATGTTTTTGTATTGTAAGTTTAAATAGATCCATTTTACCATGGAATAAATAACTTTATAAATTGTATGAGAGTTAGCACAGTGGTATGGGCCTGTCATCGCAGTGGATGTGGAGGCTGAGGCACGAGTGTTGGGAGTTCAAAGAAACCCTCATTAATTTTTGGTGAGATCCTGAGAAGCACTTTAACCCTGTATAAAAATAATAAAAAAGAAAGAAAGAAAAAGGGGAGCCAGATACAGTGGCACACACCTGTAATCCCAGTGGCTCAGGAGGCTGAGACAGAAGGATCATGAGTTCATAGTCAGCCTCAACAATGGTGATTAACTAAGCAAATTAGTGAGACTCTGTCTCTAAATAAAATACAAAATAGGTCTGGTGATGTTGCTTAGTGGTGGAGTATCCAAGAGTTCAATCCCAGTAGGGCCAAATCAAATAAATAAATAAAATGTGCTGCGGATGAGGCTGGGCCTGTGGTTCAGTGGTAGTACAATTGCTTCAGGTGTGAGGCACTGGGCTTGATTCTCAGAACCACATATAAATAAACAAAATAAAGATCTATCAACAAAGAAAAAAATATTTTACAAAAAGACTGGGAATATATCTCAGTGGGTAACCACCCAAATGCACTCACCCTCTACCTCTTCTCCACCTGGGATGCCCAACCCAATACATATGAAAGAACAATGTCTCAGCATGGCCACCCATCCAGCAGTTCTCCTTTAACAGTCCACAAGGACCCATTCAGATCTGTGTCTATCCTCAATTGATGCCCATCCTTTCATGCAACCATGAGGCTGCACTGGCTCTGCACAGAGTCACCCCAGCTCAACTGGTTGCTAAGGTCCAGGTGCAGGTATCTTTCATTCATTCCACTGGGACCTTATTTTTTTTAAATGGGTTGCTAACATTACAAAATGACAGGTTTAGGGCTGAAGGTATAGCTCAGTAGTAAACAAGTGTTTCACATGTGCCTGGCTCTGGGTTCCAAACCCAGCACCTTAAAAAAAAAAAAGCCAGGCAGGCCTGGTGGCACATGGTTATAATCCCAGTGGCTATGGAGGCTGAGGCAGGAGGCTCACAAATCCAAGGACAGCTTCAGCAACATGGTGAGACCCTAAAAATCTTAGAGAGACACTGTCTCTAAAGAATAAAAAGGGTTGGCAATGGTTGCTCAGTGCTTAAGCAACACTAGATTTAGTCCCCACAACCAAAAACAAAACCAAACCCAAACTAAGAGTGAAAAACAAACTGCATTCCCCAGTATCCTTTGCAGGTGGAAGTCTCTATGATTCTGTGCCAGCCAATGAGATATCAGTGGAAGTCATTGGGCCTCTAGCTCTTTGGTTTTTTTCTTCCCTGTCCCCTGATAGCTGTATCAAAAGGATGGCAGAATGAAAAACGGAAAGGGTTCTGGGGCACGATGGCATGACTGGATAGCCATAGAAGCTCAGACTACCAACCACTGGACTTTTTGATTTTCAAGTAAAAGGAAATTTTTTCAGTATTTGATGGGTATATTTTTCTAGTAGTGGAAAGACAGATGCATTGATTTTCCTCCTTGTTCTACTTTCTATTCATTGTCCTCAGGTTCAGGAACAATGTAGTTCAAGAGAACCAGCCATCTGTCACTAATTCTATTTCAGGTCTCGGGGGATGGGATGGAAGTACAACACAAAACCTCTACAGTTGGGCTTGGGACATGGCTCAAGCGGTAGCGCGCTCACCTGGCATGCCTGCTGCCCGGGTTTGATCCTCAGCACCACATACAAAGATGTTGTGCCCGCCGATAACTAATAAAAATAAATATTAAAATTCAAAAAAAAAAAAAAAAAACCCTCTACAGTACCTAATCTGAGCCCTTGGGGCAGAATTAGGCCTGAGTCATCTCCAGGATCCCTCACCTGCCCTGGAATGTTCATAGAGCGTGAGTATCTTTCCTCTTGATGCCAACACTCAAGTTCAAAATCTCAGGGCTCCCATGGCTATCCTGAGAACTGTCTCCACAACAGGCTGACACTGGTCCCCATCTCAATTCCTGCACTGATGGGCCATTGGAAAAGTGACTTTTAGCAAGCCTTATTGTTCCCAATTTTGAAGTGGGTCTGCTCCAAAAAATACTTGAATCTAAATGAGCACAGAAGGAAGAAGCCCGGGTACAAGGGCTGACGATGAACCCTGCCTTCAGATAAATTTAAGATTTGACAAAATTTCCAATTAAAGTGAGGTGGCAGGTAAAGTATAGACCTTTACATAATAAAACAATAGCCTGGCAGCAAAATGTCAGGTATGGGCATGGACATATGTGTGAGAGACTGAATTTTCACAGCCTCCACAACAGGTAAAAATGAATGCTAAAATTGTAATAAGTAATATAAAAAAACCCACAATTTTCTTTATTTTTTTATTTCTTTTTTCTTTTCTTTCTTTTTTTTTTTTTTTACAATGGTTTTAATTTAGGGGCACATAACTATTAGACCAGGACACAAGAAAAGACCACTGACTCCAATTAAAATCAAATTAAAGCAAGCTTATTATTTCAACCAGCCAAGCTGCCTCTCCCACCCAAAACCTCGGGAACAAGACAGCAGCAGCAGCTTTCTTGTAGCCCAGTTTTATAGCCCAGAAAGTTACACAAAGGGGGGTTACAGATAACAGAACTCTGATGAGCATCACACAAATGGTAGTTTACATTTTTTGCTGGCCCCAACATCAGAATTTATGAGGACCATTAGGTCCTCAGAGAGGATCATTATCTGGCCAGGGAAGGCCAAGTTTTGTGAGGCATCACTAAAGTCTCAGAGAGGGCTGCTATCTGGTCAGAGAGCCAGGCATGGGTGAGTTCAAGGCACGGGCAGGCATTCCAAGCAGGTTCAGAATTTGCAGTAATTTATAGTAAAGCCAAAATTATCTTTTCATGGCTTTGTGGTGAGATGGCTCCCAATTTTAAGAAAAGATCAGGTTGGGTCTATCATTCCCCCCTTTTCTTATGTGTCCCTTTCAATTATTTGATAGGGTAGGGGAAGAGCACTGAGGGAATCTTAATCCCTCAGTTAATAGTCTCCAACTTTTTTGAACACACCCAAAACCAGTCTCCCTGATTTGACCTGACAATTAATTATTTATATTGACAGTTTATTTATTTTTGGCTCCATTGTTATAAGAAGAGGGATATCGCTCATTTTGGCTTCTTCTGTGCTGAGAGGGGGTGACATGAGGGGGCATAGCGTGAGGGATGTGAGTTTCCTTTTAGAAGTCAGTTCGGTTTGGAGTCTGGTTGGGGAAGAAAAGGTTGTAAAGTCATCTGGGGATGGGTGCTTCTATGAGAGAAACAAAAACAATGAGTACTGAATAAATGTTGCAGCAGCTAGAACATGTCACTGTATAGAAGTTCCCTCACCAGGCTTTAACATCCCCAGTTATCAGGACTGTAAGCATAACATTTAACTTTTAGTGTTATAGTTGTCCCTCCCCATAAGATACAGTTTAATAATTTAATCTCATATGATCTTGTAAAATCCTTTTACTAGTATGACCTCTGTGTCTAATAGAGAAACCTTTAATTCTGTTACTAAGGGCTGGATAATCATACTAGCAACATCAAGTCTACCTGTGTAGGTTAGGAATATCTGTAGGCCTTAAACTAAAAACTTCTGTCTCTGGCAACTCCTCTTGATAGTCTCCTTTTATAGTTACCAGGCATTTCTGTCTGAGAATCCTTCTTTATAATCTCCAGTCTTACTTATTTTGGGAAGCTAACATGAAGTGTATACCTTAAATTATTATTATTATTATTATTATTATTATTATTATTATTTAAAATGCCCAGGGATGGCTGTGTTTTGGTTTTAATGTCTTTGCTAAATGTTTAAGATGAAGCAGTCAAACTGACTTTTGTTTCTATCTATTGTTAACAGTCAGCTGAGCTTTTATGGGAGTCATTCCTGGGGAAACTTGAGAGCAGCTTCTCAGTTCTGCTGGTGCCATTTGCGCTAGGATGGGTCCAGGTCTTGCTTGACCATGTGGCTTCCCTTGGAAGCATCAGGGATGTCTCCCTTCTCTGATGACCCTCCTCTTCATAGCAAATGCACTGATTGGCTTTCTGTTCTTCAGTGGTCTTATTAATCTCCCCGATCAGGAGGTTATGTGGCCCAGAGTTGCAAAGCTCTTTAGAGAAGTCCCCTGTTCCCTGGATTCAGACCGACTCTGAGGGCAAGAGCCAAATATTGGTTTTTCTGGTCTTTTTAATTTAACTTTAATTTTAACACTTAATCTTAAATATCCAGCAAATAAATTTTAACAGCCTTATATTAAGAGAATTGGGCTTTAATATCTATAACTTTACAATTATATATCTTTTTTATTAATTGGGATCTGTATTATCTTATCTGTCTTGTAGATTATGCCTTAATATCTTAAATTAACCCAGTTTGTGCTCTTAAAGCAACACTTCTGTAAACATGAACAGGGAATCTTTAGATCACTTATAAGGGAATTACAAAATAAAATTAACAAGAGTAAAAACATTTAGTTCATGTAATAGCTACCCTGAATTTGGTATACATTATATCCCCTGTTTGAGATACTAGTAATCTTGACAAAAAACAAAAAAAACTTTTGAACATAACTTTAAATGAACTAATATCTGGCCTATGGCTTTCGTAGTCATTCTCACATGTAGTAAGATGGGACACAGAGCCTTATCTCAGGTAAGGCAGGGCTCTTTATAAATCTTAAGTGTTCTAGTTCTAAAGCTGATCTTTGCCTTTTAAATATCATTTTACAAAGTTTACATAAATTGTTTCAGGTCACATGAACACTAGCTAACACCATATGATATCACATTTAAAACATGAATTAAAGAAAGGCTGAAAGTTTTTAACCTTTTGTGAAAAGGTAGCAAAATACTTTGTGCTTTACAATATTAACCTTTACATAGATTAGGCTCTCATCAACTTAAAAATACATTTAAATTGTTCCCCAATGTAAAAAGTAACATAAAACTTTACATATCTTATTGATAACAGGTAAATAAATCCCCAATATATTTTTTTACCATACAACTTTAGAACACCAGCTTGATATAATGATCTTTTAAAGCTTCTACCTTACAGACTTGTATACCTGGAAGATATGAGCACATTAATAGCATCACAATTACATTGATGTTTTTATATTAACCAAGTTTAGCTTTTAAAGAAATGACAGTACAATGCTGTAAAATAACAATTCTTATTTAACCAGTTGTTTAATTTTTATGTTTGCTTACTCTAGAAAAAAAATAAAACTTAATAAACACAATGTTATGAGTAAACTTACGTTTTAAGAAATTTTTGTCTTTTTAACACATGACTCATTGTAAAAACAAAGTTATACAGACCTTAGTAAATCAATCAGATATCTAACAAAAGTACTCAAGAATGAGTAATCCGATTTTAAATTTACTTTACTTATTTTATCAAAATATTAGACAAGTGTATTGAACAGTGCTAGCCATTTTTTTGTTGTTGAAGGAAAAGTCCTAGAACCAAGACATATTAGACATTTTATAGACATTAATATTTTATTAGTTTTTTTGAACACCTAGAAAAATTTATAAGCTTAAATGTAAAGACATTTATTTTTATCTGTTTATCCAATTTGAATTGAACCATTTAAATCACATGAATTAAAGATCTTTGGATCTATGTTTTAAAAATTTGTCATCAGAAGAGATCTCCCTTAACTGGATACCAGATGTTATAAGGGCGCCACTTACCTATGGAGGCCTCCTCCACCAGGTGCTTGCTGATAGTTTTAGTGTGGCAGTTCACTGCAGGGCTCTGGGGACCAAGGCTCACTCTGAGGCCTTGGAACGTCTCAAGGTGCGCACCCCCTAGAGTGGCTCTCCAGCCGGGAGCCCTAGAGCGAAGACCGGCTTCAGAATTTCCAGCAGTCTGCTCTTGTGGTCTGGTCTGGCAGGGTCATCTCGCTGGGAAACTCCAAAATGTTAGACCAGGATGCAAGAAAAGACCACAGACTCCAATTAAAATCAAATTAAAGCAAGCTTATTATTTCGACCGGCCGGGCTGCCTCTCCCTCCCAAAACCACGGGAACAAGACAGCCACCCCTGCTTTCCTGCAGCCCAGCTTTATAGTCCAGAAAGTTACACAAAGGGGGGTTACAGATAACACAACTCTGACGAGCATCACACAAATGGTAGTTTACATTTACATTTTTGCTGGCCTTGACATCAGAATTTATGAAGGTCATTAGAGCCTCAGAGAGGGTCGTTGTCTGGCCAGAGAAGGCCAATATTTATGAGGTGTCACTAAAGTTTGAGAGAGGGCTTCTATCTGGTCAGAGAGCCAGGCATGGGTGAGTTCAAGGCATGGGCAGGCATTCCAAGCAGGTTCAGAATTTGCAGTAATTTATAGTAAAGCCAAAATTAGCTTTTCATGGCTTTGTGGCGAGATGGCTCCCAATTTTGAGAGAAAATCAGGTTGGGTCTATCAAATTCACAGCAAACAATTCAGATTAATCAATCACAGAAAAAAATTCTAGATTATTTTGTAGTTTTATTCTAGGAACTGAAAAACACACTTAATGATGACAGGCTAGTGACAGACATTCCCTCTGCATGCTAAGTTCAAAAGTCTCAAGCCTTAGGCTTTATGTCCAGCAGATGCACACTTACTCAAACTACAGTAATCAGGTTCAGAACCAAGGCAGATTTTTCCTGGCATGGAGTGGATGACCTGTTGAGGAGAGGGTCATAGAAAGAAGTTGAGGCTCTCACTGTCCAGATGAGGTTATAGAGTTTGAGAGTGAGGAGGATCTCACAGAGCATCAGGAGAATGATGACAAGTAATGAGATGTCAGTCCAGTTCCTCACCAGGCTTTCCAGCCTGAGTGCATCCTTGTTTCAGTTGGCTGAATCCCTGTTCATTAGCTCTATTTTTCACACTAAATTTTGGGGCTTTATGACCCCCCCCCCTTGAAATCCTTATCAGCTAACACCAGACTTCTCCAGGACATCATTTACCCTGGGGTCAGAAACATCTGGTCTGGTGGTCTCCCCCTTTATCTTCTCACTTTATCTTCTTATCAGGAGAGTGCAGCCTGCCAGAGGCTTCACTCTGTTTATCAGAGTAAAGGGAAGTAATTGTCTGAGGTCATCTGGAGGGATCTGTGGGGTTTGCCTGGTGAGACTGCAGGTTTCAAACTGGTGTTTTTAAAATGGAGTTGCTTAGGCTCAGGCCTAAGGCCATTCTCACCATTCACCCACCTGATTCACATTGTACATCCTGGGGAAGGGGTGCCTAAGCTTGGCACTGTGAATCATCTATTCCATTGGCCAAAGGCTGGACTTCACATATGTCCAAAAGTCACTTCTCATTGTGGTTTGTTGCATTGTTCCATAACCACCAATAGTGACCGTAGTTGAATTACATCTGGTTAAGACCAAAGTGTTTGCAATGTACCCAGGGATATTAAAATTACAATATAGTCAAAATAAAGTGGTATGATATGATTGAGACATGTATAAATTTGTCTTGCATGTAAGTCCCAATGGACAAATTCTATTACTAATTCTGTCCCAGTTGATGCTAATAGTCACTGTAAGGCTCTCAAATGCTCTGAGATATATTGAATCTAAATATTGACTAAAATACAAGAATGAGGGTGGTTCCTCTAATTATTTATACATAGGTATTGCAATTCCAACTTCCATCATTCTGTGTTTATTAAAAGCAGGACTCTGTCCTCAAGTCACCTCCTGGGCAAGATGTGGGCAGAAAAACAAAAGATGGAGTTCTCACTGTTCCATTATAAGCTCAGGATTTAGATCTTCAATGACTATTTGTGCTGAAAAAATACTGTGACTTTCCAGTTTTGTAGCCTCTGAGTGACGCTTGCAGGCTTTCTGAAACTGGGAGAACATGGGTCTGTTTTTCAGTCCAGCCACATATGCACCCCACAGCCTTGGCTAATTGCTCCAGCAACACCCCTGCTCATTCTACAGCTTCAAATTGGGACTTATGCAGTTTTGGATCCTAGGGTGGTTTTGAGGATCAAAGAACAGGCTGTGGGGATGAGTGGGAGACCCCACATAGCTGGAAGCCTTGTAAAAACCAAGGTATGCTCGGGAGCCATGGGGCTGCACTTTGGAACTGAGAGACATTAGTATGCAATGTGTGGCCCGATTGGCTTCTGGGGGAATTTAGCAGGGAACCTACTCTGCATTTAGCATGCTTGTTTTGGTGCCAATGAACTCATAGACACACAAAGGGGCAAGAAAAATGATTAGGCCGTGGTACTCACCCAGATCACATGTGCTTAGCAAGGTTAACTTCTTTACGCTGATTCCTTATTAATCAATGGGAAGAATAGGACTCACCTCATGGAATTTTCAGGAAGACTGAGAGATATGGGTGGACAAAGCATCGAGCCCCACGTCTGGCACACAGTAAGCTCTGTAAATTTTATCTGTGTTTTAGAAGACAATTTAAAAATTTTCTTCCTCCATAGACAGTAACATCCTGATATCTTCTCTGTCTGCTTTTAGAAGAGTGGACTCACTCTGACCGTCCCTAACCCAGCTCTAACAGGAGCCATAAAGGTTCCCGAAGAGGAGTGACTGCAAGATGAACCTGGGAAAGGAAGACAAGGAGAGGAGGCCATGGTAGGAGGCTCAGGAAAGGCAGTATTTTAATCACCCCCAAGGGCAGGCATGTGAAGGGCCTTGAGAGATCACAGGGATGGAGTGCAGGCTCAGGCAAGGACAGAAGGACCAGGCCAAGAACACAGGACTTGTTGTTATATATCCACGGCCCACTCTGCTCGGGGCTTTATCCTGGGCCAAGGACGGCAGCATGACCAAGTTATTGCAGTCTTTTCCACTGAGTGAGCATGTAAGGGTCACTGCCTTTGACTGACACTTGGCACCACCCATGTTCTCTCTCTAGAGGAGATAGGTTCCAGAAGGAAAGACCATGGCTTTTCCAGGAGTGGGAGATAAAAAAGAGAAAGAGAGGGAATGGAGTGAGAAATCTCAAGATGGAAAGACCAGATACTCTGAATTCCATGTTCAGAAAAGAAACCTGGCCTCTGATCTAAGCACACAGGATAGAATGGAGCAATATCAGGTGAGGAGCAGACAGATTTAGGCCAGTCTCCAAAGAATCATGTTAACTGTGTTAGCCAATGGTCCATTCCTGTAACAAAATACCTGAGATGATCAACTTACAAAGAGGAAAGGTTTAGTTTAGCATAGAGTTTTGGAGGTTTTAGTCAGCTGTTGGTTGGACCTTTTGCTTATAGATCTCTAGCAGGTGACAGCACATCATGGCAGGAACATGGCAGAGAAGATCTTTTCAACTCCTGGGTAACCACAAGGGAGAAACACGGCAGGGCCCCACAGTCTTTTGGGGGGCATGCCCCATTGACCTAAAGCCTCTCATCAGCCCCAGCTTTAACCGGCTCTACCCCCCTCCCAGATCCCCCTACACTAGGATGAAGCTGTCAACACATGGGCCTTGGAGATACATTCAAGATCCAAACACAGCAATTCCAAATATTTCTTGAACCCTTCTTCTGTGGCAGGCACACTGTGAGCCACATCCATGACCTTTCTCATTTAATCCTGACTGCACTATTGTGATGTTAGCCACGGCACAACCCCAGCCTGTGAACAGGAGAATGAGCCAAAGGCAGCCACGATACTCAGTGATGGAGGTGAGGCAGGTAGGATGGCCAAGCCCAGCACTGCCCACACAGAGCCTTCTGAACACATGAAAGACACAGTTAGCACATAAGCACCCCGTGAATTAAAAATGCATGGACTTAATAGTCACTTATTTTCAAACACAGAGTTTTATGGCCATCAAAATTGAGGAGGAGCGGAACCACTTCTTTTGGCCTCCTAGCAGGGGGAAGCACATGAACCAAGCACCAAAACTCTAGGACATCCTTGTCTGAAAGAGAAAGTGAACCCCCTGCTTGTGTCCAACAGAGAACCGGTTGCAGGCGCCACAACGAACACTTATTTATTTGATGACAACATCCGCTTTCCCATTGCCTGCTGCTGGTTGACATGTGGTGAGAACAACAGTCGATGCCTGTGTTTGTGTGAGCTTGTGCATGTGTGTGCAGGCGGGCAGGCATGCGGGCGTACAGGCGAGTGTGCATGCATGCGTGTAAACATTTTGGTGGCTTTTCCAAATAGCTAGAAACTGCACCAAATGACCATCTCCCAGGAAGCAGCTGAGCAAGGGCTTAGAAGGGTCTGGGTTGTTGTGTCACATTCCTTTGATTCATTCTTTTCTTTTTGCTTTTGAGTGTCAGTCTAATGAACCAACTAGTGCAGCTCCAGTTAAGAAACTAAAAAGGGAGGAAAAAACATCAGAGGATTTTGTAATCAGATGTGATTTCTTAATAGATGGAGGTGTCAGATGTCCAAAATAAATACCGTGTGGGGTAGTCACACCCCTACCCCTGTTAAATGAGATTATTTACTGATAGATGGCAGTTTTCAAAAGCAACTCATTCCTATTCAATGGCACACACGTTCACATAAATGTTTGTTTATTATACCATGTGTGTCTTTTGGGATTTTTTTTTTTTTTTTTTTTTTTTTTTGCTTTGAGTTTCTTATCAACATCAACTGTAATCAGTCACTTGTAGAAAAAGGTGGAAGGACCTAATTTATCTCCTGTTAGAGTCTGTAAACAAGTCAAAATAACACCTGGCATTTTGCCAGGGGAATGTTAGAGTTCATAAACAAGTCTGGATGGTGCCTGGCAAAATGCCAGAGGGAGTGGTTTGTGAAGTAACACCAGCAAGCCATTAAGTGTGGAGATTCCTGATTGGTTGACTGATGTATCTAGTTTATGTTAATTAGATAAGCTGTGTGGAATATATAAATACTGCTCCTGTCCTGCAATAAATGGCTCCCACTCCTGCTGTATCAATCTACACAAGTTGTTCGTCACCCCCCCAGTTATTTTGCTGCAGCCGGACTGTGGCAATCTCCAAAGACACACAGTTGAGAAAATCCTTTCTGTTTAGAAGTCAATGAAACTTCTGTGTCAGTTTTCTGTGAAGCCAGAAAGGACTCCTGGGATAGGATTTTTTCCTTAGCCCCTTTTCCAAAATACTTTAACTCTTAGAAATAATACTGGCTAGCCAATGGAAACACTTCTTTAATAAAGACTAAAGATTTAAGATAAAAAAACAGCTGGGCAGGTTTACACACACACACACACACACACACACACACACACACGCGGAAACAACTAACTACACAGACAATATCGTTTAAACCCAAATAGATGTGGTTTAATCTTGCTTTTGATCCTCTTGTGATTTTCCTAAAAATTGCCACGTATGCATAGACATGATGACTCTCAGATGTTGGGACCTAACTTATTTCTGTTAGAACAGCATCTTGGTGCATAGATCATGTAAACCCCAGGCTCCAAGGCTTTTATCAAGGACAGCAGGTTACCAGGGAGAATACATGATGGACTTTTGGTTTGGGGCAGTAATCCAGTAAGTAACTAAAAAGGGAGGGAATAAGCAAGGGTTTCTATGTCATGTCACATATATCCCCTGTGGTGTCAGTAAATCATGGCAGAGCCTCAGCTCCTCACACTTGGAAATGCTCCTAAGACAAACTGTATCATGATGCTCTTATAGAACCATGCACAGGGGATTCCTACAGCTGTCTGTGTCCCTGCTCTTTATCATCAAGATTTCCCAATATGATGGCTGGAGAAGAAACCCCTGGAGCCAAATTCATTCAAAACACAAAATGGCATTGTCAGTCACCCTGGAGTGGGACCTGCTGAAACACACTGACTTTACTTTCAACCTCAAGGTGGTGAGAACAGCCACCTCAGGCCTTAGAAGGCAAAGACTCAGACAGATACAAACCTTGTAAGGTTCCCTTGTCCTTCTCCCTGCTTCCCTACTTGAATGACTCTCATGGTGAAACAGGGAAGCTGTAAGTGAAATGTGGAGGTCTTGTCTCCAATTGGATCCCCAAGAAAAAGAACTCAGGGGGAAGAGGATGCTGGGTAACTAACACCTAGCACCATCAAAGGACCTGGGGAAATCCATGAGCAGCCCTGTTCCAACTGGCTCTCTCTTCTCGGTGTCTCCTTCTTAGTGGCATTTCCTACATGGTCATAACCCTTGAGAAGACTGAAGAGGCCAAAACCAGAGGAGAAGGAAAGAAAATGCTTGTGTTTGTTGTGTGCGATTTTGTGTGTTTGCACACACATGCATACGTGTGTGGGTGGCATGTGGCAGTTGTGAATGGGGGGAGTGAGGTGGATGGTGGTGGCCTTGGTGGATTTGTGCTTGAAGGACTGGGAAAGTGGTCCAATGGCCCCAGTTTAAACACAAAAGCAGAATCCAGTTCATCAGTGGTCAGACATTTTCTAGAACTCCGCTGGCTCTCCAGCAACACACTGTTGCTCTGTATTATGTCTTGCCCTGTGAGAAGCCTCTTCTGGGAAACTCTGTGATATGAGGCCATTCCTAGCCACACTCTAATCTACCACAATCTAATCTACCACAATCATCTACCATCTACCATGTGAATGCTGATTATTTTAAAAATGCACTTGTGTTTACATGGCTGGAGTCTCAGAGTCCTCCTCCTATCCCACTTGGGCTGTCTGTCTGGATGTGTCTCCTGGTCTCTGATGAAGTTGCCCCTGCTCAACCCCACTCCAAAAGAAAATAGGAGACTCCCGTGGCCTGTGTTGTCCTGATTCCCATGACAGGGGCTTCCAGGGTGATGTTCCCTACCAAGCATGATGGTGGCTGCTGGAGGATGGGAAAGAGGGACACAGGTTCCTTGACAGAGCAGTGGGGCAGTTCCTGCAGGCCATGAGGAAATCTAGTCACTCCTGGGGAAGCACTGGGGTGGAGACTGAGGCGGGGCCAGAGTGGAGGACAGCACTGCCTTCCTCAGAGGATGCGTGGGTCCTACCCTCAGAGTAGGGGGACTGAAGGACACAGTCCTCTTCTCTGGCTTTAGGAGCAGGAAAAGAAAACAGGAGAATGGCAGTGTGACTTTGGAGACTTGGAAGGCAGCTGAGTAAGGGTCAGAAAAGTCACTGGACCAGAGGGCCACACTGCTGGGTTTTAGTCCTGGAGCTTTTTAACTGCGTGCTAGAGACTGGCCACCTCTGCTTTCCTTACAGACCCGGTGCAAAACAGGAAGGTTGGATAGGAGGGCTTTAAAGATTCTTCCAGCTGGGGAACAATCTGAGCAGGACAGTCTCATGTCACTGCTATGACTCCACAAACACAAGCACTTTAACCACATGTGTGGTAGAAAGAGTAGGGAGGGTGGAGAGGGACACACCAGGCAG
This sequence comes from Marmota flaviventris, assembly GCF_047511675.1. NCBI lineage: Eukaryota > Metazoa > Chordata > Mammalia > Rodentia > Sciuridae > Marmota > Marmota flaviventris. Next base: position 158,258,760 of record NC_092503.1, read on the forward strand.
AATGAGCACAAGTGAAGCCACCATGGCCACTGGGCTTGACATCTACGAGAGCACACCAACCAAGGTGCCTTAGAAGACACAGACTGCTCATCTCCCACGTTGGGTCCAAGACCACATTTTGCCCAACTGAGATCCATTCTGATACTTACACAATAACCATGATAATGGCTTCAACTATTGTCACCACTTTTGGTACATCCGTGTCCCTAACACAGGCCTACTGCTCCATCTGTTACTCAACAGAAGAACCACCAGTCTCTTAATATGGAGGAACACCTGGGCTGGTACTAGAGAAAATTATCAGGTGAGTCTTCAGTAAGTTCTTCTTAAAGACGCTTCAAGCGTGACTGATTTGGTTTTCTGTGGCTGTAACTGAATACCACAGATTGAGCACTTTATAGAGAACAGTAGTTGATTTATCTCAGAGTTCCAGGGGCCAGAAATTCCCAGGTGTGGTATCTGGTGCATCTCTGGCTGCAACACAACATGGCAGATGGCTTCCCAGGCAAGACAGGTGCTGGAGAGAGCTCACTCCAAGGCTAACCCATTAAACCATTAATTCGGGAATGGTTTTATCCACTAATTAAGGAATGGATTAATCCATGCATGAGGGCTCTGTTTCTCAAAGGCCACAACTCTGAACATTGTGAAAATGGTCACCAAGTTCCCTATACATGAAACTTGGGGAACACATTGGAACCACAGGAATTTGTAATTCAAACTGTGTTTGGTTTTCCACTTCTTGTGCTGATCTTAGAAATACTGAGACTACACCCACGGCAAATGCATTGGGTGGTGTGTGCATCTCTGCTGTAACCTGGGAGGCATCCTACAGAGCTAAGATTTGAGTGGAGTCACCAGCTCAGTCTTTCCCTGGGAGTCTGATGACAGCAATACAAATAGCTAATTTGTATGGAGGATCTGCACAGGCCTGGTACCCTGTGAAATCCTTGACAGACACATCTCCCCCTGTTTTTCACAACAATCTCATAATTCATTAAGCAGCTCACTTATTTTTATTGCCCACGTACTGCATGCCAGAAACTCTCTTGGGCTCCAGGCAGACAGCAACAAGTAAAATCAATCCAAGTCTCTGCTGATATGGGGTTGCATCCTAGTAAAGGAGAGAGACGATAGATGCATATACATGATGGCAGGTGTTTATGAGGCCTGTGGGTAGAAACCAAGAAGGCCAGGGAAGTGAGAATTTCAGAAGGAAAGGTGGGGACTCTAGGGTATTCAGAGAGACCTCTGGTGAGAACAAAGAGCAAGAGACTGAGTCCCAGGTCCAGGCAGAGAGAGCAGCAGATGGCCCCTTTTATGGAGGGATACCCAGCAGCTCCAGTGTCTCTTGTTTAATGAGAGGTGATGATCCCACTACATGCCAACATGGCATCTGCTTCCCAGACCAAAGAGATATGGGTGGGGGACAGCTGGGACCACATGGGGCCAGCAGCTCTGCTTGCAACCCCACACATTAGGCCAGTCTGTTAATGCCAGTACCCTGCCTGGAGACTGCCCAGGGTGGCTGAGCTCTTCTGCTCTCTGGGGACAATGGAGTAAGAGCCAGACACACTGACAGGACAGAGAGGACCTGCACAATTTTCTGGTTGTTTTTTCTCTTTATCCTACTCCAGAGTCTCAGGCCAAGCAAAGAGACACTGGAGTGTGATTGTCAGACAGTACTCAAAGAGTGACCAGGGACTTCACAAAAAGACATAGGGACTTTTGCCACAGGTGACAGGGAGCTCAGTGACTGGAGCTCCAGGCTGCTCTCCAGGGCACCAGGACCTGTGTCTGCCCCACAAGGACTTTGTAAATGAGATTTTGGGGATTGGCACCACGTTTCACCAAGAGTGAAAGTGGAGGCTCTCCCTGTGAAGAGTAAACAGAGACATTTGAGGGCAGGGACTTAGCTCAGGTAGGACACTGGTCCAGTATTCCCAAGGCTCTGGCTTCTGTCCCTAGCACCATTACACAAATTGATGATGATAATAATAATAATAATAATAATAATAATAATAATAAAGTAGAACTTAGAAATTGACTTTAAATGTAAAGTTTCTGAAAATGTTCCCAATGAAAATTAAAGCCTCCAGGGGCAGCTTTAAAGGTAGATGGTGGGCACAGCATTCTTCGGCATGAGGATGCCTCTGTTCCAGGCACTCTAGGCAATTCTGATCCAAGGTTTCAAGGGGCCATGGGGGCAAGATTACCAGGCAGCCACACCCTTTTCTCTCTCCCCTCTGCCCTGATGGATATGATGATGGGTGTTATGATTTGGATGTGAGGTGTCTCCCCAAAGCTCCTGGGTTAATGCAGAAATATTCAGAGGTGAAGAGATTGGATTGTGAGAGCTGGAACCGAATCAGTCCATCCCAGTTGGAATGGATAGGCTGAGTGGTAGCTGTTGGCCGGTGGGGCATGGCTGAAGGAGCTGGGTCTTCCTGCTGCCTCTTCCCCTCCCTCTGTCTCTGTGCTACCTGATCCCACCATAAACTGAGCAGATTTCTTCTCCAGGATCCTTCCCCCATGATATCCTCCAGTCTCACCTCAGGCCTGGAGAAATGAAGTCAGCCATCTATGGACTGGGACCTCTGAAACCATGAGCCCCTGATAAACTTCCCCTCCTTTAAGTTGTTCTCATTGAGTAATTTGGTCACAGTGATGCAAAGGCCCACGAAAACACTGGGTATGGCACAGCACATCCATGAAGGTATACACATGTACACACACACACACACACACACACACACAGGTTTTTATTCATGACATGAAGTTTAGTTCTTTTTTTCAAGGTTTAGTGCTTTGAAATCAAAATTCGGTGTAGAAGGATTTCTTCTACTGTGTAGACTTCAGAAAGCATATAATTTCTACACTAACAAAACAAGAAGTCTTATTGGCCAGGTGGATAAGTAAAAGGAAGGACCTTAAAGAGATGCTAAAAGCCAGAGTTTGGTGTCTAACCAACAGCTGAGAGGGAGATAATTTCCCCTTGATTTCACTGGTGGTCTCTGTTTAAAAGGGGGTCTAGGGCATATCCAGGTTTTCAGGCATCTCTGGCATAGCTCAGGTGGTGCTGAGGTGTGCACCTGTGGTCCCCAAAGAGAAATACCATGGAGTCTCCCAGCCCTCTCTTAATGGCCCAGGGAGCAGTGAACAGTCACTGATCTCCAGTGAACATTGGCTTTTTCCTCCTTTTGGTGATGACAATTTCCTACTTTGGGGGACCACATGGCTGCCAGTTAGAATTGCTTCACCTAGCCCACTGAGGCCATGGGACAAGCCATCACTGTGGGGCAAGCACTGGCAAGAAGTGCTTCTGAGTGGCCTCCTCAGATGTACCTCCCCTCTTTTTCCTCCTGGGAGTGGTGATGTGGGTGAGCAGTGTGAGCCACATGCATGCACTGGCAGGAACCTTGCTAGAGGGCCAGAGAGCAGCAGGGAGCAGCAGGAGGAGTATGGGGGCTTGGCACAATACTTGGAGGGCAGCTACTGACACCCTGGACAATGTGCCTACGTCTGGCATATTCCAGAAAGAGAAGCCTACTTCTGGTCTGTTTCAGCTACTTCTCTAGTTGCTATTGTGTTCCTACTTTCTTTGTTTAGCAATTTATTTTCTACCCTGACCATAACCTGTTGAGTTGATAAGACACTGAAGTTCAACTTGGACCCAGAATGTTGCAGTTTTGCATCCCTCTGTGCCTTCCTTGAGTGCACAGGCTGATGGTCTGGACTGGGGTCTTCACTGCTGGCTCTGCAGCTCTCAGGCCTCTGATCCACACCACCTGCCATCAAGCCTCCAGCTTGACCGTGGCTCTTCTCAGACTGCATATTTTTGTGACCAGTGCTTCATGCTGTCTCTCCTCCCTTCTCACATCCCCTAGAACTTCTCCTCCTTCGTTCTCCTCTTTCTCCCTCACCCTCACATCGATTCTGATTCTTTGGGGAATTCTGACTCATGTGTGCACCACCACCATGCACGTACACATACACAAAATCTGCATGATAAGGCCCTAAAGGCTCAGGGAAATTCACTGTCTCTTGGCATAAAACTTAATTTATGCTAAAGCTCTATGATTTGATGGATTTCTTTTGAGTCCCTGTAAAGTCCCATTCTAAAACACAGGGCATCTAATGTAATGATTTTGTTGGTAAGATAAGTCAGTTCCAGGACACATGCAAATAGATAGGGAGGAAGAAGGTGGAAGCCCCCAAGCAAGAGACATCTGGCCCAACATCTGAAGCAGCACGATGTGGGCCACTGATGAAAAGATACACTTTATGCATATAAATATAAAAAATAGATATTAAATATATTATGATATATTTTATGTATAAATGTGTAAATGAAATGATATAATTAGCATCAATATAAAATATATAGATAGATATGTATTTATTATGGAGATCTATATACACACATGCATATACATACATGCACATGCACACACATATGCCTACTAAATCCATACATATATGTAGTCATTAGATCAAGTTTTTCTTGGTTCCAAGGAAACATATATAAATAAAACAAGCAAAACTAATAACTTGCTAGACTGTTACAACTTTGGATTGTGGGAAGACTGGAGACAAAGGAAGAAAGACTCTGGAACCTTAATGGTACTGATGAAAAGACTCAACTCTCTGACACCGTCTTGGGCACCTTTGCTGGGGTTCTGTGCCCTCAGTTAGTGAGAGGTCAGTGGCTCTGACTGGTCAGCTGTGGCACTGTGCACACACCCCTGAATCAGGATGCAGCCAGGAGTAGAACAGGAAAAAAACATGGAGAAGCAGGCACCATGGCCGACCCTGGCAGAGCAGGACAGGGAAAGTTCCACAAGCAAAATCCGTGGTGTGTCTTCTGAAAGTAGGAAAGAGAATTCCTGGCTAGGCTAAAGCAATAGCTATTTATGATGATACTAGCTTCCAGCTGGGGATTTCCTTCCAGCATTTCTTGGGAAAATGATATAGGTGTATTTTTTGAATCCCACATCCTAAGAAATTGAGCTTGGGAAGTGAGAGAAATAGGAAAAAGGATTACAGTTTTCCACTGAGAACAAAAGAGCACCATTCCATACAGAGATGTTGCTCCTCAAAGGGACCCAGTTGTGCAAGAAGAAAAGACAGCAGGGGGCGCCAACAGGCAGAACTGAAGGTCAGTGTCCTGGTTCCAGCCAGGGCAGGAGAGAAGGGGCCACCATGCTTGCTCTTTTGGGGGTTGTGGGCAGCCATGACCACATGATAAACACATGCCCTTGGCCCTGTCTGCTGCTAAGGGTAACATCTTCCAAAGTCAGCGCTGTGCTAATCACACACCACTCTTTCCTCCACTCCATGGTGGTGCTCCAAGAAATAACTTGCTCTGAAGCAAAACAAGCCCTTCCCTGACATTTCTACATGGGGTTCTGTGCAGAGTTAGTCCTGCTAAAAGATTAGACCTTACATTAGTTAAAAACCACCCAGCAATACCTGCAGGTGTGTTCCTATGTTTGCATATTCAACCCAGGCTACAGCTCTCTGTGAATAGTACCAAACATACCTGTGTATCGTACTAATTACACAATTTTACTGTCTCTCATAACAAGTTAAGCACACGAAGAGTGTCAGAAGCGTTTTAACAGCAATTGGTGATTTAGGTGGGTATTTAGGGGTGCCAATTCTGGTCTTTTGTTTCTAAATCCCTAACATCAATATCAGTCTGGAATTTGAATACCAACAATCACAGGAAGTGGCATCATTCAGAGAGCAAACAGGGAGATGCAGAGTATCCTTCTCAAGATGGGACATGTCTTCCCCATTCAGTGCAGGAGACTCTAAGGAAGGAAGCCAGGGAAGGCAGGGCAGTTTTGTCAGGAAGGTTGAGCCAGAGACACTGTGTGTTTGTGTGAGGCAGAGCTGTAAGGAAGGAAGGAAGGAAGGAGGGAAGGAAGGAAGGAAAAAGGGAAGGAAGAAAGGAAGGAAGGAAGAAGAGAAGGAAGGAAGGAAGGAAGGAAGGAAGGAAGGAAGGAAGGAAGGAAGGAAGGAAGGAAGGAAGAAGGGAAGGAAGGAAGGAGAAGGGCATGAACTCTCTCCAGGGAACAAGGAAACCCTTTAGAAATTCAACTTTTTTTTCCTTTGAGTGTTTAGGATTACATAACTGCCCTAACATAGCTCTCTTTTCTTAAATGTAAGAATTGTTCACATTAAATAAAAATTTGCCTTGGAGACTACATTTAAAATATGCTAGAAAATTAATCTTATGGACAACATTATATTCTTAGTAGGAGATATTACCTAGCAGATTACTCTCCTGGATAAGACAGGAGTATTAACAATTATTACACCATACAAGGCATTTTCCCTGAAATATGACATTGGCATACACTGGTCATACACATTCAATTAGTATGTACAGTCCCAAACTGTGAGTTGTGGTTAAATGGTATGTAATAGGCAAAGTGCCTACTTTTCATATGACTATTTTCATGTTTTACCACAGACAAAACTTAAGTGAAAACATGCAGTATAGAACATAGGCTTAAAACACCGGTTTTCAATTAAGAATACATCCTAGAAGATTTTTTTTAATATAAATTTATAAATGCTAAATTCTTATTTGGCCATTCATCTTCTTTCCTTGGGTATTTCATAGAATATTCAAGGAACATACAGTCTGAAATGTTGTGCTTTCATGTTGACCATCTTGAATGTCAAGATAAGTTTCAACATATTTTAACATTATGAACCATATAGATTTATTGACTATCAACTGTGGAAAAACTCTAAGGCTAGACCCTGGGATGAGGAGTTCTTTAAGCCACTGTGCATTTTCTAGCTTGCATGGTGACTGCTCTTTAATTTAGAAACTGTATGATTACCAACAATTTCTAAAAAAATATTCTATAATTTGAAAGAGGCAAATAACTGCAAAGTACACATATAAGCTTATATTACATTAATACATCTGAATAAATAAAGCACGTGAGATCACAAAACAAAAACATGGACCTAAAACTCCTCACACAGCTATGAAAATTGCTGTAATTACAAAGAAAAATTATTGTCTTTTAGGTCCAAAGCATGTGGTTTCAAAGTCTTGTAGCTAATAAATGTCTGTACCTTCTTTATTCCAAATTTATTGTTGTGCATGCATTATTATACTTTGTTTGAAAGATTGTGTTGATCTAGTGTTTCATTTCAAACAACTGTCTTAAAAGTACTAAGAATTTTTCTTGTAACATTCAACACTAATTGTATTAGTCCCATAGTGAAATGGTGAATTTTGAGCCTACAGGAGAAGTTTATTTAAAATTTTAAAATTCTGTGTCACTGAAAAGGTAGAAGATATATTAAAGCTGACCTTATTGTCTAGGAAATAGAAATATTTGAAAGAAATTATTTTCAGGTATTTGGTCATTTGAGGTACTGACCTGTGTATAATAAGTAAAATTTGTATTCGCAGATTTATGGAACTATGCTTCAAAATAAATGTGCCTTGAGAGAGAATATTAGTGTATTTAGCTTCCACATCTATGTGTAGACAATTTACATAATATAAAAATTACATGATCTGTGTAGAAATACTATTCACTGTATCTTTATTGTATTTGGGGGAGATTCATGGATTTGGTATTTTTGCTTCAAATATATTTTGTTAAAAATAAACAGAACTTGGTCATAAAGCTTTTTGTTTTATATTATATCATCAATTTATAGTAACATTATTATTCTCTTTCAAGCACAACTATATATAGAAAATAGTGATTCTTTTTCTTGGTGCCATGTTATCTTCCAAAATTCTTATCCTTTGTGAAAAACAATGATAAGTTTGTAGTGTAGAATTACATCCTTATAAAGCCTATTTTATTTCCTCTAATTTTAGTCATGGATCTAAACTCATATTAAAATGTATTGGACATTTTTGATTGTGTGTTATCAGCCCATGAACTAAGCTAACTATTTTAGAGATCTGGATCTTCAAATATACAAGGCTATCTTACCCACAGTCAATTAAAGAAACAGTCAAAGAGAAGCATAGAATGAGATAAACATCCACATAAAAAGAGGAGGTGATCTCCAGTGACAAAAGACTTCAAAGAACTTCTGGAAAACAGAAAGTATGGAAGTAGATGAAGGACACATTTGAGTTCTAATTAGGGCTTCCCAGGAGGTAGATTAAGACCATGACTAGCCATCTTGGAAGTCTATAAGTGAGTGTGCTTCAAATCAGCACAATGGAAATAAAGGGAAGGAGGGGCTGGGGATGTGGCTCAAGCGGTTAAGTGCTCGCCTGGCATGCACAGGGCACTGTGTTCGATTCCCAGTACCACATAAAAATAAAATAAAGATGTTGTGTCCACCGAAAACTGAAAAAAAGTAAGTATTAAAAATTTCTCTCTCTCTCTTAGAAAATATATATTAAGAAAAAAGAAATAAAGGGAAGGAAGCACGTTTGGGCACACAGAATTTGGGGTTGCAGTATAATCTCAAAAAAGGCTACGGCTTACTGAAAGTGAAATTTTGGAGCTGTCTTGCACTCTCATATTTGTTCCTACTTGAGACAAGGAGTGTGATTTACATGCATTTCAAATGTCTTGGGTGTATGAAGCCTTGAATGGTCATAGCCAGAAACACTCTCTTCCAGTGATGAAAAAATTTTGAAAAGGCCACTTTCAGAAATTGTCTGGGAAATGAATCCTTTGGTCCTAATGGTACCATAAAGCACAGTTCCCTATAGTTACACCACAAAAATTCACTTTTCAGTCTAAGTTCTGTACTTAGTTTACGGTACTGGTGAGACTCTCTTCCTGAAGAAAACATACAAGAAGGGAAAATAGTGCAATTCATTACAGTTTTGACAGCTCTGTAGACTGAATGTCAAATTAATGGTCACCTTGTGTCTCTTCTGCTGTTCATTTGTGATCCCCTAAATGTACTTCTTTTGGTCTCTACAGCTTAGCTGATGGAGTGAAATTCATACTCATCCCCAAATCATTTGAGCCTCCTCACCATAACTTTCTCAAGACACAACTACTGTACTGGTCCTTTTACAATTCCTGCAGGGCAAGTGAGTACTAAAAAGTAGAGAATTGGATCATCTGTTTGCAAATTGAATCATCTGATTTTTATCTCCATTGCATCATGGAATCAATGTCCTTCTGGTAACAAGAGTGAATTGACCTAGCTAGGATTGTAATTTCTCCTCTTACTTTCCATTTTTTTTTTTTTTTTTTTGTACAGAGAATTTAATTTAGAGTCCTCATGTGCAGTTTAAATTTTAGTTGGAATCTTGTTAGACATCCTGTTGGAAAAGTGTCCTCTTAAATAATTAGGATTTCTGAAACTGGAGGATGCAGAGGCATGGCATAAACAATATAATTGCAAAATGGGTTAATGAGAGTGATAGTGAGTGAAGACTCTTCAACTTTGACACTCTAGCTCCTGGATTTATGTAGTCTATCTCTTGGTAGCACAACCTGATATACTGATGTGAAATTTAAGAAGTGTCAGCAACACCATCACCTGTTCCAGAATTCTACCAGGCCAGCAGCTTTTTGTTTCTTTTGTAGGTGATAATACAGTGAATACCATGGTCATAGACCCATAGTAGTATCTTTATTTTTGTTAAGTGTGGTCTGATTCAATTTTAGGCATGATCTATTGGCACTTTATTAGTGGTGCTTGCTTAGGATTTATTGTCTGTAAAAGCAAAATTAAAAAAAAAAATTCTTGGGTTTTTCTGGTTAAAATTATTTCTGGGTTAAAAGAGGTCCACTTGTCAATTTAATATGAGAGAATGATGAAAAGAATGATGCTGTCCCAAGACCTAGAGATAGACCTCTCCTCCTAGCTGGCTGGATATTTGGAAGAAGCATTGGATAGATAAAATGTGGTGACTGGAAACCACTATGGTACTCAGTCCTCATTCATCCTGTGCATCATCCGAGGCTGGATAAAAACAACTAGCCAAGTTGTCAACTTGGTTGTCTTGGACAATGTCCATGATGTATGTGCTTTGCTATTTGATAGCATGAAATCCCATGATATTTACACTGCATTGTTTCTCTCAGAGATCCATCCTGCTTACTGTACCCCCAAATTTTATAGTCTTCAAAAGTTCCTTCTAGACCCTTGACAAGTCTTGATTTCTTCCTATTGGTTTATGTACCTTCTTACCTGAGGTAACTTCTTTTTCCACGTGTAATTAAGGATGAAGTGTGCTGCCAAGTATTCTCTCTTTGGAAAGAGCTTTTTCATTTTTTTATTTTTCAAGGCTAACCCTGAAAGATACTGTACAATGGTGCTATTTTATTTCCGTTTACTTTTAAATGAAGCTAACTCATATTTATTTCTAGTAACATCTTGATACAGGTTGGCCAATTTCCCCTCTATCTGATTCACAAAGGGACCTTTTCCCAAAGAAGAAATGAATAGGTGTTGTATCAATTCTTTGGTCTGAAATTGATTGGGGTTTTCTGAGAAAGAGTGTAACTTCGTGACAATCTTCTTGGTTAGTTATTTGCTTAGTTATTGGTCATACTCTAAATGTGTGATCTCAGGTGAAATGCCAAGGATGATGGAGAATAAAATAAGTAGAAGCTATCAATTGATTATACTTTTGTAACTGAAATAAGGTTTTTGAAGTACTATATGACTTGCATATCTCTCTGCCTTCCATTTAAAATCAAAATATAAAATTCATCTATATTTTTATGTATCACAAACTTCTAAAAATAAAATTTACACCTATTTTTTATAATCCTGTTCATGATTTCTCTATTTTCTTGATTATATGAATTTTTTATAACTGATACTAACATGATAATCTGTGTCATTTCCTGGTTTACAAACACTTATTGATTTTTGTCTCTTTTTAGTTATAGTTGGCCTCCAGTGAGTAAGGGAAAGACCCCTTCCTGTCTGCTCCTCCCAGCCCTGCTCCAGACTGTCAGCTTCCCAGACCCCCATGCAGTTGGTTATAAATTTTTCCAGAAGCTATTTAACTGTCTACTTTTCAGGACTAAAAAAAAACAAAATCAAAACTTTAAAAAGCAAAATGTGGAGAGAGAAAGCAGCACATTTTTTTTTTTTTTTTTTGTAATTAGGCATTTTAATTTTTTTTTTTTTTAACATTTGTCTGTTTTTAATGTGGGTCAGTCACTGATACTTCATCATAATAACAGTTTCTTTGTCAAGTTTACGTGACCAAAGAATAGCCACACCATCAGAACAAAACAACACACACACACACATACAAAAAACAACAACAACAACAAAAACCAGAATCATCTTTAACCTAACTTTTTATACGATGTCTCAGATCCCCATAACTTTGCACACAAGCTTCTGTGTTCAGTTGAATTGTAACTGCTTTTTGTATTTGGAGAGAGTGTGACTATTGAACTTGAAACCTTTTATTCTGGGCGCCTTGGTGGTTTCTGGTGAGATTAAGCAAGTGAGAGGGTGAAGGAATGTGGGGAGTTCTTTCCTATTATGACATGAAGTTTCCCCCACAGTCTGCTCTCAGCTGCCAGACCTCAAGTTTTTCTCACAGTGGTATACTTTCATTATTTGTACTTCCCTTTTACCCATAATTTTTAACAGCTGTTTATCAAACTGCACTTATTAAAAACAATTTTTAAAATAAAGTTATAGTTCACCTCACCAGTCTGCATTTATTGCTTATGGTTTCACTCACCTGCTATGCCTGTTTTTGGTGTCTTAAAAACAGACATATTATTTTCCATATTATATCCAGTTACTTCATGTATATACTGGAAAGAAAATTAAATTTTAATATGCTAAATATATCTACAGAATTTCTCAAGTAGCTATGCTTAAAACAAAGAGAATATCCTGGAAAAAAAAAATAAAAACTATGGTCAGCTTCAATAAAGCAAGAATAGAACCCAAGTATTTATCATTAATGATGGTTTATGGATGATACATACAGAATAACTTCAACATTTAAAGGAAAAATAGTATTCAACCTGGTATTCTTAACTGAAGCAGACTGTCCTTCAATGATAAATAAAAATAGATTTTCATAAATGATAAAATTCAAAAAAGCAATTTTCTATGCCTCATTTCAAAGAGAGTTACTCAATACAGAAGAAAAATAAAACAAAGGGAGCAGAGTTTGTGGACAGAAACAGTGGCTCTAACTACAGAGCTCAATAAAGTTCTGCTGATTCTGCAGTAGACCTTGAAAATAGTTGTGTTAGCATAACTCAGTCCTACCTTTAAAATGATGGTTTAATAGTAATATTAGCTAGTAAGTAGTCAAGTGATTGAATGTAGCAAAAGTTAGCAGATTCTAGTGATCTATTTTCCTCACCACACACAAAAAATGAATATTAGAAAATACAGGAAAAACAAAGTGATGAAAAAGAAAGTAAAAACCCATTGAACACAAAAAGTTAAAAGTCAAGTTCTGCATATGAAACACAGTATAATGTGCAATTTTTGTAACATTTAATGAGATATAAGAAAGTGGTATTGATTGTTCTTGGTGGTAAGAACATCCCTCCATGAGCAGCATTCATGTTCTGATATTGGATGTCAGAAAGGCTAATAAATTAGAGAAAGAAATCATTCTTACTTCTGGTGTGTGTTTTGCGATGAAAACTATTTTAAAGTCAAGTTTGTGAAAATGCTTACTGGTTTTTAACCTTCATAAATTTTCTGTAGACAAAAAATGCAACACATAATTATTTTTAAAAGAGAATAATAACTGATGAAGCATGAACACAGGGACTTGAACTATTAAAAAATAGAGTGAGGTGTGGTGGTCTCTACAGATGCTGATACTCAGAAATAATAAAGTGTCCAATGTAGATTAAGCAGGAAATCACAGAACACATATCATTATGATTACATAAATGATAATCAATTAAACACTAAAGCCTATTAATATTTGATTCATTAGGCCTGAAGAGAAAGAAGTGGCCCCATAAGCTAAATTCGTTTTTCTCCCATTGCAATTGGAAAAAAAAAAATAATGGGAACACCTAATACATTTTGAAGGGTCTTCTATGTACATATTTCAAGATTATGGTCAATATCAGACAACTAGTAGTAGGTATGGCTAAATTTAGTTTCCTTTTAGAACTTTACATAGTTGTAGACCGAGTGGAGGCTGCTGATTTGGGTCTAAATTTTAGAAACTACTGTTTTATATGGTACTGGGGATTGAAACCAGGGGTGCTTTATCACTCATATATATTCACATTTCTTCAATATTCATTTTGAGACCTGGTCTCACTTAGTTGCTTAGGCTGGCCTTGAAGTTGTGATTCTTCTGCCTCCGCCTCTATGATTTTTGAAATTACAGATATGTACCATCACATCAGGCCTGGACACTGCCTTTTCATTTTTTACACACATCTAATAATCAAAACTATTTTAAATATTCCTGTCTTTTCTTTGATATAAAATATTCAATACTAACGTTCCAAATTGGTTTTCACCCTAATATTCTTTTCTTGAAAAGGCCAATCTTCATGTTGAGTAGTTATACTTTTTTTTTTGACCATATCATAATATACTCATTAGATTCTATTCTGAGTTAGCAAGTCAATTTTATATATGTTTTAGAAAAACAAATTGCCACATATTGTTCTGGTTATGCTCTTATTGGAAGTACCTTCCTCTTCGTCATCATCAAAAGAAAGATAGGAGGACATTTAGTAAAGTCAAAAGCTAAAATCCAACAGTTGGCCACTTCTCTTTTCAACCAGATGTTTATGATTTGATTGATTTTTAAAATTTCTTCTTCTGATTGCTCTGATGGCCTTTCCTATGATATTTAATAGTCAGCTCCATTTAAAAGCACTACTTTATGTGAAAAGTGGATATTAAGGAAAATAAATATCTGGAACATACTAATAGTACTCAATATGTTTCTCATGATTATATACAGCTTCCTCCCACCATTCTGGGATTGCAAATCATAGAGCTTTCAATGACTTCCATTCCTCCCTATATTTCACTAATCAGCTAATGCAGAATTAATTTCTCAACAAATTTGTATTAAATAAGTAGCAATTTAGACAAAACCAGATATAATTTACACCTGTGAAATTAAAACAATATATGTGGCAGTTTGCCAAAGAATACTTGGCATATTCAAAGAATAAAATGAAGAAGTTTACCAGAATTGTTGCTTTCCTTTATGTGATAGGGGAAAGTTTATTGTCATGTTGTTTCAAAATGACATCGACAGGTTCCTTATGAAAAAAAAAAAAAGTTGTTATTCTGTAACGTGGATTTTTTTTTTTACCCATTTTTCTTGCACACTGAACACAAACACAGTGAGATACTGATCAATCAATTGTATTTTCAACTAATGGTGTAAAATGCATCTCTGACACATTTGCAATTGTTTTCATTTTATATAAAAGCCTCTTGCACATTCAGCATGAGAAGAGGTTGCTCATTAATTTTGGTATCAATACTGGGTTAGGTACATTGAAAAAATGTTGAGAAAATTACACCTATAATGATGGAATCTCCCAATTCTTCATTCTCATCTTTCCCATGGTGCTTCTGCTATTCATATTAGTATGTTAACTTTAATTTGCATTGTCCATACAGTTTCTTAAAACACAAGACACTTAGAATTGAGGAAATCACATATAGCATGTTTATTTCATAAACTGATATAAGATTCAATAAAAGACTTCAGCATTATTAATGTATATTTTATTAAAATTCTATTAAATCACAATGTGACATAGAGTATTAAAATTTTATATAGCTAAAGATTTTTTAACAATGAATGATGGGCACCCTAAGCAAGTGTGTAGTTTTGACTGAAAGCTTTGCCATATTCTTTACATTTGTAGGGCTTCTCTCCAGTGTGAGTTCTACTGTGGCACATAAGGCCTACTTTACGACTGAAAGTTTTGCCACAATCTTTACATTTGTAGGGCTTCTCTCCAGTGTGAGTTCTCCTGTGGTAAATAAGGCCTACTTTTTGACTGAAAGCTTTGCTACATTCTTTACATTTGTAGGGCTTCTCTCCAGTATGAGTTCTGCTGTGGCGAATAAGGCCTACTTTTTGACTGAAAGCTTTGCCACATTCTTTACATTTGTAGGGCTTCTCTCCAGTATGAGTTCTGCTGTGGCAAATAAGGTGTGATTTTCGACTGAAAGCTTTGCCACATTCTTTACATTTGTAGGGCTTCTCTCCAGTATGAGTTCTGCTGTGGCGAATAAGGTGTGATTTTACACGGAAAGTTTTGCCACATTCTTTACATTTGTAGGGCTTCTCCCCAGTGTGACTTGTCCTGTGGTAAATAAGGCCTGCTTTCTGACTGAAAGCTTTGTCACATTCTTTACATTTGTAGGGCTTCTCTCCAGTGTGAGTTCTCCTGTGGCAAATAAGGGGTGACTTTACACTGAAAGCTTTGCCACATTCTTTACATTTGTAGGGCTTCTCTCCAGTATGAGTTCTGCTGTGGCGAATAAGTTGTGATTTTACACTGAAAGCTTTGCTACAATCTTTACATTTGTAGGGCTTCTCTCCAGTATGAGTTCTTCTGTGCCTAAAAAGGTCTGTTTTTTGACTAAAAGCTTTGCCACATTCTTTACATTCGTAGGGCTTCTCTCCAGTGTGAGTTCTACTGTGGCGAATAAGGTCTGTTTTTAGAGTAAAAGCTTTGCCACATTCTTTGCATTTGTAGGGCTTCTCTCCAGTGTGAATTCTCTGGTGGTGAACAAGGCCTGATTTTTTATATGATTTCTGGTGTTCACACTCACTTGTAGTTTTCCATATTTTCTTTTGTTGTAAATAGTCAAGATCACAACTTTTATATTTCCCACTTATCACTTTGTGAAATATATGTTTTATGCCCTTTTCTGATGAATATTCTTGGGTATCATGAAGAGTCATGGCTGAAATAAACAAAAATAAAAAAAAAAACAATATCTATTAGACAGGGATAAATATATTTTGCAGACATAACATGAAATTAAGATAAATACATCAGGAGTAAGTCCAAATCATCATAAAGAAAAAAAAAATCAGTTTAATAAAAATGTACAGACAAAATTACCGTGAGAATATTACCCCAATTCTTGTACAGACCACAGTATCCAAGGTGAGTACATCATTAAGAAAAGTAATAAAGAGAAGGTAAGTATGTTACTTTTATCATCCACAGCCTTTTGTCCTCCATAAGATAGTATTGTGTATTTAGGAAATATCTACCAACTACCTTCATTCTCAGTAGAATAAGAAAAATGTAAAACATATACAAACATTTGTGGCTTTTTCAAAGAGTGTCCAAAAACGGGTTTTGGTCTACCATGACATACAGACATGAAAATAACTAGTATATTTTAAGTGATAATACCACAAATATTCAACAAGGGTAAAGAGGCTGTGGACTCTTAAAAGGAAATATGAACAAAAAATTTACTAAGAAATATACACATGTCTATAAAATTTTCCATAAAAAACATTTTAAAAGACTATAAAAACCTTGCATAGCTTATGGCTATAATACTTGAAGTCAACACATAACAATCAAGTATAATAAATTGATTTTTATATTTCTAAATTTGTGTGATATGATGATTTCTTCCATTGACAAATACACCTTTGTTTATTTCCTAAATATATCATGTATTTTATACTATATGTAGAAGGTAAAATGACTAAATAGAACGAAATAATGCACAAAAAAAGAATGAATTAACATAATCATTTTTTCATATAATTATCAGTTTGGTTCTTACAAGGTATTGTATTCCTTCTAATAGTATTTATAAAGAACATAATACACTCACCATGTGGTAAAACAAAACTCTTGAGCCTCTTATATGCAATAAAATTTAAAAAAAATATGAGACTTTGACTATAATATCAACCCTACACAAAACACAGTACCTGGTGAGCAAAATTTTACTCACTAAATTTCTGATTTCCACACTTCCACATGTGAATCAAATGCTCCTGCAACTTAATCTCTGCATGCCACATTTCACTTAATGCAAAGTCCTGCATATATTTCTTATAACATTTTAAAAGATAAAATATTTTTACAACTGAATAATAATAGTATATAAGTACAATATTTTTACTCATTTAATCATTGATGGGCACATAAATTGAGTCCCTAGCTTTAAATGAAAACAATATGTGCACTAAACACAAAAGCAGAGGTATCTCTTCAATTTTCTGATTTAAATTTTCATGGATACATATTTAGCACTGGCATTTCTGGATCTTTAGGTCATCCAACTTTTAATTCTTCATGTGTAGTGCTTGAGATTAACCCTCCAAATTCTATATCACTGAACTACAACACAAGCCTTTTAAAAATTATTTTGAGTCATGCTGTTTCTAAATTTCTATGACCTCCCTAAAACATGAAGTACTTTTGCATGGCCTCCCAATTAGCAAATATTACAAGGATGTAGCACTGTTCCTGCCTATTTTTATTTATTTACAAGTTTTTTATACTTTTTTCCCATAATGGGCTATATAACCTATGGTTGGCTCCTTTAATGAACAAATAAAAATAATACAGCAAATATAAACAAGGAGAAACATGGCTCAATCCAAGTGACAAAAAAGGATACTGCCTGTTATGAATTACTCAAAGAAGACTAAATAATGGGGCTGGGGATGTGACTCAAGCGGTAGCGCGCTCGCCTGGCATGCGTGGGGCACTGGGTTCAATCCTCAGCACCACATAAAATAAAAAAAAGATGTTGTGTCCACCGAAAACTAAAAAATAAATATTAAAAAAAAAACATTAAAAAACTATTTAAAGAAAGTTTAAAGAGTGAAATTGAGACCAAAAACATTAATATAAATAAGCACAAATTGTATATGTGAATAATTCTTTAGGAAAAAATGAGAGAAGCATTCCTAGTGTGCAAAGGTGAAATTTTACCAATATGGGAGAGGCTTATCAAGGAGAACCAAGTTTAAGACAAGTCTAAGCAACTTGTGAAATAGTGTAAAAATTAAAAACCTAAAGGATATATAAAAAGTAGTGGGATATATATATATGAAAAGAATCCAAGCATGCCACAATAAAAAGCAATGATCCAGAAATTAAATCATTAATGAAAATAGAAAATAATAAGAAATATAGAAAACAACTTACAAAGTAGAAGTATAATGAATTTTTCACTTCAAAATATTTATGATTATCAATGCAATATTGCAAAACACAAAACAAAAGAAAAAAAATTTACTAACAGAACTGAATCTAAAGAAAGAAACTGCCAAGTCAGTTCTAGCAGAGAGCATGGAAAGAAACCAAGCATGATCTGCTCCTAGAGGCCCTATTTGTTTAAAGGTGGATAATGCCCCTCCCTTTACATCTCATCCTTTTGCACAATTTTGAATCAATAAGACACAGTTTTAAATAATGAAATTTCTCATAATCCTTTTGGACAAGCTTCTGTTGAGTGGTATCCTAATACTTGCCTTTTAAAACAGAAACAAAGATCTAGCCTCTCTCCTATTAATATGCATTAAATATTGTTTTATTTACAGTTAATGTGCTCAATATACAACATAAAGTTAAATACTCAAAATTGGTCATCTGCAGTGAATAGACATTTTATTCACAAACATCCATTACCAAAAAAATTAGGTAATATATAAGACTCCACCTGACCCAGCATGACATGATCCTATGCCTTTGATCACATGGGGCAAAGCATAGACTGCTACACTTATGCCAACATCTCCTGTTTGGACTCTAGCTTGATGCATGAAATATAGCAATTATAAATGTGCATCAGGGACTTCACAAGCTGATTCCTAAGTTTCATTTAACCCTGGAAGAGAAGAGTCCCTCCAAACAAGAGAATAATCATTCTCCTCAAAAGAGGAGAAATGTTAAAAGAGGAACCCAAGATACTATAATTTCAGTTACTTGGGGTGATATAAAACCATTAGCAACCTCAGCTCAACAGGTGTTGGCTAAAATGAGGTTAGAATGTGCTCTAGATAACTTTCTTACTGCTTTGGTTGGTAAACTCACACAAAACTCTGTAAATGCTTTGGTCTTAGTAACAATGTTGCTCCGTTTTTGTACACCAGCTGTGGGAAATTCAGTACTGTCAGATCCTGGACTTGTACAACCCATTACAATATCTTGACTCACTTGGATGAAATTGTTACATACCTGCAAAAACGTCTCATGGTATTCATTGTTGTCTTAGCAGAATAACTGTGTCCTTACCATCCACATAGTATTTCATAGGTCACCATCCTGCACAATTTATTCATAAAATGTCTATTCCTCTTGATAAAAACTCTGATGATTCAGTGAATCTTCTCTCTAAGGCAGAATTTGTTGCTTTGACATTCTCCTTAATGGGTTCCCCTGGATTAGCTCAACGGGCTTACAAAACTACTATGAAACTCACCTATGCTACCATAAAAAGTATTAGTCATGCCTCCATGGCTGTTTAAATGTTTCATGAAGAACAAAAACATTGTCAAGCCATACTTGACAATCATGCTGCAATTGATTGTCTGTTATTGCTACATCATAAAAGATATCAGAAGTTTAATAAAATGTGTTCCTTCAAGTTAAGTGATAATAGTAATTTTATTTCAAAAGAGTTAGATTAACTTAAATATATCATTAGTAAGGTCCAACAAGATGATGGATGTTTAGACTTGTTGGAATGGCTAACGTCATGTTTACTCAATTTCATCTGGGTCAAAAAATATTCATAGGTGAATGTTTACTAATGTTGGCACTTGCTGTTGTTTATGCCTGCCCAAATTTGCCCCCACCAGCATTAAGGAGATAAGTAATATTATTTATTCAAAAGGCCTTAAAAAAGGATGTGGGGCTGTAGGTATTCTTACCTTGGAAATAGACAGGGTGATGGTAACTGGCACCCTGAGTCCCACAATGTTAATGCCCAGCAGTTTCTCCCTGAAGCTATTAAGACAACTCTACAGGTGCACAATCTAGTTTCTGTGGTAATGTCCTTAGGGAGAAGGGGCTCTATGCTTGTATTAACTGTACCTTATCTTGGTTAGCTAGCACTTGGGGTTAAAATAAGGCTGGGTTACAATGTATGAATGGTAACAGAAGCTATGTGATTTTGGGGTATACTATGTGCAGCCAAGAAGAGGAGTGGCCAGTTTTTTCTTTTCAATGTGTGTGTGTGTCTCTCTTCTGTTTGTTTCTTTACAGGTTTCCTCACAAGAAGATTTGTAAGAGACCATGCTGGCCCTCACAACAAAAGGTAAGTTTTGGTGGTTAATAAGAATAAACTGGGACATCAGTAAAGAAGAAAACAGAGGACTACAAAGAATTTGAAAATGTAATAAATATAGGGCAGTATGTGTTCAATGATTACAATAAAAAGAAATAAACATAAGCTTCTGAAATTTCTTTCTGCTGAATAACTATTCTGTCAACATTTTTTAGTTTGGTTTTCTCCTTTTGAACATCTCAACTGTGTCCCCTGCTATGTCTAGGCTACAATAGTTTACATCACTAAATTATGTTAGGTACTACTTATCTAAAGTGAAGGATGTATAACACACCAAGAAAGAGAGAGATTAAAGAATAAAATAATATATATTAAAGAGTAAAATATCTGTACTAAAAATGTCCTTTTTCTTTGAAACACAAATCTGAAACTCATTCTTACAGAGAAGTTCCCAGAAGACACAAGAGGAGTAAATTAAATAATAATTAGTAATTAAAATATTTAAAAGGAAATTAAACTTACCCAGGAAGGCAAAGTTTCTATAGTTCTCTAACATCACATCTTTATATAAGTTTTTCTGAGCAGGTTGAAGGCATTCCCACTCCTCTTCAGTAAAATCAATGGCTATATCCCTGAATGTTAACAGTATCTGAAATAAGAATAGGTAAATAAATAAACACATTGACCACATGAACATTTGCACAGTCTGTAATGTCATTGAAGTTGAAATGAGAGTTAGTAGACTATCATGTAGGTGGTGTTTAGGAACACAAAGATACCATTATCTACTTCTGCAGAAAAAGTGATTTAAGTTCAAAAAAGTATATATACTCCACACTTATGAAACACAATATAAAACTCAGGCATTACCACAAAAATATATATTTTATAATTTTTGTATCATGATCTAAGTTATACATACTGTTCAGATAAGAAAATTATGGTAATTAAGAAAGGGAATCCTCAAATTCTAATTGTACAACCACTAATCAGACATTTACTAAAGTGTAAAATCTTATTTGTTATTTCTCTGATAAAGCTGGCTGTTCTTAATATGCAGTGAGATCTCTAATAATTTCAATACCAATGATATAAGAAAATTTTTGAAATGTAACAAGGTAGACAGACCACTTAATGGAAATATTTAATAGTGAATTTAAGTTCAAACATTTTATGGTATTTGTGTATGTTATTAATATACAAAATAGCAATAACAATCCTGTTTGGATTTTCCTTTTTATAATTTTAACATTTTTTCACATTCTCTCTCTCTCTCTCTCTCTCTCTCTCTCTCTCTCTATATATATATATATATATATATATATATATATATATATGCAAACTTTGATTGATGTATATATTGTATGATGTTTATAATAGAATATACATATAGCTCTTCAAACAAATATAATATTTTTTTAATATTTTATTGGTTCTTTCTAGTTCTACCTGATAGTAAAATCAATTTTTAGGGTATGAAGCAAGCAGGGAATATATCTTATCCTAATTAAAATCCTGTTCTTGTTGGTGGCTATGATGGTAGGATTCACTGAGGTATATATCTATCCTTAATATTTTTATCCCCTTCCCTTTTATTTATTTATTTAATCATTATTTATTTATTCATTTTTTTTTTTTTACCATCGTGCAATCTACTGATCTTCTTTTCTTACCCTTCTTCATTTTATGAACTTTAGATTTTACATATCAGCAATAACTTTCAACCTTTGGTTTTAAAGAAATGGTTTGCTTTTTTTAGCATAAAATCTCCAGATTCATACATTTCCTAGCAAATATCATAAAGTAGTTCTTTTTATGGCTGATTAATAGTTTATTGTATACATAAGTAACAGTTTTTTATCCTGTCATCATTGAATGGATCCTTTAATTATTGAATGGTTGGTTTTATAGCTTAGCTATTGTGAATTGTGTTGCTATAAACATTAATGTGGGTGTGTCAATGTAGTATGCTGATTTTATATCCTTTGGGTATATACAGTGCAGTCAAAAAACTGAGTTAAATTGTGGTTTCATTACTTTAACAATATCTGTATAGGTTATTATCTTTCACTTAGACCTTCATACAGCTGCAATAATTGGAATTCATCTAAACCTGAGGTTGAAAATAAAACATACAGGGAAAAAAATAGTAAGCCATAAAATGATTAAGAATTTATTATCAGGTCATCCATCCCAATGAAAAGTAAATTTTATAAACTAAAAGTAAAGAAAATATTAAGCAAAAGAGCAAAATTAGAAGCTATTGAAGATGAACATAACACAGAGAGAGTTACCAATATCAATGTTGGTGCTTTTAAAAAGCAAATGGGCCAAGTCTAGTGATGGACAACTGTAGTTCCAGGGACTGAGGAGGATAAGAAAAAAGGATATTAATTCTAAGACAATATTATATATAATATTGTCTTATATATATTGTATTGAGCAACTTATTGAGGCACTTAGCAACTCAGCAAGACTGTCTCTAAATAAACTATATTTAAAAAAAAAAGACTGAGGATGTGGCTTCATGTTAAGCACCCCTGGGTTCAATCTTCAGTACAAATTTTCAAAAAAAGCAGATACCATTAAAAAAACACTAGCAAATTTGAAAATTCAACAAATAAAAATTATGTCAATTATATAATACATAATTGCAAATATATGCATATATAATTATTTCTCACTTGATGGAAATACACTCTGAAAAATTTATCCAAAGAATATTCTGCAATTGTTCAATTCTCTGAGTGTAATGACAAGAATCTAGATAGTATAGACTAGTACATGGCTAAGACATTTGCTATATCCACTGTTGTACATAAAGTCTACTGCTGACCAAAATACCATGATGCCACATGATTGATGTTATGAAGTTAAATCAATCAGGGTAGACCTCATAATAAAATAATTGGTGGAATTACAGAAAACAACAACAGCAATAAAACTCTTGGTAAGTCTCTTGTTATTTAGGCAGTGATACATAATGAAAATTACAGTGCAGGGAAGAGGAAAAATGGCATTCATTCCAAAGAAAGATGCTAGGATATTGGGAAAACAGTGTGATAATAAAATGCTATTTTATCCCTTCACTCATAAAACATAACAACTTATTTTGACACATTAAATGCTGAATATGTTATTAATAAATAATACAGACATATATAAGAAAGTACAAAGCTCAAAAGTTTATATACAAAAGATAGGGTGCATATGGTGTTTCACACCTGAAATATCTTCTATTCTGGAGCCTAAGGCATGAAATTCAAAATTTAAGGCCAACTAGAGAAATTGAGCAAACCCCATCTGAAAATAAAATTTAAAAGAGAGCTGAGGATATGCTCAGCAATAGGACACTTTGGTTGAATCCCTAATATCACAAAAGAAAAAAAAAATAGTTTTCTGTTTTCAAAATTATACAATATAATATGTTTAAACTTATGAATTACAAAATATTAATATAAAAAATCTATTCATCAAATGATTACATTAAAAGGTGCAAAAGTGACAAGGTAAAAAAAAAAAACTAATTTCCTCACATATAATCAAACACTTATAAGAAGAAAAAATAAAACATTGCAAAATAAAAGCAGAATAAATTCTTTTAATATTTATTTATTTTTTTTTAGTTTTCAGCGGACACAACATCTTTGTATGTGGTGCTGAGGATCGAACCCGGGCCGCATGCATGCCAGGCAAGCGCGCTACCACTTGAGCCACATCCCCAGCCCCAGAATAAATTCTTGAAGAGCCACTTTAAGAAGGATATATCTAAGTGTTCAATAATCATTAAAACTCAAAAACTTTATAAATTAGGTAACATTGAATAAAATCACATCATATAGATGAATTAAATAGTATTGATGAATATGTGGAATTAATGCATTCACAAAAGAGGAAAATAAAAATTTAAGCTTTTATTATCCATTTGTAGAAACTGTTTTGTAATCAAATGTATATGATACACCCACACAAGAAACAGAGACTAAAATTACAGCGACTGTACATATGAGAATACAGCCATATTCTTCCAGAGTTGAAACAAAGGGGCATGGTTAAAGAGGAAGAAATAATTATTACATTTTATAAATATTAAATTCTAGAAGCTAGAATTTTTGTTGAAGTATTATATCCAGTTTGACAAATAGTATAAAATACCATGTATGTTTTATGCTGATGTCACATGAATATTGCATTTCATATGCAAGTATATTTAAAAAAGGAATATGCAGTATTTGAGAAAATAAAAATACAGAAAAAGCACATAAAAGACTCAAATATTCAACATATTTACAAAGAAAACTATTATAAAAATGACCATTTTCCCTAATTTAACCTATAATAATAACTGGTCAAAATTTTACCATGATTTACTTTTTGTTAAAGAAGAAATCAAAACAAAAACTTCTAAAATTCTCCTGGAAATTTAAATGTATATAAAATTAGCCAAGAACTCTCTCATATATAAGAGCAAATGTACTAGTGATCATTACCTGACACTAATACATGTTATAATATTACAATAGTGTAGTAATTTTAAGATAAAGAAATCACAATACAGAAAACTACATAGGGTAATTCATATGTATGCAAATATCATTTTTATTGTTAAGTCTTGTAAGTATATATATCAAAACATATCAATAAAAGTATTTAATGTGAATGAATGCTACAATCCAACCTCAGTAGATGTTAGAACAAGAGACACAGATCACAAGTAGGGACTTGTGTGCAGAATGTGTGTAATACTGGAATTATACACAAGCATTCACCAAACAGCAGATATAAAGAAAGATAATTTGTAAAAAGATAAAATAAAAATAAAAGCAGAATACAAACCTCCCTCCATTTATGGATACACCAAATAAATATATACTCCTGTTTTGAGTCCTTCTTAAAACTGTAAAGGAATTAGAGGCACACACATTGGAAAACTGAAAAGAAAAAAAAAATCTACCAAGAGATGAGTAGAATGCACTTGAGCATCATCCTGATTTGAGCAATAAGCCATATTACTAGAACAAAATGCCCAAATCCAGTGTTAATAGGAATAAAGGAAGACTGATTTGGGTTTGAAATACAGCATATTTAACTCTAAATTTCCTATAGTCTAGCACAGTGTTTCCTTCTTCCATATCCATAATTGGAGTACTACTTACTCTTCCACTTTCTGAGAGTAGCCATTCTAACAGCTGTGCTCAAGCTGCAGAAGATCTTATAGTTGGCTGGTGTACTAAAATTCTGATGCAAGCTTTTTAGATTCCAGGTTTGAATGCTAATTTATCTGTACACACAGAGGAAGGAATAAGATGTATACGAGTATCAACTCCAGGGGGAAAAAATGTAAGTGGTTTTCTAAGGCCATGCAAGATCCATGAGCTTTTTTCCATTAGACCAGAGTGGAAGAGGTGTTAAATCTTAAGGGAACCTTTAATCCTTTAGAGGGATTTGCCAACATTCTCTAAAAATGCAAAGAGCTGTTGCTGACAGTTGAACGTTTATCTAGACAGTACCAAAAACTTAACAGGGAAATACAGACCACCACTAAAATCCAAAGTGGCAGTTTAGCACTTCCTGAGCTCTCTCACCCAGCTCACTTCAGTAATAACACCAGACCTAACCAATTCTTTCTGTAAGTAATTTGTCCCGATATTAACTTTTTACATTCAATGGACTACATCTGAAACCTCAAAGCATTGAAAGCACTGGCAACTGTGCAGGTGCAAATCTCTCTAGATCAAAAAGGAGTGGTTTCACATTGGTGTACAAACATTGTAATGAGCTAAAATCTCTAATATTAGTGAAGAAAAATTATTAGAATCACAGATCCCTCTTTATTTCTAAAATAGGTGTACATCAATTTTTTTTCCAGTGAGCATAAGGCACCCTGGAATCTAAAAAGCTTGGATCCGAATTTTAATGCACCAGCCAACTATAAGATCTTCTGCAGCTTGAGAACAGCTGTTAGAATGGCTACTCTGAAAAAGTGGAATAGTAAGTAGTACTCCAATTATATGAATATGGAAGAAAGAAACACTGTGCTAGACTATAAAATTAGTGAAGACATTTTAAAAAAAATGGAAATTAAGAGTTCTCTCAGTTACTTCTTTGACAAACTAATCCCTCTACATTTATACTGCTCTTGAACAAGAAAAGCCCCAAGTACTGGTCTGGACTTATGGGAGGCATTAGATGTACCAGCTATGGGATCCTCATATTACATAGTTCTGAAACATAGTTCCAGGAAAATACTAGAGTAGGGAATGAGAATGCTCTCATATACATTCCACAAAAGGAAATCAGAGCATAAAAACACTCTGAAAGGTGGTCTGCCCTTGGAGACACAAAGGAAGAATAGAAACACATGATTTTGCCAAGATCAAGGGATTCTTCTTTACTTTTCAATCATGTAAAATGCTCATAAACAACAACAACAAAAAATTTGCTTTTGCTTTTTTTTTTTCTATGGTACTGGAGATTTGAAACAGGAGCATGTTAATTCTGGGCTACATACCCGGCCATGTTTTAAAATTTTGAGACAGGTTTTTCTAATTGTCTAAATTATGGATGTTTACCTTGAAATTACAATCTTACTGGCTTAGCCACTTCAGTCTCTATAATTAATATGCATGTATCATTGTACCCAGAGAGAAAAAGAATACATTAAAAGTCTCATCTAGTTTTGTTACAACAATTGAAAATACCGTGTTCATTTGAAACATAATATGGGTAAAGTAACTGAAATACTGCAAAACAGTAACTGATAATACTGGGAAAGGGGGAATTGGTTATTGAAAAGGAAGTGTATCAAGAACCTAGGAATTAAACCAGAGACTCTGTGTCTAATAGAGTAAAATGCAGGCTTTAATCTTCATCATGTGGAATTAGGCCCCAATTTCCTTAATAAGACACCTATATCACAAGAATTAAAACAGATAATCAATAATTGGGATGGAATCAAACTAAAAAGTTTATTCTCAGCAAAAGAAACAATCTGTAAGGTGAAGAGATAGCCTACATCCTAGGATGAATTTTTTACCCCTCACACATCAGACAGAGCACTAATCTCTAGGGTACATAAAGAACTCAAAAAGCTAAGCAAATAATAATAATAATAATAATAATAATAATAATAATAATAATAATAACAACAACAACCCAATCAAGAAGTGGGCCAAGGATCTTAACAGAGAATTCTTAGAAGAGAATATACAATCAATCAACATTTTTTCTATATATCTGATTGGTTATGGTGCTCCCTTTACAGGGCCAAGCATAGTTCTGGTTCAGTTTCTAAGGAAGGGAGACACGAGCAAGAAGTATTCTCAACTCTCCTTTATAAATTATCAAATACAATTTTCTATGTCATTTTCTAAACATAGCTGGACATGGGAAATATAGGCTTGGAGCAGAGAACATTTTTTATTAGAAACACTGTGTAAAAGAAAGACAATATATATATATATATTTGCATCACATTGAACTATAAGAGAAATGGAACCTGGAATTCAGAAAAGAAAGATTCAAACTTTTATACTTGGGAATGTGGATGACATGGATGCCTACAGTGAAAAGGTTATTACAAGCTTTTGAAAGAAAATTCATGTGAGTAGCAGATAATTGTTAACCAATTAGAATCTGCACAGTGTCTCCCAGGGGCTTTGTCAGCTGTGTACCACAGAACATACAGGTATTCATAGCCTCCATGGAGAGCATTATTCATCTGTGCCCTCTAAAATTATTCCCATAGTAGAGATGAAAAAACATGGGTATCTGGATACTAACTGGCAATTCAGCAGCCCACAGAAAACTACCCAGAGACAGAACTGTAGAAATTTCTTCAAAGACCATCAATGTATTGTTAGCTCCTGACACAGGGATGTCAGTCTGGGGAAATATTATTTTCTCTCCATTTTGAAGAGAGTGCATTGAGAATACATTTCAGGGCAACATAAATACTTTTTTTTTTTTCATGTTAAGAAACTTTTCAGAAACAGAGCTCACAAGACAGATTTCTTAGAAGGGTAAATGCCTGGAGATTACAAAATGAAAAACACACATCAGTGGCCCTGAGTGACTCAGTAAGGAAATAAATCTAAAAGGCTTATTAGAAACTGAAAAGAAAAAAAAAAGTATCTATTTCTAAAAATAAATATGTTCATTAGTTGCTATCTCCACAACATATCATTAAGTAAACAACAAATTATGTATGAATATTTCTAGGATTGGCCAAATTGTATTCCATATGATTTTATATTAAACCCCAAAATCCAGAAATAGAATTCATGATTCACTGCCAAAAATATTACAGAAAAAAATTTTTTTAAGGAGTGGATGTTTAGTAAATATGACATTTAATAATTTTATTACCATATGATTTTAAAGAAATTTATTCATTTTCCTGCAGCCATAGTGTAGATCAATTTCTTATTTAATTTTCCCATAGTAATTAACAAAGATAAGCCCTAGAATCCACTTTAAATAACCTACCCTTACAATCATACAAGAAACTTATAATAAATGATGAGTAAAAAAAAAGTCAATTTAAAAAAATAATTTAAACCTTTTTCTTTTTCCTGAAATCAATCTCTAGCTGCATTTTTGGATCATTTTCTCATCTTTTAAGCCAAAAAGATATAAAGGACAGAAGTTTGAACTGCAAATTTATACATGAGATATGTTTATTAACTATAAAAATTCAAAATCTTTAGAAATTTAATAAATCCAAAATAAAAACCCATCATGGGAAAAATTAAGTAATATTGATGAACATTTAAAACAAATTAATAATCATTAACTCAAAAGGAGTTTAAATTAGTATCTATTTGTGGAAACTATTTTGATATTGAATATACATGATACTCCCCATCACAGAGATTTACTGAAATTAGAGCATATGTGATCATGATAACATATAAGTATGCAATGGTACTCACCCAAACACTTGAAGCCCAAGGGCATGGCACAATACAATATACATCTTGGAAGAGATAAATAATAATCTGTAGGAAAAATGGTCACTAGGGCCAGTCTCATTTCATAATATATCCAGTTTAAAAAAGAGCATAAAACACTATGTATAATTTTTACATAGGTGCCTGATGCAAGTGGTATTTCACATGTGTACATTTTTAGAAACAAAATATGTAGAACTTATGAGAAAATAAAAGTCACAAAAAGCACATAAAACACCGAATTATACATCCCATGTATAGATGATAAAACTAATCATTATACAGGTGATAATTTTCCTTCAAATTAACCCACAATATATCTCACCAAAATTGCTATGTACAAATATGAATATATCACAGTGAAATCTACTTTTATTTGTATTCTATAAAGCAATAATTAAAATAAAACTATAAATAAATATATGATAGAAGAAGTAGGAGAATAAGGAAAGGGGAACTACTGGATATTGAAGGGGAGCAAATTATATTCCATGTATTATGGTTATGTCAAAATAAACCTGACTATTAAATACAACAATGATGAAATAATAATGAAGAAAAACAAAAAAAACCAAGCTTTACTTTAAATGAAATAAGAAACCACAGCATAAATTTTCAAAATTCATCTACAAAGTTATATGTAACTTAGCCAAAAACCTTTTCAATTATAAGAGCAACAAAAGAACTCACCATGACCTACTACTATTCATATATATTGTGAAATTATAATATTACAATAATCATCAAAGCATCACAATATAAATAAGATCCCCATATGAATGCATATGTATGTAAAAACAGTATGTTTTATTGTAATAGCAAATTCTAGATAAATCAAACCATAACAAAAATAATCTCAGCAACTTAGATAGGACCTTTCTCAAAATAAATTTATACCTCTTAGGGCTCTTTACTGGTGAATAGTCCTTGCTTCCCCAATGCTGAAGTATAACACCAGAGAAGTGCGCCGAGGCAAGTTTAGAGTGGAAAGTAGAAGCTTTATTAAAGGACAGTAGAAAAGACTTCTCCCCAGAGGAAAAAGGGGACCCAAGAGGTGGAATCCATGAAAGGGATTTTTTTTTTTTTAACTAAGGTCTTTTTAGCTTTTTTTATAGCTAAGGTCTTCCTTCAGCTATCCTGCATTCCTGTCACATTGCTGTCCTTTGTTCTGTTATCTTGCAGTGATGGAATGTAGGTGGGAAGGCCCAAAGTGTGGGGGACAGGTGGGCTGAAGGAGTTATCTGGGCAGAAAGGGCTTTTGGATTAGCATCTCCATGTTTGGTGTGAGCTGCTTCATTAAAATTTCCTTGGGATTGGCTCAGGGCCTTGGGACATTTTCAATTCCCCTTTTCCTGGACTCCATTCTCAATATGGTGTTCATTCTTGATTTTATTGAATATTAGACCCAATTTACCTAACTACACTAACTACCTATCTGTAAATCTGGCTTCACTACCAAGGATATGGCCAAGTAGTACAGTATCCCTCAGTTCACCTAACTTTAACAAAATAATAACAATGAAGAAAGTAAAAATAAAAGAAAGTCAAAATGAAAATTACCTGGCTCAAGAGGAAATTAGGTACCCGAAAATGACAGCTCCTCTCCTGCAAAAAAATGGCCCTTGGAGATTTGATTTTGATAATTATTCCACCTGTCAATCTCCAGCATCTGGGCTGCAGGAATACACCTGCCACATAGTATTTTATGCAGGTGCTGAGGATGCCCTTTGAGCATAAGGAAGACAGCAAAGGGTCTCTGCCATTGACATGTTCCCCACCTGGTTGGCCAGAAGGACTGAGGACATAGTGGCCCAGTGGAGGACTTAAGTCTGCAGACTCCAGAGACTGCCCAGAGTCCCAATCTGCTAGCTCCTGTTTTCAACACAGCCAGTCTTGTGGTTCCAATAGTCTTTCTGCCCCAGCCTCCCTTGCTAGGCCAATGCACACTCACCATTGCCTGGTTCTCAGGAGTAGGGCTACTTGGGATCCTCAGTTCCTGCACAGCAGAACAACCTGTGACTCTGAAGTGTGAGATTCAAGTGGAAAAAATGGAGGACTCCGGAGATAAGAAGTGAAAGCCCACCCTCCTCCTCCCTGATGACACACAGGATTGGACAGTTCCCACAAAATGCTCTTGATTGGAAGGAGCTTCAGATCATGAACATTGAATGTGAGAGAAGTGAGCCCTTTTTTTGAGTGACAGGGAATATTATCCAATTCAGGCATGAATAAGGGCTAGAATCTCAGGTCGTTGAGTGCTGCTTTTTTTTTTTTTTTTTTTAATCTGAGAAATGTACCCCAGGCTGCTGTTATTTTAAGGCAAGGTTTTTTTCCATAAGTGGGAACTAACCCAACCAACAGAACATTTTCAATTAAACTTACATATAAGGTCATTTCAGTTTATGGATTATATATGCTTGTATATTATTCAGGAATTAATATAAAATAATGACAATAACTATCAAATTTTATTTAAATTTTTTTTATCTCTGTTCTTTTTAGGTGACAGATTGAACTTTGAAATGGGAAGAAACCCCCTAAAGTAAAAATGCCCAATAAAAACAACACATAAGGGGCTGGATTGTGGCTCAGCAGTAGAGTGCTCACCTCTCATGTGCAAGACCCTGGGTTCAATCCTCAGTACCACATAAAAATAAATGAGTGAAATAAAGGTATTGTGTCCAGCTACAGGTAAAAAAAAAAAAAAGAAAAGAAATACATAAAAAAAAAAAAAAAAAAAAACATAAGGTACAAGGTGAGAAACCAACCTCTACCTCAGAGCAAAGACTGTCCAAGGAAGGGGGCATGACTCTTGTCCTTGCAAAGACCCACAGAGCACTCCTAGGCTCATACCCACCCTGCTGAGTTGTTTATCTACAAATAACAGGAGAGATCTGCTGTGTCAGGTGTCCCTGACTCAGTCAGGCTAGGTGGGGACCCATAGCAACCCACTAGCAGCCTCCAATCAGCATGAGACAGGGAAAATTCCTGGGATTCCAAATGACCCTTCCAGTAGTTTATGGTGGTTGATAACATTTTGGGAAACCATATAGCTCAGCACATACTCTCCTCATGGCCTAAGCCAATCAGTTCAAATGAATCCCCATCTTGTACTAACCAATCACCCTTACCCAACTTGTTCCCACCAGTGAATGTGCTAATCATATTTTAGAGTTCTTTATGATTTTCCCAAGGTGTGTGATGATTTGCTAAGAGATGCTATGATGTATGTGGGGTACCTGCCTTCCCCAAAGAGTTATAAAACTGCTGCAAACCCTGGGCTCAGGGCCTCTAAGCCACCAGTTGCTGTGTGTGTAGAGGACTGAGCTAGCTTGCAATAAAAACCTCTTTGGTACTTACATCAATCTTGGTCTCTGGTGGTCTTTTGGGGGTCCCACATTTGAGCATAACAGTCTCTCCTGAAACCCAAGGGAAAAGAAGACAGCACTCCAGTTCTCTAGGACTGCAGTTTCATAGCACAAAAAGTTGCAAAAGCGGGGTGACTTGAGAACTTACACGGATAACAGGGTTTTGACAAGCATAATACAAAGGCATGTAGTAGGTTAATGGTCTAAATGGTTTAGCACTTAGGTAGTAAATTTAGATCACAACATCAGAATGTATGATGCACCACTAAAGTTTCAGAGTGAGTTGTTATTTGGTCAGGGAAAGCCAGAATTTATGAGTCATCACTAAAGTTTCAGGGAGGGTTGTTATCTCATCAGGGAAAACCAGACATGGGTGAGTTCAAGGCACTGGTAGGCATTTCAAGCAAGTTTACAAATCATGGTAATTTATAATGAAGCAGAAATTAACTTTCCATGCCTTTGTGATGAGATGGCTTCCAATCTTAAAAGGAAATTAGGCTGTATTTTTCACTTGCTATAGCCATAGCTTTCAAAGTATATGTTTCATACTTTAACAAGTATGAGAATTAAATTATTAATATTAATTGCTACTAATTTTCTGCAGCCTATGCAGTACTGTTGGAATGACTATTATAAAAATCTAAAATTGTTATGTATGGTGGCATATGCCTGAAATTCTAGAAGCTATGAAAAATGACACAGGAGAATTATTAGTTCAAAGACAGCCTCATTAACATAACAAGGCTACAATCAACTTAATGAGAGCCTGTCTCAAAATATAACATAAAAAAGAATGTGGATGTATCTCAGTGGTATGCACCCCTGGGTTCAATACTCAGCACCAAACCATACAAAACCAAGCAAATATCTCATAATTAATAGGGATTCGTTGGTGACAATATAAATTTAATAAATATATTTTTATAAAAGTGTTAAGGTTCTTTAAAAGGCCAAAATAAAAATGCCACATAATCCACTAGTAATAATTTGGGGTAGCAGTGCAAGGTCGTACATGCCTGTATTCCCAGTGGCTTAGGAGGATAAGAGGTAGAAAACTAGAGGTTTATTCTCAAGTTAAAGACCAGCCTCAAGAACTTGGCAAGGTCTTAAGAAACTCAGTAAAACCCTCTCTCAAAAATACATAAATAAATAAAAGTGTTGGAGACTGGCTATGTAGCACACTGGTAAAGTGCCCTGGGGTTAATCTCCAGTATTTAAATAAATAAAAAGATATAAATAATAATTCTTGGTAAAAAAAAAATGCCATACAATCCAGTAATAATAACTCTGGGTATATATGTAAAAAATTTGAAATCCTTTTGCTAAAGATATTGCCACATGTCTATTTTTATTGTATCTTTATTCACAGTATCTAATAAAAGGAAACAAATAAAGTACCTTTTAGATAGAAAGTATATCAGAAAATGCCTTCCAGCTGCAAAGCATCCAATTAGTCCATCCCTTCAGAAGCTGCACTCTTAAAATTCAAACTGGTCCCTAGAAGGCAAGACTCAGAGAGTGGTGTTTTCTAAATACTCCAAAAAATTTGGAATCTCTGGGAACCTTGTTTCAGATATTCTAAAACTCAGAACTAGGTCATATGGGAGGTCAGAATGAGAACACAAGACATAGTAAATTCTTTAATGGGGAATCTTAACTCAGACACTGTCATAACCAAAAGCAGTGTTGGAGATAAAAAATAGATTCTGTTTCACTGATTTCTGGGTTATGGATTCAAATCCAATATATATTAGAGAAAAAGTAAAGGCTAGTGGTTAAAATCTACGTAAAACAGGTATTAAAAATGTACCAGGGGCTGGGTGTGTTGGTGCAAGCCTGTAATCCCAGTTGCTGAAGAGGCTGAGGAAGAAGTATCAAAAGTTCAAAGCCAGCCTTAGCAGAAGCGAGGTGCTAAGAAACTCAGTGAGATCCTGTCTCTAAATAAAGTAAAAAAAAAAAAAAAAAAAAAATCCTGGGGATTTGACTTAGTAGTCAAGTGTTCGTGAGTTCAATCTCCAATATCCCCCATAAAAAATGTACCAGGGGGCTGGGGCTCAGTGGAGCTCACTTGTCTGGCACATGTGAGGCACTGGAATCAATTCTCAGCTCCACATATAAGTAAATAAAATATAAGGTCTATCAACAACTTTATATATATAGTACCAAGATACTGACATGGACTTTGATCTAATTTGCTGTGTACTTTAGCCCTTACGATTGAAGTTGGCCAGGCATGGTGGTGCATGCCTGTAATATCAGCTGTTTACAAGACTGAGACATAAGGATCATGAATTCAAAACCAGTCTCATCAATGGTGAGGCACTAAGCAACTCAGTGAAACCCTATCTCTAAGTAAAATACAAAATAGGGGTAGGGATGGGGCTCAGTGGTAGAGTGCCCCTGACTTCAATCGCTGGTCTCCCACCCCCCCCCCCCAAAAAAATGGGGCTGAGTAAATAGCTCAGCTTGTAGAGTGCTTGCCTTCTAAGCATGAGGCCCTAGAGTCAGTCCCCAATACAGAGAGAGAGAGAGAGAGAGAGAGAGAGAGAGAGAGAGAGAGAGAGAGATTGAACTTGCATGTAATTTAAATTCAAGTTAGTCCCACTTTTATTTTTTCCTGCCACACCAGAAGAAAAGAGTTTCATGAAATGTTTGGCATGTTTCTGTGGGTTACTTATTTATTTATTTTTATTTACTTATTTTTATGTGGTGTTGAAGATCAAACTGAGGACCCTGCACGTGCTAGGTGAGTGCTCTATCACTGAGCCACAACCCCAGCCCCTTCTGTGGGTTATTTTAATAAAATGGTCTGACCATAAATAAATAAACAAACAAATTAATTAATAAATAAATAAACCCTCATTGATGACCCATTACAGTTTTTAAAAATCCTTAAATGGGACACATAAACCTCATTTAGGAGAGATTCATTCTTTTTAATGTCACCTAATTTTATTCTGCTTTCTTCTCATGTGAAAATCTCAGAATGAGAAATTAAAATATTTTAAAAATGCCCTCCAATTCTTGAAGAAAAACATTAAGAATGATGCATACATTTGAAATAAAACATGGGAAAATAATGATTAATAATGCTGAAAGTGGAGTTTTGAGATGAACCAAAATTTCTCAGTTTGCCAATTGAATCTGGGTGCTTGTCTCATGAATTTTGAAGAAAAAAAAAATCTATTTAAGCAAGAAGAAATAGAGCGCCCAACATGTGGTATGAAGAATGATATCAGAAAAAAAAATTCATTTTTGTGTGCCATCTTAGAAGTTTACTCATGGTTTTGGGCAGAACACCAGTTAGCCACCAGGTGTGTTTGAGTGAGGCCCATTATCCACATTACATGGTCATTATACTATCTATTCTATTTTATGCTTTTTCTCTGTGAACAGAGAACCCTAGTTTTGGATATGTGAACAGAGAGCTAGAAAACTAGGAGTTTATTCTGAGACCTATGGAGAGCTAAACTGAAGTTCTGGATTTCAGATGTCTGTTCTGGATTTGAGATACTGCTTCCCCTACATTTAAAAATCTCAGGACTCATGAAGAGAATGAGTTAAAAGCCAGCATCATCAAATTGTGAGGCCCTAAGAAATTCAAAGGGACCCTGTCTCTAAATAAAAATATTTTTTTAAAAAAAGGGGTGGGAATGTGAATCAGTGGATGAACACCTCTGAGTTGAATTTCTGGTACCAAAAAGAAAACAACACACACACACACACACACAATAAATAAATAAATAAATAAACAAACAAACAAACCCTCATGAGTAACAAGCCTTAAAATCAGCAGCCTCTCTCATGCATGAGTACAACAAATGGATTTGGGGTTCTCCTGATGACCATCTCAGTCTTCACTATGCAATCTGGAGTCATGCTGGACTCCTGGGACGTGGAAGCTCACAAAGGGCTTTAGGAAGAAGCTGAAGGCACTGGGCCCCAGTGCGCGGTGGCATCAGGCTTTGTGTGTGTGTGTGTGTATGTGAGTGTCTGTGTGTGAATGAGTGAGCAGGCAGGCGCGAGTGTGGTCGCAGGACCTGGCGGGCGCTCCCCCAGCCTCTCTCCCCGCCAGAACCATGTCGGGCAGGTCGGTTCCAGCCGAGACCAGGAGCCGGGCCAAAGATGATGTCAAGACGGTCATGGCGGCTATCGAGAAACTGCGCAAATGGGAGAAGTGGGTGACTGTGGGTGACACGTCCCTACGAATCTACAAATGGGTCCCTGTGACGGAGCCAAAAGTTGATGATAAAAACAAGAATAAGAAAAAAAGGCCAAGACGAGAAGTGTGGCTCCGAGGTCACCACCCCAGAGAACAGCACCTCCCCGGGATGATAACAGCCACCAGAGCTCCCTAGCAGATGCCTCCCCCATCCAACAGGAGAACAGCAGCAACTCCAGCCCTGCACCAGAGCCCAACTCCACCATGCCCAGCGGCGGCACGGAAGCCAAAGTGGAGGAGGGGAAGGAGCACCCTGGGGCCGATGCCGCTTCTGATGAGCAGAACTCAGTCTTGGATGGAAAACTCCATGAACAGTTCAGAGAAAGTAGAACGGCAGCCCTGCAGAGTAGGGGCTGGTGGCAGAGATGTCCACGATCTCTCAGGATTTGGAAGGAGTGCCACCCTCTAAACAGATGAAGCTGGAGCCTCTCAACAGAACTCGGAAGAGACGTAGACAGGGAGCTTGCTCCTCCGGCTCACCCTAGAAAGCGCTGTGAGCGCCATTCCTCTTGGGCCCGAACAGGACTCCTAATGTTTCAAGTTTACCAAGTGCAAATCCAAGAAAACCCAGAACGGCGAACTTCTCAGACACTGAAGAACTCTGCTGTGAAGCGAAACACCCGA
Source organism: Marmota flaviventris (assembly GCF_047511675.1). Taxonomy (NCBI): domain Eukaryota; kingdom Metazoa; phylum Chordata; class Mammalia; order Rodentia; family Sciuridae; genus Marmota; species Marmota flaviventris. Next base: position 158,296,112 of record NC_092503.1, read on the forward strand.
ACCCCGAAGCGGCTGTCCTGGGAGGCGGGCTGACCGCTCAGGAGGGTCCACACTGTCTCGGAAGCCAAGGTCACATTGGTGTTGCTGCTGTTTCCCCCCCACTTCTCTATTTATCCATATCAGCTATTGGAGGGTGGTACCCATCAGGAATTCGCTTTTCTGTCTGGGGCTGTTCACTGTTCTACCAATTCCTTCCACTTTCTTTTTTTGTGCCTTGTGCCCTTGAGGTGACCTCTGGCATTTCCTGGTTGTTTTGCATCTCCCTTTACAAAGTGCCCTCTCAGTCCGGATGAGGCAGCAGCCACAACCTTCCTCGTCCTGCTCCTTCCTGCCCAGGACTGCTGTGGAGTGGGCAGGCTGGAGCTGCAGGACAGTAGACACTCCTCAGCTGGCCCAGTTTTGGAAGGGGGGACTTGGGCCCCCTCTGAGCCCTGGGTGGGGTGGGCACCAGCCTCCAGGACTCCAGGAATTATAGGTGCCAGGGCCCAGTCCTCAAGGGCTGGCCTCCTCGGGTCCAGGCCATGCCCTTACCTCCTCAGGGCCTTGGGGGCTGGGTATTTCCAAGTTCCCAGCAGCCCAGATGGACATGCAAAGCCCTTAGATTTTTCTGGCACTTCCACCCTCTTGCCCCTACTGTCACCACCACCTCCGTCACTGCTTCCTCCTGGACCTCCGAAGACCAACTGGCTTCTCTGGCTGACTGCGTGTTTGTCTCCTTAAGAGGATAGCAGGGCCAGGAGGTGGGAGCAGGCAGCAGGAGCAGCTGGTGCTGAACTTTCTCACGGGATGTTGCTTGGATTTCAAATCCACAGAAACCTGCTGCCCTCTTACCAGCCCCCCACCCCATCCTTGGCCTCCCCCAGCCCCAGAGGCAAGATTGCAATCGGAGGAAACCCACTCACTTCTGCAAAATGTTCTGACTCCCAGAGCCGACAGTTGGATGGAATCTCATTCCCAGGACATTTATGCCACCAGGGATCAGGCCTTGATGGTTGGGCCTTAAAGGCCAGAATCAAGGCACCAAGGAATTGGAAAGATTTGCACACCATCCAGAAAGGAGCGACTGAATTCCCCTCCCTGTGAGCGGCCTGCGCTGGGATGGTCCTCTCAAAGCAGAGATGCCCCCTTGGATGAACTGCCTAGCTACTGAGTTTTGAGGCCTGGTTTGCTCTTAATTAACATACGGACTCCTCAGACCGTAAACCTTTTCCTCAGCTTTCTTTACTGCACTGGAGTTCTGACTCCCTTTGAGTTGTGTGTTACTGGGGGTTGGAAGGGGGTCTTTGGGTTTTGTTGGGGGTTTTTGTTTTTGTTTGTGTTTGGGCTAATTGGTGCCTATTCAGGTACCACTGTGACATGTGCATCTTTCTCCCGACCACCATGGGAATGGTCTGCCAGGTTCCAATTTCTAAGAGTTTCAGAGGGTGAAGCTCCTATTGTTTTTTGTTGTTGTTGTTTTTGTTTTTTTAAGGGAGTGTATACATTTCCTGCACTTCAAGAAGAATCAAAATGTTCCTGAATTTCAAATACCTCATGCAAAATGTCTCCTGAAATAAGGGAAGGAAAAAAAAAAAAAACACTTTGAAAAATCTTAATGTTGAAGTGAGCAATGCCGAAAGGTTCTGTTTAAAAAAAAAAAAAATCCTTGTACTTATCACTTTTGCCCCTCAGGCGGTCAGTTCTGCTGAGAACTGTGTTCTGCGCCTCAGCGTGGAAGTGACGCAGGTGCCACCTCTCAACGTATCTCAAGGCGGCTTTACCTTCAGATCCTGTAGAGTTAGGGTAACGTTTTTTCTTTGCAGCAAAGCTCCATTTTGATGAAAGATGAATCTGGATATTTACTTCTGTTTTGGAAAACCGGAGAGGTTACAACCCAGACAGCTGAAGGAGACTCCAACAGCATCCATGGAGACAGGAAGGCAGCCAGGCCTCCTCTGCTCACGTGGCCTCTCTGGACAGGCGAGGGGACCCGGCCCGGTGGAGGATGAAGATGTCCACGGTACCAAGGCTGTCATTAGTTTTTCTCTGAAGGGCCTGAAGGTAGGAATGGGCCAGCAGTTGGGACCAGCTGGGCCCTGCCAAGGCCACGCCACGCAGAGCGCCAGCGGCCCTACACTCCACGCTGGCTGGAAAGGCCTTCCCTGTGGCATGGTTAGACTGCAGAAATCCAATGTGCTTCCTTCCCCAGGCAGTCTGCTCCTCGGAGCTGCTGCTCCCCACCCACCCTGCACCCCTCGCCCTCGTCCCCACCACGGAATCTAAGACCTTTTAGCCGGCGGAGCCAGGGGTGGGGATCCTAAGCGATTGCCTGAAATGGACATCAGGCCCCGTGGCCTAATGGGCTCCCAGGGCAAACTTAACTCCCCCACAAAACTTGAAGGTGGGGGAGCTGGGCTACACATTCCACAAAGTGCTGGCACTTACACCCATAACCCGGAAGGCTGATGACGGATTCATACGGGTGGTGACCTCCCATCATCAAAAGGTGTCATGGTTTGGAATGTTCATGATGGCCGAGGACCTGGTTAGAGGTATAAAGAGCCTTTTTTCACCGTTACCTAATTTTCCCCCCTCTTAAATGATTTTCTTCTTTGGTGTGTGGTACAGCAGTATAATTTTTCACTTATTTATTCCATCAGTAGATGGTTTGTACAATGTACAATGGTTCCATTTCAGAAAGTAAAAAAAAAAAAAAAAAAAAAAAAAATTTCAAAAAAAAAAAAAGAGAGAAGCTGAAAACACCATACAATAATGAAACAACATGCCCAGGTTTTCAACTGCTGATCTAAGCCTCACTAGACTAGTAAGAGGGAGGTGAAGGCTAAGCTGCTACAGAGAGACTCTCTGGCCACAAGACTCTGGAGAGGACCAGGAGGAGTCCCTAGCCACAACTGCCAGTTTCCACCATTGCCACTCCTGTCAGCCTTAAGCCACCTTCCTACTCAGTCTCAAGATGACAAGCACACTTACCATTTCCTGGCTTTCAGGGTTCTCAGCGGTCTCCCTGTGGTTTGTTTTCAGCTTCTCCATAGCACAGAAACCTGGGCTCCGGATCCAGGACAGAAAGCCTAAAAAAGTTTGAAAAACTGGCTGGCTCCAGACGCGAAGGGAACGGAAGTTCGTGGAAGCCCGCCCCCTCATCACCGGCTGCGTGAGCATTGGACAGTTCTCGCCTAAGAGACTGATTGGCCAAGGCTTCAGGCACTGCCTCCAACCTGAGCCAAGTGGCCACAAATCAGTCTGAATGACAGGCTGCTCCATTGTCACTGATAAAAGACTGCAAAGCAGTCGCTGGGGTTGTGGCTCAAGCGGTAGCCCGCTCACCTGGCATTCGTGAGGCCCGGGTTCGATCCTCACCATGACCTGCAAATAAAGGTGCTGTGTCTGCAGAAATGCAATCTCTTTTTTTTTAAATCTTTTTAAAAAAGATTACAGATCAGGGCTGAGGATATAGCTTAGTCAGTAGAGTGCTTGTTTTGCTTATATAGGCCATGGATTCAATGCCCTGCACTACACATATACACTCCCGCCAAAAAAAACAAATGAATTAAGTAAAGGATTTGGGGGCTTAGGGTTATGGTTCAGTGGTAGAGTGCTTCCCTAGCATGTGTGCGGTACTGGGTTGAACACCCAGCACCACATTAAAAAGCCAACCAACAAACAAACTACTAATGGTAGTGTGTCTATCTACAACAAAAACTATTCAAGAAACAATAAAGACTGTGTATTGGACTTGTGCACCCTGACTACAGAACCCATAAACACTTTTTATAAATAATATTTACATATATGTCTTCAGACAGTGTTTAAAATTCTCCTGTGATGGCTTTTCAAGTAACTTATATTACAGGTATGCTTCACAACCCTGAAATCCGCCACACCTCACTTATTATTATTATTATTATTATTATTATTATTATTATTATTATTTGATGGCCTGTTAATTGCATTAAATGCCTCTGTATGGGGTTATTTTAAGGCAAAGTTTTCTTCCAATAATAGTACCTAACCCAGAGAGAATTGCATTAACACTTAAAACTGATTATAAGGTTAAAGCAATTTGTGAATAAATATGTATATATTTTATTTATTAAAATGATATCACAATTACTTTGATATTTTTTTAACTTTTCTGTTCTTTGTCTCATAAAAAAAAAAAAAACAGTTTGAGCTTTAAACTCATTAACAATGTCCTTATATCCCTTCCCCCCAAAAAAGTGACTCACAGGTATAATTCAAATTATTGAGACTCATAAATTTTGGATCCTTTATTTTAACTAGTGAAGTCTAAAGATTTTCTTTTTATTTTCACCTTTAAATGAAGCCCACTTTTTATAGCTTTTTTGTTGTGTAACTGACCTTTAATATTCTGCATATTTTACCCCCATTCTGATCACTTTGGACTTGACGTTTTGATGGAGGGGATCTCAAAGTGGTCATGCACGAGGTAGGAAATGGATACAGTAAAATATAAGACTAGTCATTGCTGAGTACGTAGATTTTGCTATACAAAATATGTATTGGTGGACGATATGGGGGTAGGTTGAAAAAGAGCAATGAAAAAAAGAAGAAAAACTTGAACAGTAGACGGGTTCAGATGCTACAAGTCTACAATGATAGCGTGAATATAGAGGGTAGTGTTCTTGGAAGCAGCAATAAAGTTTGAGGGGAAAGAAAAAGGTAATTTTTTGCACAGTTCCCAAGTGAGAGAGCCAGGTGAATGGGTTCTGTGTTCAACTCTTCCCACCTAGGAGTGGAATTTATAGTTCATAGGGTATGTCTCAGTAAGTAGTAAAACACAATTTCTATGTACCTTTACACTTTTTCGTGGCTACAAGCTGACTTTGACAATACCAGTCACATTACATCTTTATACTTGTTAGTTATTCATTAATTAATTCATTCATTACATTATTTATTTGTTTTTTATTAATTCACTTTTTCTTTAGTTGTCATTGTTTTTACATTACTGGTGATTACATAATTGCATAAATATTCTGAATGTTAACTTTTTGATAAATATTGTTTTATGTGTTTATTCATACATTTACTTTTCATTGAAATGTTTTTCCTTAGCCAAGCCTGATTTATATTAGACCTCAATCTTTGTTTATGAAGACTAGATAAAATCACATTATTCCAAATAACTCAAGGATTTATCATCTTGGCAGAACCCTAATCACCCACTAAAGTTGACCCAGTCTGGGTCAACTAAAAGCTGTGTCAAAATTCCTTTTTTTTTTTCTTATACACACCTTAATAAACAATTCCTCTCTCACTTTTAAAAGTTGGAGAGCAGACTGACTTTCCAAAGCAGCAGTTAATAACCTAGATTTGTTTTCCAACTAGCTCACTATTACTTTTAAATTATTTACATCCTTGACACTAAGAGTGTCACTGATTATTTTTTTTTTATTTTTGCAAGATCTCTCTCTCTCTCTCATATTACAAATTGAAATCAGATATGTTTTTATGCTAAGAAACACTCTCAGTTTTTAATAAAATTTTCTATAAAATAAAAGGGTTTTGTTGATTTTCTTACAGCCTCACGAAGTTGCTGAGGCTGGCTGACTTTAATGTTTTAGAATATAATGTTATAGAAGTGAGCATTATATACATAATGTTGGACGATATGGGGGTAGGGAGAAAAAGAGCAATGAAAAAAAAAAAAAGAAGAAAAACTTGAACAGTAGACGGGTTCAGATGCTACAAATCTACAATGATAGCATGAATATATATATACAATTATGTGTGTGTGTGTGTATGTATCATTGAATACTCACCAGGGGAACATACAAAATAACAGTAAAGCAAAAGTGAATGAAAAAAATGGAATGAATGAATGAATAAATAAATAAATAAATAAATAAATAAAGTAGATGAAAAAGTACAAAGATTTTATGTGACTGGAATTTTCAAATGTTGATTGTGGCCACACAAATTTGTAAAGCTACTTGGAAATGGTTTAATACTACTTACTTAAACATACTCTGTGAATTATCAATTCCACTCCAAGGTGGGAAGAAATAAACACATAATCCATTCATCTGACTCTTTCTTTTGGGGACTGTGACAGAGTTACCTTCTTCTTTTGCTTCTACCTTATTTCTGCCTCCAAAGAAACTACCCCTTACCCTCATGCTACCATTGATCCACCACTAGACTTATTAGATCTGAACCCTTGAGCTTGTCATTCTTTCCTTCTTTCCTTCTCAGCACTTTTGTTCTCTTTCCCTATCTACTCCACCAATACCTTTTCATGAATATTCACTACTACATACTGAGCATCCACCAATCTCACATCCTGACCCATCCCTATCCTGCCTTTTCCATGGATCACTTTGAGATCCCCTCCACTCAGATATCAATAGTCCAGAGTAAGGTCAGGTTAGGGTGTTATAGATGCAGGTTTTTACAAGTCATTTACATAACAATAAGCCTATAAAAAGTGGGATGTATTTTAGCTGAGGTTAAAAAGAAAATCTACACACTGCACTGTTAAACGGAAGTGCCTAAAATTCACTAATCTCAATAATTTGGAAAAAGAAATTCTACAAACAGGAGAGTAAAGAAAAGAACATAATACATAAAGTGACAAATTTGAAGACACACCAAGTATATATATCCAAAGAGTGTCATATATTGGTGCTTTCAAAAGACAAATTAATTTGAAATAAATGTGGTTAATATGAGATGTAGTAATCATTTATTAATTATATATAATGGTAGTATATATGTATATGTACCAAATGCATCTCATATAATTATGAGTACATGTTGCAAGAAATGAACTCTACAGTAATTTTTTAAATTTTTCTGAAACACTATAAATACCTAAATCTGGGTTTATGTATTACCAAATATTCAGGATACATTTTATACTTTATAAAATTTATCACTGAACAATAGACCTTTTTTTCAATTTTTAAAGGAGTAGTATTTATTTCCAATTAGAACATAATGCCATCTTTTATTTTTTATTTTTAATTACTTTTTAATTATATATGACATCAGAATTCATTACAATTCTTATTAAACATATAGAGCACAATTTTTCATTTGTCTGGTTTATAAAAAGTATATTTACACAAATTCACTTCTTTATACATGTACTTTATATAATATACATCATTTTCCACAATCATTTATTTTTTTAATAAAGTTTTTTTTAGAGAGAGAGAGAGAATCTTTTTTTCTAGATGGACACAACACAATGCCTTTATTTTTTTGTGGTGCTGAGAACTGAACCCAAGTCCCACCCATGCTAAGTGAGCACTCTACCAGTAAGCCACAATCCCAGCCCTCCACTATCATTTCTAACCCTATGAGCCCTTCCCTTCCCTCCCAACCCTCAACAGGTCATTTTGACACACACTGAAGTATGCTATGAAGTTATAGAAAAGAGTATATACCTTATAATAATATGAACAGATAAACTTTTGTAACTAATACATAGCATACTACTACTACTAGTAATAATAATAATAATAATAATAATAATAATAATAATAATAATAAACTTTGCATTTAGAAAACAATAATGTATACATCTGGTACTACTGATATCTTCCCCCCCCCAAAAAAAAAATGACATCTTTTCCCAAAAAGGGGGGGTTATTTGTGGGAAAAAATGATATTCTATGCTTTCTTAATATCAAGAATAAATTATTTTCAGAAGTAATATATATTTCAATATAAAAATAAATAGAACAAGGCTCCATGACACACACCTCTAATCCCATTGGATTGGGAGGCTAAAGCAAGATATTCCTGAGTTCAAAACCAGCCTCAGAAATTTACAAAGCCCTAAGCATCTATGTGTGACCCGTCTCTGTGTGCCCCTGATTTAAATTTCCAGTAAGAAACAACAACAACCAAAAGAATACAGAGTATTGATGAGGACACAAAACAAATTCTCATGAAGAAAGATGGAGTAGAAATTGCTGTTATTTCATCATGAAAACTGTTTATGTATATATGAAGTACTCCTCACCAAGCAGCATAGACCTGTAGAAATTATAGTATATGTGTACCATAACAGTGTACAGTTACAAAATAGCATAAGGTTAGAGCTATACTTATCAACACAGTGGAAATCTATGGCCTAGGAGGAAAGAGGAGGTACATTCAAAAAAAAAAAATAAAAAATAAAAATAATAAAGTTTGAGAAAAATTGGTTTCTAGAGCCCAGAAAGATTCTTGGTTTAATTAGAGTACAAAATACCCCATAAGTTTTATATTGAAGTTACATCTGTCAAATACATTACATGTATAATGGCTTTCGAGGAAAATATGTAGAACTTATCAAAAACTAAATAAAAATTTACAAAAACACATAAAATACCATGTGTGTAAATAAAACTAATCATTACAAAGACAACTATTTTAACTATATTTAATATATAATATTTTTCCATCAAAATTTTAGCATGTTTTTCTTTAAATACAAGAAGAGAGCTGGATGTGCTGGTGCACAATTGTAATCCCAGCACCTTGGGAGGCTGAGACAGGTTTATTGTGAACTCAAAGCCAGCATCAGCAAAAGTGAGGCCCTAAGAAACTCAGTGAGACACTATCTCTGAACGTCATACAAAATAGTTCTGGGGATGTGGCTCAATGGCTATGTTCCCCTGAGTTTAATTCCCAGTACCAAATAAAAGAAAAGGAAAGAAGGGACCAAAAAATCATCTTGGAAATAAAATATGTAAAATACCACAAAACCTTTAATAAAAAAACAATTAATATAGTTATTGTTATGTGACACATTTAACTATATTGCAATAATACAGAAGAATAAATCATAAGATGAATCAAATCTGAAACCATATGTATGTCAATAGTATTGTTAAGAGTAATAGAAAGGCATATGTAAAACCAACCATATGAAAAATAACATTAGATTGAATGACTGAATCTATCCAACCTAAAGTTAGAATTGGGACCTAGTGGCAAAGTTCACTGTAAGAGTGTGTGTGCAGAATGTGCAAGGTAGTCAGTTCCAACCTTAGCAACACTATAAAAGGCAAATGTTAAGAGGGAGTGATGTTGAAAATAAAGCAGAATATTAAAATGAGACACTCTCTCTCCATCTATAGATACATTTAAGAAAAAAACTACTATGAGTGTCTCTTTGGCAAAATTATAATGAGTAGAGAGATTTAGATACAGTGGATATTAGTCCTGTCTTGAGCAATGTACCACATTTGAGACAAAATACCCAATTACCATCATCACCTCTAGTGAACAGAAATGTGAGATAGGGGCTGAGGATGTAGCTCAGTTTTTAGAGTGCTTGACTTGTATGCACAAGGCCCTGGGTTCAATCTCTAGCACCACAAAAAAAAAAAAAAAGAAAAAAAAAAAAATATATATATATATATATATATATATATATATATATATATATATATATATATATATGAAGTGATACAAAACAATTGTGGTGATATCCAGGAGCCATAAAAGCCTTTTCAAGTGTTTCATCAGCTGTGATCAAGACACATAAATACCCAATTATCAAAGCTGTCAATTTATCTCAAAAAAACATTTGTCAGCATATTTTACCAACTGCTGATGCTGACAGATGAAGTTCACATTAGCTTGTATTTTAGGGGAAATAGGGAGGAATCCAGTAATCTACTTTTAGCTTGAGTGAGATTTTAGCACTTCCTGAATCCTGTCCCAATCCTGACACACTAGGAATAATGCCAGAACTACCAATTTCTCCTAGAAAAAGTTGTGCGTGCATGTGTGTGTATGTGTGTACTGAATGTCTCAACTTTAACATATTGTGTTTACATTACTATGTCCTGAAGTTCCAAGCTCTGGGACTAAAGGTGACTGAGTACCACAGACTGAGCACTTTATAGAGAACAGTAGTTGATTTACCTCAGAGTTCCAGGGGCCAGAAATTCCCAGGTGTGGTATCTGGTGCATCTCTGGCTGCAACACAACATGGCAGATGGCTTCCCAGGCAAGACAGGTGCTAGAGAGAGCTCACTCCAAGGCTAACCCATTAAACCATTAATTCAGGAATGGTTTAATCCAATAATTCAGGAATGGATTAACCCATGCCTGAGGGCTCTGTTTCCCAAAGGCCACACCTCTGAACACTATGACAATGGTAAACAAGTTCCCTATACATGAAACTACAGAGCTAAGGTTTGAGAGGAGTCACCAGCTCAGTCTTTCCCTGGAAGTCTGATGACAGCAATACAAATAGCTATTTTTTGTGGAGGACCTGCCACAGGCCAGGTACCCTGTGAAATCCTTGACAGACACATCTCCCTCTCTTTTTTGAAACAATCTCATAATTCATTAAGCAGCTCATTTATTTTTATTGCCCACGTACTGCATGCCAGAAACTTTCCAGGGCTCCAGGCAGACAGCAACAATTGAAATCAATCCAAGTCTCTGTTGCCATGGGGTTGCATCCTAGTGGGGGAGAGAGATGATAGATGCATATACATGATGTCAGGTGTTTATGGGGCCTGTGGGTAGAAACCAAGAAGGCCAGGGAAGCAAGAATGGCGGAACAAAATGTGGGCACTATAGGGTATTCAGAGAGACCTCTGGTGAGGGCAAAGAGCAAGAGACTGAGTCCCAGGTCCAGGCAGAGAGAGCAGCAGATGGCCCCTTTTATGGAGGGATACCCAGCAGCTCCAGTGTCTCTTGTTTAATGAGAGGTGATGATCCCACTACATGCCAACATGGCATCTGCTTCCCAGACCAAAGAGATATGGGTGGGGGACAGCTGGGACCACATGGGGCCAGCAGCTCTGCTTGCAACCCCACACGTTAGGCCAGTCTCTTAATGCCAGGACCCTGCCTGGAGACTGCCCAGGGTGGCTGAGCTCTTCTGCTCTATGGGGACAATGGAGTAAGAGCCAGACACACAGACAGGACAGAGAGGACCTTCACAACTTTCGGGTGGTTTCATTCTCCTTATCCTACCCCAGAGCCTCAGGCCAAACAAAGAGACACTGGAGTGTGATTGTCAGACAGTACTCAAAGAGTGACCAGGGATTCTGCAAAAAGGCATAGAGATTTTTGGCACAGGTTACAGGGAGCTCAGTGGCTGGAGCTCCAGGCTGCTCTCCAGGACACCAGGACCTGTGTCTGCCCCACAAGGACTTTGTAAATGAGTTTCTGGGATTGGCACCGCGTTTCACCAAGAGTGAAAGTGGAGGCTCTCCCTGTGAAGAGATATTTGAGGGCAGGGATGTAGTTCAGGTGAGACACTGGTCCAGTATGCCTAAGACCCTGGCTTCTATCCCTAGCACCACTACACAAATTGATAATTAAAGTAATATAATAGAACTTAGAAATTGGCTTTAAATGTAAAGTTTTTGAAAATGTTCCCAATGAAAATTAAAGCCTCCAGGGGCAGCTTGAAAGTTAGATGGTGGGCACAGCATTATTCAGGATGAGGATGCCTCTGTTCCAGGCACTCTAGGCAACCCTGATCCAAGGTTTGCAGGGGCCAAGGGGGCAAGATCACCAGACAGCCACACCCTTTTCTCTCTCCCCTCTGCACTGATGGATATGATGATGGGTGTTATGGTTTGGATGTGAGGTGTCTCCCCAAAGCTCCTGGGTTAATGCAGAAATATTCAGAGGTGAAGTGATTGGACTGTGAGAGCTGGAACCTAATCAGTCCATCCCAGTTGGAATGGACAGGCTGGGTGGTAGCTGTTGGCACGTGGGATGTGGCTGAAGGAGCTGGGCCTTCCTGCAGCTTCTTCCCCTCCCTCTGTCTCTGTGCTTCCTGATCCCACCATAAACTGAGCAGATTTCTTCTCCAGGATCCTTCCCCCATGATATCCTCCAGTCTCACCTCAGGCCTGGAGAAATGAAGTCTGCCATCTATGGACAGGAACCTCTAAAACCATAAGCTCCTGATAAACTTCCCCTCCTTTAAGTTGTTCTCATTGGGTATTTTGGTCACAGTGATGCAAAATCCCACTAAAACACTGGGTATGGCAGAGCACATCCATGAAGGTGTACACATGTACACACACACACACACACACAGAGGATTTTATGCATGGCATGAAGTTTAGTTATTTTTTAAAAAGGTTTAGTGCTTTACAATCAAAATTGAGTGAGGAAGGATTTCTTCTACTGTGTAGACTTCAGAAAGCATATACTTCTACCCTAAGAAAACAAGAAGTCTTATTGATCAGGTGTATAAATAAAAGGAAGAACCTTAAAGAGATGCTAAAAGCCAGAGTTTGGTGTATAAACTACAGCTGAGAGGGAGATGATTTCCCCTCAATTTCATGTTGGAGTCTGTTTAAAAGGGGGTCTAGGGCATTTCCAGGTTTTCAGGCATCTCTGGCATAGCTCAGGTGGTGCTGGGTTGTGCACCTGTGGTCCCCGAAGAGAAATACTGTGAGTCTCCCAGCCCTCTCTTAATGGCCCAGGGTGCAGTGAACAGTCACTGATCTCCAATGAACATTGGCTTTTTCCTCCTTTTGGTGATGACAATTTCCTACTTTGGGGGATCACATGGCTGCCAGTTAGAATTGCTTCACCCAGCCCACTGAGGCCATGGGACAAGCCATCACTGTGGGGCAAGCACTGGCAAGAATGTGCTCCTGAGTGGCCTCCTCAGATATATCTCCCCTCCTTTTCCTCCTGGGAGTGGTGATGTGGGTGAGCAGTGTGAGCCACATGCATGCACTGGAGGGAACCTTGCTAGAGGGCCAGAGAGCAGCAGGGAGCCTACTACTGGTCTGTTTCAGCTACTTCTCTAGTTGCTATTTTGTTCCTACTTTTTTTTTGTTTAGCAATTTATTTTCTACCCTGATCATAACCTGTTGGGTTGATAAGACACTGAAGTTCAACTTGGACTCAGAATGCTACAGTTTTGCATCCCTCTGTGCCTTCCTTGAGTGCACAGGCTGAAGGTCTGGAATGGGGTCTTCACTGCTGGCTCTGCAGCTCTCAGGCCTCTGATCCACACCACCTGCCATCAAGCCTCCAGCTTGACCGTGGCTCTTCTCAGAGTGCATATTTATGTGACCAGTGCTTCATGCTGTCTCTCCTCCCTTCTCACCTCCCCTAGTCCTTCTCCTCCTTCATCCTCCTCTTTCTCCCCCACCCTCACATTGATTCTGATTCTTTGGGGAATTCTGACTCATGTGTGCACCACCACCATGCTCGTACACATACACAAAATCTGCATGATAAGGCCCTAAAGGCTCAGGCTCAGAAAATTTCTCTGTCTCTTGGAATGAAACTAATTTATGCCAAAGCTCTATGGTTTGATGGATGTTTTTGAGTCCCTGTGAAGTCCCATACTAAAACACAGGGCATCTAATGTAATGATTTTGTTGGTAAGATAAGTCAGTTCCAGGACACATGCAAATAGATAGGGAGGAAGAAGGTGGAAGCCCCCAAGCAAGAGACATCTGGCCCAACGTCTGAACCAGCACGATGTGGGCCACAGATGAAAAGACACACTTTATTCATATAAACATAAAAAATAGATATTAAATATATTAAGATATATTTATGTATAAATGTGTAAATGAAATGATATAATTAGCATCAATACAAAATATATAAATAGATATGTATTTATTATATAGGTCTATATACACACATGCATATACATACATGCACATGCACACATATGCATATATATATAGTCATTAGATCAGGTTTTGCTTGGTTCCAAGGAAACATAAATAAATAAAAGAAGCAAATCTAATAACTTGCTGGAATGTTACAACATTGGGTTGTGGGAAGACTGGAGACAAAGGAAGGAAGGCTCTGGAACCTTAATGTTACTCAACTCTCTGACTCCGTGTCTTGGGCACCTAAGCTGGGGTTTTGTGCCCTCAGTGAGAGGTCAGTGGCTCTGACTGGTCAGCTGTGGCACTGTGCACACACCCTTGAATCAGGATGCAGCCAGGAGTAGAACAGGAAAAAAAAACATGGAGAAGCAGGCACCATGGCCGACCCTGGCGGAGCAGGACAGGGAAAGTTCCACAAGCAAAATCTGTGGTAAGTCTTCTGAAAGTAGGAAAGATAATTCCTGGCGAGGCCAAAGCAATAGGTATTTATTATGATACTAGCTTCCACCTGGGGATTTCTTTCCGGCATTTCTTGGGAAAATGATATAGGTGCATTTTTCTGAATCCCACATTCTAAGAAATTGAGCTTGGGAAGTGAGAGAAATAGGAAAAAGGATTACAGTTTTCCACTGAGAACAAAAGAGCACCATTCCACACAGAGATGTTGCTCCTCAAAGGGACCCAGTTGTGCAAGAAGAAAGAGACAGCAGGGGGCGCCAACAGGCAGAAAGCAAGGTCAGCGTCCTGGTTCCAGCCAGGGCAGGAGAGAAGGGGCCAGCATGCTGGCTCTCTTTGGGGTTGTGGGCAGCCGTGACCACATGATAAACCCATGTCATAGGCCCTCTCTGCTGCTAAAGGTGACATCTTACAAAGTAAGCACATTAGTTAAAAACCACCCAGCAATACCTGCAGGTGTGTGCCTATGTTTGCATATTCAACCCAGGCTACAGCTCTCTGTGAATAGTACCAAACATACCTGTGTATCGTACTAATTACACAATTTTACTGTCTCTCATAACAAGTTAAGCACACGAAGAGTGTCAGAAGCGTTTTAACAGCAATTGGTGATTTAGGTGGGTATTTAGGGGTGCCAATTCTGGTCTTTTGTTTCTAAATCCCTAACATCAATATCAGTCTGGAATTTGAATACCAACAATCACAGGAAGTGGCATCATTCAGAGAGCAAACAGGGAGATGCAGAGTATCCTTCTCAAGATGGGACATGTCTTCCCCATTCAGTGCAGGAGACTCTAAGGAAGGAAGCCAGGGAAGGCAAGGCAGTTTTGGCAGGGAGGAGTGAGCCAGAGGCACTGTGTGTTTGTGTGAGGCAGAGCTGTAAGGAAGGAAGGAAGGAGGGAAGGAAGGACAGAAAGGGTGAAGGAAGAAAGGAAGGAATGAAGGAAGAAAGAAAGGATGAAGGGAAGGCAAGAAGGAAGGAGAAGGAGATTAACTCTCTCCAGGGAATAAGGAAACCCTTTAGAAATTCAACTCTTTTTTTTTTTTTTTAACTTTGAGTGTTTAGGATTACATAACTGCTCTAACATAGCTCTCTTTTTTAAAATGTAAGAATATTTCACATTAAATAAAAATTTGCCTTGGAGACTATATTTAAAATATGCTAGAAAATTAATCTTATGGACAACATTATATTCTTAGTTGGAGATATTATCTACCAGATTACTGTCCTGGAAAAGACAGGAGTATTAACAATTATTACACCATACAAGGCATTTTCCCTGAAATATGACATTGGCATACACTTGTCCATTCAATTAGTATGTGCAGTCTCAAAATGTGAGTTGTGGTTAAATGGTAAGTAATAGGCAAAGTGCCTACTTTCATATGACTATTTTCATGTTTTGCCACAGACAAAACTTAAGTAAAAACATTCAGTATAGAACATAGGCTTAAAACATCAGTTTTCAATTGAGAATACACACTAGAAGATTTTTTTTAAATATAAATCTATAAATGCTAAACTCTCATCTGGTCACTTCATCTTCTTTCCTTGAGTATTTCACATAATATTCAAAGAACATACAGTCTTAAACATTATGCTTTCACATTGACCATCTTGAATGTCAAGATAAGATTCAACAGATCTTAACTTTATGAACCATATAAATTTATTCACAATCAACTCTGTGAAAATGCTAAGGCTAGACTCTGGAATGAGGACTTCTTTTAGCCACTGTGTATTTTCTATCTTGCATGGTAATTGCTCTCTAATTTAGAAATTGTGTGATTACCAAGATTTTCTAAAACAATATTCTATAATTAGAAAGTTACATATAATTTCAAATTACTCATAAAAGCATATATTACATAAATACATCTGAATAAATGAAGCATGTGAGATCACAGAACAAAAACATGGACCTAAAACTCCTCACACAGCTATGAAAAGTGCTGTAATTACAAAGCAAAATAATTGTCTTTTAGGTCCAAAGCATATGTTCTGAAAGTCCTGTAGCTAACAAATATCTATACCTTCTTTATTCCAAATTTATTGCTTTGCATGCATTATTCTAATTTTTTGAAGGATCATGTGTTGATCTAGTGTTTCATTTCAAACAACTCCCTTAAAAGTACAAAGAATTTTTGTTGTAAAATCCATCACTAATTGTATTAGTACCATAGTTATATGGTGATTTTTGAGCCTACAGGAGAAATTTATTTAGAATTTTAAAATTCTGTGTCACTGAAAAGGAGAAAATATATTAAAGCTGACCTTATTGTGTAGGAAATAGAAATATTCAAAAGAAATTATTTCCAAGTATTTGGTCATTTGAGGTACTGATCTGTGTATAATAAGTAAAATTTAATTGTATTTGCAGATTTATGGAACTATGCTACAAAATAAATGTGCCTTGAGAGAGAATATTAGTATATTTAGCTTCTACATCTATGTCTAGAAAATTTACATAATATCATAAAATTACATGATTTGTGTAAAAATGCTATTCACTGTATATTTATACTATTTTGAGGAGATTCATGGATTTGGTATATTTGCTTCAAATATATTTTGTCAAAAATAAGCAGAACTTGGTCATAAAGCTTTTTGTTTTATATTATATCATTAATTTATGGTGACTTTATTATTCTCTTTCAAACATAACTATATATAAAAATGTGTTGTTTTTTTTTTTTTTTTTGGTGCCATGTTATCTTCCAAAATTCCTATCCTTTGTGAAAAACAATGATAACTTTGTAGTGCAGAATTACATCCTTTTAAAGCCTATTTTATTTTCTCCAATTTTAATCATGGATCTAAATTTATATTAAAATGCATTGAACATTTTTGACTGTGTATTATAAGCCCATAAACTAAACTAACTATTTTACTTAGAGATCTGGATCTTCAAATATATAAGTCTCTTTTACCCACAATGAATTAAAGAAACAGTCAAAGAGACACATAAAATGAGATAAACACCTACAATGAAAAGAAGAGGTGATCTCCAGTGACAAAAGACTTCAAAGAACTTCTGGAAAACAGAAAGTCTGGAAGTAAATGAAGGATGCATTTGAGTTCTAACTAGGGCTCCCCAGGAGGTAGATTAAGACCATGACTAGGCATCTTGGAAGTCTATAAGTGAGTGTGCTTCAGATCTGCACAATGGAAATAAAGGGAAGGAAGCGCGTTTGGGCACACAGAATCTGGGGTTGCAGTCTAATCTCAAAGGAGGCTTCTGCTTACTCAAACTGAAGTTTTGGAGCTGTCTTGCACTTTCTTTCTTTCTTTCTTGAGAGAGAGAGAAAATTTTTAATATTTATTTTTTAGTTCTTGGCGGACACAACATCTTTGTTTGTATGTGGTGCTGAGGATCAAACCCGGACAGAACGCATGCCAGGCAAGTGCGCTACCGGTTGAGCCACATCCCCAGCCCTGTCTTGTACTTTAATATTTGTTCCTACTTGAGACATGGAGTGTGATTTACATGAGTCTCAAACAGTCTTGAGTGTAGGAAGCCTTGAATGGTCATAGCCAGAAGAACTCTCTTCTAGTGATGAAAATATTTTGAAAAGACCACTTTCATCAATTGTCTGGAAAATGGATCCTTCAGTCCTAATGGTGCCATAAAGCACAGTTCCCTATAGTGACACCACAAAAATTCACTTTTCAGTCTAAGTTCTGTACTTAGTTTATGGTCTGGTGAGACTATTCCTGAAAAAAACTAATAAGAAGGGAAAACACTGCAATTAATTTCACTTTTGACAGCTGTGTAGACTGAATGTCAAATTAATGGTCATCTTGTGTCTCTTCTGCTGTTCATTTAAATCCCCTAAATGTACTTCTTTTGGTCTCTATAATTTAGCTAATTGAGTGAAACTCATACTCATCCCCAAATCATTTGAGCCTCCTCACTATAATTTTCTCAAGACACAGCTACTGTACTGGTCCTTTCACAATTCCTGTAGGGCAAGTGAGTACTAAAAATTAGAGAATTGGATCATCTGTTTTCAAATTGAATCATCTGATTTTTATCTCCAGTGCAACATTGAATCCATGTTCTTCTGGTAAAAAGAGTGAATTGGCCTAGCTAGGATTGTAATTTCTCCTCATGCTTCATGTTTTCTTAGAATTTAGAGTCCTCAGTTGCAGTTTAAATTTTAGTTGGAATCTTGTTAGACATCCTGTTGGAAAAGTGACCTCTTAAATACTTAAGATTTCTAAAACTGGAGGATGCAGAGGCATGGCGTAAGAAAATATAATTGCCAAGTGGGTTAATGGAAGTGATCATGAGTGAAGACTCTTCAAATTTGATACTCTGGTTCCTGGATCTATGTAGTTTATCTCTTGGTAGCAAAACCTGATATAATGATATGAAATTTAAGAAGTGTTAGCAACACCATCACCTGTTCCAGAATTCTACCAGGCCAGCAGCTTTTTATTTCTTTTGTAGATGATAACACAGTGGATACCATGGTCATAGACCAATAGTAATATCTTTATTTTTGGTAAGTGTGGTCTGATTCAATTTTAGGCATGATCCATTGGCACTTTATTAGTGGTGCTTGCTTAGCATTTATTGTCTGTAAAAGCAAAATGTAAAAAAAAAATGTTTGGGTTTTTCTGGTTAAAATTATTTCTGCATTAAAAGAGGTCCACTTGTTAATTTATTATGAGAGAATGATGAAAAGAATGATGCTGTCACAAGAACCAAGAGATAGACTTCTCCTCCTAGCTGGCTGGATATTTGGAAGAATCATTTGATAGATAAAATGCAGTGACTGGAAACCACTATGGTACTCAGTCCTCATTCATCCTGTGCATCATCCGAGGCTGGATAAAAACAACTAGTAAAGTCAAGTTGTCAATTTTGTTGTCTTGTACAATGTCCATGATGTTTGTGCTTTGGTATGTGATAGCATGAAATCCCATAATATTTACACTGCATTGTCTCTCTCAGAGACCAACCTGATTACTGTACCCCCCAAATTTTATACACTTCAAAATTTCCTTCTAGACCCTTGACCAGGTCTGGATCTTCCTATTAGTTTATATATCTTCTTACCTGAGGAAACTTCTTTTTCCATGTGAAATTAAGGAGGAAGTGTGCTGCCAAGTATTCTGCTCTTTGGAAAGAGTTTTTTTTTTTTTTTTTTTTTTTTTTTTTAATTTATTTATTTATTTATTTTTTATCTTTCAAGGTTAACCCTGAAAGATACTGTACAATGGTGTTATTTTATTTCAGTTTACTTCTAAATGAAGCTAACTCATATTTATTACTAGTAACATTTTGATAAAGGTTGCCCAATTTCCTCTTCTATCTGATTCACAAAAGGGACTTTTTCCAAAAGAAGGAAATGAATAGGTGTTGTATCACTTCTTTGCTCTGAAATTGATTGGTGTTTTCTGAGAAAGAGTGTAACTTCAGTGATTATCTTCTTGGTTAGTTATTTGCTTAGTTATTGGTCACATTCTACAAGTGTGACCTCAGGTGAAATGCCAAGGAAGATAGAGAGTAAAATAAGTAGAAGCTATCAATAGATTATACTTTTGTAACTGAAGTAAGGTTTTTGAAGTACTATATGACTTGCATATCTCTCTGCCTTCCATTTAAAATCAAAATATAAAATTCATCTTTATTTTTTATGTATCACCAATAAACTTCTAAAAATAAAATTTACATCAAGTTTTTTCTAATCCTGTTAATGATTTCTCTATTTTATTCATTGTATAATTTTTTATAACTGATTCTAACTTGATAATCTGTGTCATTTCCTGGTTTACAAACATTTATTGCTTTTTGATTCTTTTTAGTTATAGTTGGCCTCCAGTGACTAAGGGAAAGACCCCTTCCTGTTTGCTCCTCCCAGCCCTGCTCCAGACTCTCAGCTTCCCAGACCCTCATGCAAGTGGTTGTAAATTCTTCCAGAAGCTGTTTTACTGTCTACTTTTCAGGACTAAAAAAAATCAAAAATTAAAAGGCAAAATATGGAGGGAGAATGCAGCAAGATATTTTTTGATAATTAGGCTTTTAAATTTTTTTTTAACATTTGTCTGTTTTTAATTGTGAGTCAGCCACTGATAGTTCATCAAAATAACAGTTTCTTTGCTGAGCTCAGGTGACCAAGGGATAGCCACACCCTCAGAACAAAATAAAACACACACACAGACACACACACACAAAAGCACAGAATTATCTTTAACCTAACTTTTTATATGATGTCTCAGATCCCCATAACTCTGCACACAAGCTTCTGTGTTCACTTGAATTGTAACTGCTTTTTGTATTTGGAGAGAGTGTGACTATTGAACTTGAAACTTGAGAGTCTTGTTGGTTTCTTGTGAGGTTAAGTGGGTGAGAGTGTGAAAGGAAAGTGGGGGGTTCTTTATGATCATAACATGAAGTTTCCCCCATAGTCTGCTCTCAGGTGCCAGACCTCAAGTTTTTCTACAGTGGTATACTTTGATTATTCTTACTTCCCCTTTTCCCATAAGTTTTAACAGCATTTTATCAAACTGAACTTATTAAGAACAATTTTAAAAATAAAGTTATAGTTCCCCTCACCAGTCTGCCCTTATTGCTTATGGTTTCACTCCCCTGCTATGCCTGTTTTTGGTGTCTGAAAAACAGACATATTATTTTCCATATTTTATCCTGTTTCCTACATGTATATGCTGGAAAGAAAATCAGGTCTGGAAATATTCCATTTTGATTGAATGCTATAATCAAGAAAATAATATTTAAATATGATAAATATATATCCAGAATTTCTCAAGTAGCTATGCTTAAAACAAAGAGAATATTATGAAAAGAAAAACCACGGTCAGCTTCAAGAAAGCAAGAATAGAACCCAAGTACTTATCATTAATGATGGCTTATAGATGATAAATAAATAATAACCTCAAGATTTAAAGGAAAAATAGTATTCAACCTGTATTCTAAACTGAAGCAGACTGTCCATCAATGATAAATAAAAATAGATTTTCATAAATGGTAAAATTCTAAAAAGCTATTTTCTGTACCTCATTTCAAAGAGAGTTACTCAATATAGAAGAAACATAAAACAAAGGGAACAGAGTTTGTGGACAGAAACAATGGCTCTAACTTCAGAGCTCAATAAAGTTATGCTGATTCTGCAGTAGACCTTGAAAATAGTTGTGTTAGCATATCTCAGTCCTACCTTTAAAATGATGGTTTAATAGTAATATTAGCTAGTGAGTAGTCAAGTGATTGAATGTAGTAAAAGATAGAAGATTCTAGTGATCTATTTTCCTCACCACAAAAAAATTGAATATTAGAAAATACAGGAAAAACAAAGTGATGGAAAAGAAAGCAAAAACCCATTAAACACAAATAATGGAAAGTCAAGTTCTGCATATGAAACCCAGTAAAATGTGCACTTTTTGTAACATTTAATGAAATAGAAGAAAGTAGTATTGATTTTTCTTGATGGTAAGAACATCCCTCCATGAGCAGCATTCATGTCCTGATATTGGATGTCAGAAAGGCTAATAAATTAGAGGAAAAAAAATTATTCTTATTTCTGGTGTGTGTTTTGTGATGAAAACTATTTTAAAGTCAAATCTGTGAAAATGCTTACTGGTTTTTAACCTTCATAAATTTTCTGTTGACAAAGAATGCAACACATGATTATTTTTAAAAGAGAATAACTAACTGATGAAGCATGAATGCAGGGACTTGTAACTATTAAAAAATAGAGTGGGGTGTGGTGGTCTGTACAGATGCTGATACTCAGAAATAATAGTGTCCAATGTAGATTAAGCATGAAATCACAGAACACATATCATTATGATTACATAAATGATAATCAATTAAACACTAAAGCCTTTTAATATTTGATTCATTAGGCCTGAAGAGAAAGAACTGGCCCCATAAGCTAAATTGGTTTTCCTCCCTCTCTCATTATAATTGGAAAAAACAATGGGAACACCGAATACATTGTGAAGGGTCTTCTATGTATACATTTCAAGATTGTTAGAGTCTGTAAACAAGTCAGTATGGCGCCTGGAAAATGTTAGAGTCTGTAAACAAGTCTGGATGGTGCCTGGCAAAATGCCAGAGGGAGTGGTTTGAGAAGTAACAAAAGCGAGCCATTAAGTGTGGAGATTCCTGATTGGTTGACTGATGTATCTAGTTTATGCTAATTAAGATAACCTGTGTGGAATGTATAAATACCGCTCCTGTCCTACAATAAAGGGCTCCCTCTCCTGCTGTATCAACGTACACAAGTTATTCGTCACCCTCCCATTATTTTGCTGCAGCCGGACTGCGGCAAAGATTATGGTCAATATCAGACAACTAGTGGTAGTTATGGCTAAATTTAGTTGCCTATGAGAACTTTACATTGTTTCAGATAGAGTGGAGGTGGCTGATTTGTGTGTAAATTTTGGAAACTACTGTTTTATATGGTCCTGGGGATTGAACTCAGGGGTGCTTTATCACTCGTATATATTCACGGTTTTTTTATATTTTGAGAGCTCTTCTCACTTAGTTACCAAGGCTGGTCTTGGAGTTGTGATCCTTCTGCCTCAGCCTCTATGATTTTTGAGATTACAGGTATGTACCACCGTATCAGGCCTGGACACTACCTTTTTATTTTTTACATGCATCTAATAACAAAATGATTTTAAGTATTCCTGCCTTTACTTTTATATAAAATATTTCATATTACCTTTCCAAATTGGTTTTAACACTCACATTCTTTTCTTCAAAAGGCCAATCTTCATGTTGAGTAGTTATACTTTTTTTTTTTTTTGACCATAACAAAATATACTCATTAGATTCTATTCCGAGTTAGCAAGTCAATTTTATATATGTTTTAGAAAAACAAATTGCCATAAATTTTTCTGGTCATGCTCTTAATAGAAGTACCTTCCTCTTAGTCATCATCAAAAGAAAGATAGGAGGAAATTTAGCAAAGTCAAAAGCTAAGATCCAACAGTTAACCAGTTCTTGTTTCAACCAGGTGTTTATGATTTGATGGTTTTTCTTTTAAATTTCTTCTTCTGATTACTCGGGTGGCCTTTCCTATGATATTTAATAGTCAGTTCCATTTAAAAGCACTGGTTTATGTAAAAAGTGGATACTAAGAGAAATAAATATCTGGAACAAATTAATCATACTCAATATGTTTCTCATGATTATATACAGCTTCCTCCCACAATTCTGGGATTGCAATTCATAGAACTTTAAATGACTTACATTTCTCACTATATTTTAATAATCAGCACATGCAGAAATAATTCCTCAACAAATTTATATTAAATAGTAACAATTTAGAGAAAACCAGATATAATTTACACCTGTGAAATTTAAACAATATATTTGGCAGTTTGCCAAAGAATACTTGGCATACTCAAAGAATAAAATAAAGATTTTTACCAGAATTGTTGCTTTCCTTTATGTGATAGGGCACAGTTTATTTTCATGTTGTATTCAAAAGACATTGACAGTTTCTTTATGAAAAAATAGTTGTTATTCTTTAACATGGATTTTACTTGATTTTTTAAATTTTTAACCCATTTATCTTGCACACTGAGAGGGTATTTGCTGGGGTCAAACACAGTGAGATACTGATCAATCAATTTTATTTTTAACTAATGTTGCAAAATGCATCTCTGACACATTTGCAATTGTTTTCATTTTATATAATAGCATCATGCACATTCAGCATGAGAAGAGGTTGCTCATTAATTTTGGTATCAATAGTGGGTTAGGTACATTGAATAGATGTTGAGAAAATTACATCTATAATGGTGGAATCTCCCAATTCTTTGTTTTCATTTTTCCTGTGGTGCTTCTGCTATTAATATTAGTATGTTAACTTTAATTTGCATTGTCCATACAGTTTCTGAAAACAAAAGACACTTAGAATTGAGTAAATCACATATAGCAAGTTTATTTCATAAACTGATATAAGACTCAATGAAAGACTTCAGCATTATTAATGTACATTTTATCAAAATTCCATTTTATCACAATGTGACATACAGTATTAAAATTTTATATAGCTAAAAGTTTTTTAACAATGAATGATAGGCACCCTAAGCAAGTATGTAGTTCCAATTATTCATTTACTGAGCTTCATTCATTCATAATATAATAGTTGACAAAAAACACACATCAGAGTGTCTGTTTTTGAAAATATTTTTTGGTGAATTACTAACAATGCAGCATGCAATTTTTATATATTATTGTTTCATCATACCCACATCTCACTCACATAGTAAGATTGTTATAATATTCAATAATTTGTAGCTACAATCATGAAATACCACATACCATATTGTATAGATTATATAAATGCTCTTATTATTTCTTCATCCTTTTCACAAATATTTATCAGGCACTACTATATGCTAATTAGAAATAAGTTCATTATAATTATTTCAGATATTTAAAAACAAAACAAAACAAACAAACAAAAAAAAAACTTCAAGACCTCGTTTGAAAAGAGCAATATAGATTTCAGAAGTAACTACTGTTTCTCTAGTGAATAATGTGTATAGAAATCTGCTAAGGTCTTGGGGTATGCAAATATATTTGAGATGCATCAGAGAGTACATATGAAAAAACAGTACTATTTATCATGTTATATAAATGAAGTGAAATATCATACCAAAAGGTTAAAAAAAAATAACTTTTGGGGAAAAAAGCAAAAGGATACACTAGTATTTGAAATACGGTAATAATAATTTTTACTATAATTAATTGTTTGAGTTTCATTTCACTCTTTACTTTAATTATCTATCCATTTTGTTAAGAACTCCTATAGGTGTTAAACTATATAAGGTACATATATTGTGGTGTGAGGTGTTATTGGAAAATATTGGCATTCAGTGAATAATGCCATCAACTTTCTGTTCTGCAATATTAAAGAACTATTTCAGATTTATTGCAATGGATAGTTTTGTTTAAAGGTAACAGTACTTTTTCAATGTAGAAATTATTAAGATAAATTTAGATGTTCTCAAAAAGTCTGTAACAACCATTTTGATGAACTTTGTGTCATAGTGTATAAGAAAAGTTAGTTCCCTACCCCAAACCAGACATCATTGGAATAACCTTGTGTAGTATCAGCACATACAAGTTTAGATGAGGACTTTTGCATCTTTTCTCCTTTTACTTCCCACCTATTACATGGCTTATTTTTCATAAGCAAATTTCTATGCTTGTTCAACCTCTCGCACATCTCAGAATTCACTAGGAGGGATCCCTGACAATCTAGAAACAAACATATATGAGATAGTGTATAGATTAATATATGAAGAAGTTCAAGAAAATATTGATCTGGACATGATATGGTGAGGTAACTATATAGAAAGCTAAAAATTGAAATTGAAAGAAAGATAATACTCCTGAGAATTACTATGAATCATGTAGTATTTGGAAGCAGATATTTTAAGTAGGAAGTTCTTGAGACTGATGTCCATAGCATCTTTCATATGAATATTTGCTCTGGTTTTGAGGGCCACCGGATTTTAGTCAGTAAAATTTGGCTTGATATAGCATAATCAGAAAGCCCAGCATTCTCTTTTTATACCTAGGCATGGTTTACTAAACATCTGTTGAGTTTTTGCAGACTTTTCCCTTATTTTAATATACCTAGCCCATTAGTCCTGTCACATTCAAATTCATTCATTCTTCAAAAAGTAATTTAGTGAAATTCTCTATTGTCTTTAAAATATCAACCTAAAATAATTTCTATACTCTAAAGCATTTTATTGTAGTATCTAGAATCTTTATAACTACTAAGAAATGACATTCTATGTCTCATTTTTACCATTATCTCTCTCATATTACTTTCATTATGATTTGAGTATGTCCCCCAAATGCTCATGTGTTTGGAACTTAGTTTCAAAGGGAGAGAGTTGGAAAATAGTGGAATGTTTAAGAAGTGAGATCTAGTAAATTGTGGTTAGATCATTGGGGGAGATGCTCTTGGAAAGGGTTAATGGAACTTTCATGGGACACAAGATAGTTCTTATTAAAGCCGGTTGTTACAAAAAGAGCAAGTCTTCTTTCTGAATTTCTCTGACTTCCTTTCTCATTATGTTCTCTCTACTTCTCAAAGGAGCCCTCACCATAATGCCATCTCAAATGTAATGCAGGTGAAGGGGCTGTCACAGGAGCTGAGAAGATTCTGGTACAATGCACTTAAATTTTCAGAACTATGTAC
Source organism: Marmota flaviventris (assembly GCF_047511675.1). Lineage (NCBI taxonomy): Eukaryota > Metazoa > Chordata > Mammalia > Rodentia > Sciuridae > Marmota > Marmota flaviventris. Next base: position 158,322,352 of record NC_092503.1, read on the forward strand.
TCAAAAATATTTTTATTTATTTATAAGTTGTAGTTGAACACAATACCTTTATTTTATTTATTTATTCATTTTTATGTGGTGCTGAGAATTAAACCCAACTTCTTGCATGTGACAGGTGAGCACTCTACCACTGAGCCACAATGACAGCCCTTCAGAAAATATTTTTATGCATTTATATTTCTTTTTATACATTGGCCTGTTTCTGGCATTTTGTATAGCATTATAAAACAGACTAAAAAAGTTCTTATTTCTAAAGAAGACAGGTGACACTTTGCATTGTATTATCAAAAAATTCTGTAAAAGCTTTAGAATAAGAAGTGTTATGCATTCGCTGAGTGATCTTTAGTGAGTGATTAAATATCTTTGAGTTTAAGGCCTCTTACTATGAGAGTGAGTAGAACATCTAAGATTACAATTTAAAAACTCTGGGATAGTTTAGATGGTAATGGCTTAGCATTTATGATTCTTATTTTTTTTTTTTTATATTTCAAAGGTGATATCTTGTATTTCTTATATCCCTCATGGTGCTTAGGTTAATGTATTGCCATTTACTTTGGGACTCAAATATGTGGAATTTATTTTGTTTAGTAAAGCAAAAGCAAGAGTTGTTCCTTGGAATATAGCAAAGACTCTATGAGAATGTTTTTATTTTTTAATGGGAAGAATTGTCTCATTGCTACTGATCAGAGGGAATTTACACCTTGATGACACCAATTAATCAGAAATGGTCTGAACTGACTAGATCAAAACCATTAGAAAACCATGAATAAAGAGGCAGATTAAAAAAAAAAAATAGGTTTGTATAGCACTATTTTGAGTCTCCTATTAGAGTACAAATTACAGTAATTTTTTACCAGTGAAAGGACTCAAAGACATGTAGCTGCATTTTAAGCCTCCTGTTATCACACAAGTCACCACCAATCATAATACCATTGTAGGAAGAGAAATGTAGATCTTCAAAGGCAGAAAAATCAAATACAAGAAGTGCAATTTGCCTTATGCAAAAAAAGACCTCGTTATTTATGTCATACTTCTTTTAGCTCCCAGGTTCCATATCTTTGGGCTCAATATATTCAACCAGAAGAAAGTGGATTTGTTTTATGCTAGATGAGTTAAGAACTGGTATAATTAGATTGTAGAGAAAACATATTTTGACTTGGGGTTCAGTTGTTTTAAGTATGATGGCTTGCTCAGGAAAGCAATGTAGGAAATTTTGTCCTCCACTTCACCCAAATTGTAGGGAAAAATTATTATTTTTAAAATTAAAAGTGGAAGCCACAGGCAATCTACAGCAGATATTGTAATGTCATGATGAAACACCAAACTGCAGTTGTTTTTCTCATCTTTTTTGTATCATTGATTGCTGTGGGATTTCATTTGAATGTTTTGAAATATAAAAACTATATTTAAAAATAAACATTTTTTTTTTTTTTTTGTATTTTAAGGCTCATAGCCTAAGGTCATAGTACACAGTATAATTACCTCATATTTTTCTAATGTAATCCCAAGACAAAGGAGTTGGAATATATTTTTCATGAAAAAAAAAATTTTTACTAAGTAAAATTATGTTGTTCCATGAATCATACTTTTCTATGCAGATTATGTTTGGCCTTAAAATTAAAAGAAGTGAATGCCTTGATGGGGCTGCCAAAAGGTTTACATTATCTTGCCCTGGTGGATATTGTGGCAGAATATATGGAAGATGAACCAGAAGATTTCTGAAATTATGTATTTTTGTGGATGGAAACTGTTGAAAGGTGCATCATTGTTATTAATGAAAAAGACTGAGTAAAAACAGCAATGTTATTTAAGCTGTACATACGTGAACAAATTCTTTGTTAAGCAAAAATGCCCTGTGCAGCCAGGGATGGCTGAAATACATTATACTTAGACTCTGGTACAATCTCAGTTCTTTTTTTTTTTTTTTTTTTAACCTCTAACTAGTAAATTTTTCTAGCTCAATAATTCTCTATTCCTTTTCTTGCTTTTAAAACCAGAGGAGCAATACTTGTCTTTTTTAACTTTCTGGATTGTTTCCAATTTGACTGCAATAAAATATGCAGAAAACTTTTGGAAAATATTACAAAGCATACAAATGGAAGTGAATAATCTTTGCTTTTTTGTGACTCTTTTTCTTTCAAATGCTGGTCTAGCTCAAAGTGGGTAACTTATATTTCTTCAATTACCTTTAACTGGTTATATGTCCATTTTTTCCCTAGCATTTGGAAGCCACACTTCATCCACTATTGGTCTCTTGCTAAAGTCTTTACAAGTTTTTATTTGTATACTGTTGTGTGTTAATCCAATTGATTTTTCTTCTCATTTAGTGTAGTTTCATGTATAATTAAATTGGTATAAATATGTCTATATTGGAGAGTGTACAATGTCCTCTGTTCTTGTTCTTAGGCATATGTTGTTGTAAACTCAGTTCTTCATGAATTATATGTAATGTTAATAAAATTGTGAATGATATTCAATATGATTTTTGTATGGATTCTATGTATAAGAAGCCTTTACCCTATTGTAGCTGGTAAGCCAACATTTTATGATAAGAAACTTAATCTTTACATACAACCTTCTCAGTTAACCTCTTACTACTTGGTCCACAGAAAATGAGACTATACAACATAGCTCATTGATTATTTTGTCATAAGTATAAGGCCTCACTCAACCTTGACTCCACATCCATTTCTCTGATTCCTGCCCTGAAATAATACTACCTATAGAATAACAATGATGTCAGAATTTACTTATGCACATGAAAACACTGATCACTGACCTCATTCACAGAAAAATGAAATGTCTCCAATGAGGCTGAAGTCTAGAAGGCCATTATGCACACACAAGAAAGATAAAGCTCTTCTCTCCTGTAAGAGCTACCTTTAAGTTTGTGGAAATTCAGTCTATTCAAATCCCTAGGAAATGTTAAAATGTTAAAAAGTTAAAATTTATAATTCAAGATATGAAAATCTGGGGCTTATTTTCCTATATCTATATCCTTCTTATAACTCTTAATTTCACCATAAATACAAACAGAAAAAAAAATGATCTGACTTATGCAAATTGTATTCCACATTAAGTTTGATTAAAATCTGTAAAAGTATTAAGAGATGCTAGAGTATTATTTACTCAATAGTATGTTTTACTGTAACATAGAACATTTAGTCAAGTGGGACACTGTGATGTCTGTCATTTAACAACAGGATGCAATACATGAGTGTTAACATATAAATAAATATTCAGTTATAAAGACATATTGCCTACATAAGGTAAATATAAGTTAAAAAAAATGCACTGTAAACCTAGCATGATGGTCCATGCTTGTAATCCAAGCAAATTGGGAAGTTGAGTAATTTCAGAAGTTTAAATTCAGTCTCAGCAACTTAGTGTGGTTTCAAGCAACTTAGAAAGAGTCTCAAAATTTGCAAAAGTGGAGAGAGGGCTTAGGATTGTGGCTCAGTGTTTAAAAATACCTAAATTTAAACTGAAATTAAAAAAAAAAGTTTAAAATATTACACTTCAGTGTTAAACATCAAAAATAGATTTCATATAATTCTTTTCTCAGTATTCAAAAGTGAAAATAGTAAATATTGATTTAGAAAAACAATTATATTCTTTCAAAGATGAGGTTTCTTCACTATTCATGTATGGTATTTATGACTGATATTTCTATAAAATAACTTGATAATGCTTAATAAATTTAAGCAAAAGTTAAAGACAACTACTTATTTTCTAAACTTAAATGAGTTCTGTATTTTACTGATCCTCATATACATCAAGGTGTAATGTATAGATAACAACTTTACTCTCACATTTATTATAAATGTTTCATTGTTATATAAGGCATACATTTTGGACAAAATCTGTTCAATGTTCAGTACTAGTATGAGTTTTCAGATGTTCAATGAATTTAAAATTTAAATATGTTTTGGAAATATTATTTAACTTTTTAGGGTTTCTGGGCAAAATGAATTCTCCAAAAATAAGCAGTGCTTAAGAAACATGTGGCTACAATTTTTTTTTTCCCATTTGTATTTTCTCTAACCAGTATGTATCCACAGGTACTGAGTATTGGTGAATAAATTTTGGAGGCATTGTCACATTGTCAATTTTCACATTTCAAAACTTTCTCTATGCTATGGTTATTGTGGTGATGATTAAATGTTGTCCCTTTCTTAGAGTAATGGTACAATGGTCTTATTTGTAGAGCTTCTCTCCAGTGTTTTCTCTGATGTCTAGTAATGTATGATATATAACTTAAAATGTTTCTACATTCTCCACATTTACATGTCTTCTTTCCAGAATAAATAGCCTAGTGGCAATAAGAATTGATTTCTTATTAAGAGATTTGCTGCATTGTTTTAATTTGTAGGGGTTCTTTTCTGTATAAATTATGTTGTTAATAAGGTTTAGTCATTTTTTTAATGTTTATTTTTTAGTTGTAGTTGGACAAAATATCTTTATTTCACTTATTTATTTTTATGTGGTACTGAGGATTGAACCAGGATCTCACAAATGTGAGGCTAGCACTCTATCACTAAACCACAACCCCAGCCCCAAGGTTTAGTTTTTCTTTAAAAGTTATTATCACTTTATTCACATTTCACATTCACCAGGATGTCTTCTGTTGTGGTGAATAAAGTTTTATTTTTTATTAAAAGTGTTGCCACATTATTTACATTTGTAGGGCTATTCTTCAGGGTTAATTCTGTTGTGGTGAATAAGGCCTGTTTTATTGGTAAAAGCTTTGCCACATTCCTTATATTTGTAAGGCTTCTCTCCAGTGTGAGTTCTGTTGTGGCAAATAAGGTGTGATTTTTGACTGAACGCTTTGCCACATTCTTTGCATTTGTAAGGCTTCTCTCTAGTGTGAGTTCTCCTGTGGCAAATAAAGCCTGTTTTCTGAGTAAAAGCTTTGCCACATTCTTTACATTTGTAGGGCTTCTCTCCAGTGAGTTCTGTTGTGGCGAATAAGGCCTATTTTTTGACCAAAAGCTTTGCCACATTCTGTACATTTGTAGGGCTTCTCTCCACTGTGAGTTCTGCTGTGGTGAATAAGGTTTGATTTGGCAACAAAAGCTTTGCCACATTCTGTACATTTGTAGGGCTTCTCTCCACTGTGAGTTCTTCTGTGGTTAACAAGGGGTGATAGGTGACCAAAAGCTTTGCCACATTCTGTACATTTGTAGGGCTTCTCTCCAGTGTGAGTTCTGCTGTGGCAAATAAGCTGTGATTTGTGACCAAAAGCTTTGCCACATTCTGTACATTTGTAGGGCTTCTCTCCAGTGTGAATTCTGCTGTGGTAAATAAGGTATGATTTTCGACCAAAAGCTTTGCCACAATCTTTACATTTATAGGGCTTCTCTCCAGTGTGAGTTCTGCTGTGGTTAACAAGGTGTGATTTGTGACGAAAAGCTTTGCCACAATCTTTACATTTGTAGGACATCTCCCCAGTGTGACTTCTGCTGTGGTAAATAAGGCCTTCTTTGTGACTGAAAGCTTTGCCACATTCTTTACATTTGTAGGGCTTCTCTCCAGTGTGAGTTCTTCCGTGGCAAACAAGGTATGATATTCGACTGAAAGCTTTGCCACATTCTTTACATTTGTAGGGCTTCTCTCCAGTGTGAGTTCTCCTGTGGCGAATAAGGTGTGATTTTCGACCAAAAGCTTTGCCACATTCTTTACATTTGTAGGGCTTCTCTCCATTGTGAGTTCTGCTGTGGCAAATTAGGGGTGATTTTTGACTGAAAGCTTTGCCACATTCTTTACATTTGAAGGGCTTCTCTCCAGTGTGAGTTCTCCTGTGGCAAATAAGGTTTGATTTTCGAGCAAAAGCTTTGCCACATTCTTTACATTTGTAGAGCTTCTCTCCAGAGTGAGTTCTGCTGTGGCAAATTAGGATTGATTTTAGACTGAAAGCTTTGCCACATTCTTTACATTTGTAGGGCTTCTCTCCAGTGTGAGTTCTGATGTGGCAAGTAAGGTGTGATTTTCGACTGAAAGCTTTGCCACATTCTGTACATTTGTAGGGCTTCTCTCCAGTGTGAGTTCTGATGTGGCAATTAAGGTGTGATTTTTGACCAAAAGCTTTGCCACATTCTTTACATTTGTAGAGCTTCTCTCCATTGTGGTTTCCTCTGTGGTAAATAAGACCTTTGTTTTTACTAAAAGCTTTGGAACATTTTTCATATTTGTAGGACTTCTCTCCAGTATAAATTCTCTGGTGGTGAACAAGGCCTGAGCTTTTATATGATTTCTGGTGTTCACTCTCACTTGTAGTTTTCCATATTTTCTTTTGTTGTAAATAGTCAAGATCACTACTTCTATATTTTGCACTTATCACTTCATGAAATATATGTCTTAGGCCCTTTTCTGGTAAATATTCTTGGGTGTGATTAGAAGTCATGGCTGAAAGAAACAAAAATTAAAAAAAAAACAATACCTATTAGACTGGGATAAATATATTTTGCATACATAACATGAAATTAAGGTAAAATAAGTACATCAGGAGTGTAGCAGATTAGTAAGTCCAAAGTCACCATAAATTCAAAAAAATATATTACTTCAATAAAAATGTACAGACAAAATTACCTTGAGAATATTACCCAAATTCTTGTAGACACCACAGTATCCAAGAGGAGTACATCATTAAGAAGAGTAATATAATAAAGTGTAGTTAAAGCGTTTTGTCCTTCATAAGATAGTATTGTGTATTTAGGAAATATCTACCAGCTACCTTCACTGTCAGTAGAATAAGAGAAATGTAAAACATATACAAACATTTCTGGCTTTTTCAAAGAGTGTCCAAAAAATGGTTTTTGTCTACCGTGACATAGAGACATGAAAACAACTAGTAGATTTTGAGTGATAATACCATAAATATTCAACAAGGGTAAAGAGGCAATGGGCTCTTAAAAAAGAAATATGAACAAAAAATTTACTAAGAAATATACACATATATGTCTATAAAATGTTTCATAAAAAACATTTTAAAAGAGTATAAAAACCTTGCATAGCCTATGGCGATAATACTTGGATGAATTCAACACATGACCATCAAGTATAATAAATTGATTTTTATATTTTTACATTCGTGTGATATGAGAATTTCCCTTATTGACAAATACAAATTTGTTTATTTATAAATATATCATGGTATTTTATACTATATATACAAGGTAAAATGACTAAATAGAATGAATCAACATAATCATGATTTCATATAATTATCAGTTTTGTTCTTACAAGGTATTGTATTCCTTCTACTAGTATTTATGAAGAACATAATACACTCACTGTGTGGTAAAATAAAACTCTTGACCCTATTATGCTCAATAAAATAAAAATATGGAGACTTTGACTATAATATCAACCCTACACAAAACATAGTACCTGGTGAGCAAAATGTTGCTCACTAAATTTCTGACTTCCACATGTGAATCAAATGCTCCTACAACTTAATATCTGCCTGCCACCTTTCATTTAATTGAAAGTCCTGCATATATTCCTTATAACACTTTAAGAGACAAAATATTTTATAACTAAATAAAATAGTATATAACTACATATTTTTACACATTTGACATTGATGGGCACACACATTGAATCCCTAGCTTTAACACTGAGAAAAATGTTTGCACTAAACACAAAAGCAGAGGTATCTCTTCAATTTTCAGATTTAATTGTTCATGGATACATATTTAGTACTGGCAATTCTGGGTCTTTAGGTCATCCAACTTTTAGTGTTTCATGTGTAATGCTTGAGATTACTCCAAAAATTCTATATCATGAACTACAACACAAGTCTTTTTAAAATTGTTTGAGCCATGCTGTTTCTAAATTTCTGTGACTTCTCTCAAACATGAAGTACTTTTGCATGGCCTCCCAATTAGCAAATATTACAAGGATGCAGCACTGTTCTTGCCTATTTTTATTTATTTAAAAGTTTTTATACCTTTTTCCCAAAAATGGACTATATAATCTACTGATGGCTCCTTTAATGAACAAATAAAAAATAATACAGCAAATATAAACAAAGAGAAGCATGGTTAAATCCAAGTGACAAAAAAAGAAAAAAAAAACATTAAGAATTTAACATTATGATACTGACAGTTATGAATTACTCAAAGAACACTAAATAACTATTTTAAAAAGTTTAGAGAGTGAAATTGAAAAATATTAACATCAATGAGCACAATGTTTATGTGAATAATTCTTTAAGAAAAAAATGAGAGGGGCATGCCTAGTGTGCAAATCTGAAATTCTACCAATATGGGAGAGGCTTATCAAGCAGTACCAAGTTTAAGACAAGTCTAAGCAACTTGTAAAATACTGTAAAAATTAAAAATCTATAATATATATAAATAGAAGTGAGATTATATATATATATATATATATATATATATATATATATATATATATATATATATATATATAAATATATTATACACACACACACACTGTGTTTTGTGTAGGATTGATATTATAGTCAAAGACTCTCTCTCTCTCTCTCTCTCTCTCTCTCTCTCTCTCTCTCTCTATATATATATATATATATATATATATATATATATATATATATATATATGATAGATACATATAGAAAGTATGAAAAGAATCCAAGCATGCCACAATAAAAAAACAATGATCCAGAAATTAAATCAGTAATCAAAATAGAAAAAAACAAAAAACATTAAAAAATTACAAAGTAGAAGTATAATGATTTATTCACTTCAAAATATTTATGATTACTAATGCATTATTGCAAAACACAAAACAAAAGAAAAAATTTTACTACCAGAATTGAATCTAAAAAAAGAAAATGTCAAGTCAGTTCCAGCAGAGAGCATGGAAAGAAACCAAGCATGATCTTCTCCTAGAGGCCCTATTTGTTTAAAGATGGATAATGCCCCTGCCTTTACATCTCATCCTTTTGCACAATTTTTAATCAATGAGATATAGTTTTAAATCATGAAATTTCTCATAATTCTTTTGGACACGCTTTGGTTGAGTGAGCAAATTCTATCCTAATACTTGCCTTTTAAAACAGAAACAAACAAAGATCTATCCTCTCTTATATTAATATGCATTAAATATTGTTTTATTTACAGTTAATGTGCTCAATATACAACATAAAGTAAATACTCAAAATTGGTCATCTGCATTGAATAGAGACATTTTATTCTCAAACAGCCATTACCAAAAAAAATTATGTAATATCTGAGGTTCCACCTCACCAGCATGACAAGATCCTATGCCTTTGATCACATGAGGAAAAGCATAGAGTGCTACACTTATGCCAACATGTCCTGTTTGGACTCCAGCTTCATGTATGAAAAATAGCAATTATAAATGAACATCAGGGACTTCACAAGCTGATTTCCAAGTTTCATTTAACCATGGATGAGAAGAGTCCATCCAAACAAGAGAATAATCATTCTCCTCAAAAGAGGAGATACATTAAAAGAGGACCCCAAAATACTTGAATTCTAGTTACTTGGGGGGTATAAAACCATTAACAGCCTCAGCTCAACAGGTGTTGGCTAAAATGGGGTTAGAATATACTCTAGATAATTTTGTTTGCTAAACTCACACAAAACTCTGTAAATGCTTTAGTCTTAATAACAATGTTCTCTGTTTTTTGTACACCAGCTGTGGGAAATTCAGTACTGTCAGATCCTGGACTTTTAGAACCCATTACAATATCTTGACTCACTTGCATGAAATTGTTATATACCTGTAAAAATGTCTCATGGTATTCATTGTTGTCTTAGCAGAATAATGTGTCCTTACCATCCACATAGTATTTAATAGGTCACCATCCTGTGGAATTTATTCATAAAAGGTCTATTCCTCTTGATAAAAACTGTAATGATTCAGTAGTTGTGCAAACTACTATGAAACTCGCCTATGCTATCATAAACAGTATTAATCATGCCTCCATGGATGTAAATAGGCTTAATGAAGAACAAAAACAACATTGTCAAGCCATACTTGACAATCATGCTGCAATTGATTGTGTGTTATTGTTACATCATAAAGGATATCAGAAGTTTAATAACATGTGTTCCTTCAATTTAAGTTATAATAGTAATTTTATTTCAAAAGACTTAGATTACCTTAAAGATATAATTAATAAGGTTCAACAAGATGATGGATGTTTAGACTTGTTGGAATGGCTAACTTCATGTTTACTCAATTTCATAGGTGGATGTTTACTGATGTTGGAACTTGCTGTTGTCTATGCCTGCCCTATTTTTTGCCCCCATCAGCATTAAGGAGATAAGTAATATTATTTATTCAAAAGGCCTTAAAAAAGAGGGGAGGTATTAGGTATTCTGACCTTGGAAATAGACAGGAAAGTGTGGGGGTGATGGTAACTGGCACCCTGAGTCCCACAATTGTAATGCCCAGCACTTTCTCCCTGAAGCTATTAAGACAACTCTACAGGTGCACTATCTAGTTTCTGTGGTAATGTCCTCATGGAGAAGGGGCTCTTTATTTGTATTAACTGTACCCAATCTTGGTTATCTAGCACTTGGGGTTAAAGAAACACTGGGTTAGAATGTAGTCATGGTATCAGAAGCTATGTAATTTTGGGGTATTATATGTGCAGCTGTTAAGAGGGGTGGACAGTTTTTTTTTTTTTTTTTTTTTCCTTTTCACTGTGTGTGTGTCTCTCTCTTCTGTTTCCTTCTTTAAAGGCTTCCTCACAAGAGGATTTGAAACAGATCATGCTGTCCCTCACAACAAAAGGTAAGTTTTGGTGGTTAATCTGAATAAACTGGGACATCACTAAAGAAGAAAATAGAGAACAACAAGGAATTTGAAAATGTGATAAATATAGGGCAGTATGTACTCAATGATTACAATCAAAATAAATAAACCTAAGCTTCTGAAAATTTCTTCTACTGGATAAGTACTCTTTCAACATTTTTAAGTTTGGTTTTCTCCTTGACATTTGAATGACTCAACTGTGTCCCCTGGTATGTGTAGTCTACAATAGTTTACATCACTAAATTATACTAGGTACTACTTATCTAAAGTGAAGGATGTATAACACACAAAGAAAGAGACAGATTAAAGAGTAAAATTATATATATATATATATATATATATATATATATATATATATATATATATATATACACACACACACACACACACACACAGAGAGAGAGAGAGTAAAATATCTGTATAAAAATGCCCCTGTTCTTTGAAACAAAAATCTGAAACTCATTCTTATTGAGAAGTTCCCAGAAGATACTCTGCAACAGAAGTAAATTAAATAATAATTATTAATTCAAATTTTAAAGGGAAATTAAACTTACCCAGGAAGGCCAAGTTTCTATAGTTCTCTAGCATCACATCTCTATATAAATTTTTCTGAGCAGGCTGAAGGCATTCCCACTCCTCTTCAGTAAAATCAATGGCTACATCCCTGAATGTTAACAGTTCCTAAAATAAGAATAGGCAAATAAATAACACATTGACCACATGAACATTTGCACAGTCTGTAATGTAATTGAAGTTGAAATGAGAGTTAGTAGACTATCATGTAGGTGGTGTTTTGGAACACCATGATACTATTATCTACTTCTGCAGAAAAAGTGATTTAAGTTCAAAAAAGTATATATACTCCACATTTATGAAAAATAATATAAAACTCAGGCATTACCCTAAAAATATATATTTTCTAATTTTTTATATCATGATCTAAATTATGTATATTATTCAGATGAGAAAATTATGGTAATTAAGAAAGGAAATCCTCAAATTTTAATTGTACAACCACTAATCAGAGATTTACTAATGTGTGGAATCTTATTTGTTATTTCTCTAATAGAGTTGGCTGTTCTGAATGTGTAGTGAGATCTCTAGTAATTCCAATACCAATGGTATAAGAGAAATTTTGAAATGTAACAAGGTAGACAGACCACTTAATGGAAATATTTAATAGTTTATTTAAGTTCAAACATTTTATAGTATTTATGTATGTTATGAATATAAAAATAGCAACAACAATCCTGTTTGAATTTTCCTTTTTATAATTTAACATTTTTAACATTATATATATAAACTTTATATGTATATAAACTTTATATATATATAAATTTGAGTTTTCCTTTTTATAATTTAACATTTTTAACATACTATATATATATATGAACTTTATATATATAAACTTTATATATATATAAACTTTATAAAGATCATATATATATATAAACTTTATATATATATATATATATATATATATACACTTTGATCGATGTTTATATTGTATGATATTTATATAGAATATACATATAGCTCTTCAAACAAATATAATTTGTTTTCTATTTTATTTGTTCTTTCTAGTTCTACTTGACAGTAATATCGATTTTTATGGTATTATGTAAGCATGGGATATATCTTATCCTAATAAAAATTCTGTTCTTGTTGGTGGATACGATGTTAGGATTAACTTAGAGATATATGTTTTATATTTCTATCCCTGTCCCTTTTATATATTCATTTATTTATTTTTTGTTTACTATTGTGCAACCTACTGATATTCTTTTCTTTCCCTTCCCCACTTTATGAGCAAAAACTTTCAACCTTTGGTTTCAAAGAAATGGTTTGTTTTACTTAGCATAAAATCTACAGATTCATCCATTTCCTGGCAAATGTCATAAAGTCATTCTTCTTTATGGCTGATTCATTGTTTATTGTGTACATAAGCAACAGTTTTTTATCCTGTCATCACTGAATGGACTAATTCATCATTGAATGGTTAGTTTTATAGCTTAGCTATTGTGAATTGTGCTGCTATAAACATTAATGTGACTGTGTCAATGTAGTATGCTGATTTTATGTCCTTTGGGCATATACAGTGCAGTCGAAAAACTGGGTAAAATTGTGGTTCCATTTCTTTAACAATATCCACACAGGTTATTATGTTTCACTTAGACCTCCATACAGCTGCAAAAATTGGAATTCATCTATACCTGAGGTGAAAATAAAACATACAAAAACTTAGTAATCCACAAAATGATTAGAATTTCTTATCGAATCATCCATCCCAATAAAAAGTAAAGTTTAAAAATTAAAGTAAAGAAAGTCTTAAGGAAAAGAGCAAAATTAGAAGCTATTTAAGATAAAAATAACACAGAGTTACCAATATCAATGTTGGTGCTTTTAAAAAGCAAATGAGCCCAGTCTAGTGATGGACAACTGTAGTTCCAGTGACTGAGGAGGATAAGAAAAAAGGATCATAAATTCTAAGATAATATTATATATAATATTGTCTTATATATATTGTATTGAGCAACTTAGTGAGGCACTTAGCAACTCTGTCTCTAAATGAAATATAAAAAAAAAAAAGGACTGAGTATGTGGCTTTATTGTTAAGCACCCCTGGGTTCAATATTCAGTACAAATAAAAAAAAAAAAAAAAAAAAGCAGATAAAATTAAAAAAGAAAGCACTAGCAAATTTGAAAATTCAACAAAAAATATTATATCAATTATACAGTGTATAATTGCAAATATAGGCATATATAATGATTTCTCACTTTATGGAAATACACTCTGGAAAATTTATCCTAAGAATCTTGTGCAATTTTCCAATTCTCTGAGTGCAATGACAGAATCTAGATGGCATAGACTAGTACATGGCTAAGATATTTGCTAGATCCATGGTTGTACATAAAGTCTACTGTTGACCAAAATACCATGATGCCACATGATTGATGTTATGAAGTAAAATCAATCAGGGTAAACCTCATAATAAAATAAATGGTGGAACTACAGAAAACACCAACAACAAAACTCTTAAAACTTGCTAGGATATTGGGAAAACAGTGTAATAATAAAATGCTATTTTATCCCTTCACTCATAAAACATAACAACATATTTTGACACACTAAATGGTAAATATAAGTTATTAATAAATATTACTGAAATATATAAGAAAGTACAAAGCTCAAAAGTTTACATACAAAAGATAGGGTTCATATGGTGGTTCACACCTGAACTATCTACTATTCTGGAGTCTAAGGCATGAAGTTCAAAATTTAAGGCCAACTGAAGAAATTAAGCAAACCCCATCTAGAAATAAAATTTAAAACAGAGCTGAGCATATGCTCAGCATTAAGACACTTTGGATGAATCCCTAATATCACAAAAGAAAAAAAAAATAGTTTTTGTTTTCAAAATTATAGAATATAATAGGCTTAAACTTATGAACTACAAAATATTAATACAAAAATATATTCATCAAGTGATTACATTAAAAGGTGCAAAACTGACAAGGTAATAAGAATCCCTATTTTCCTCACATATCATCAAATGCTTATAAGAAGAAGAAATAATACAGATTGCAAAAGAAAAACAGAAAAAGTTCTTGAAGAGTCACTTTAAAAAAGGATATATCTAAGTGTTCAATAATCATAAAAACTCAAAATCTTTAGAAATTAGGTAACATTGAATAAAATCACATCATATAGATGAATTAAATAGCATTGATGAATATGTGGAATAAATACATTCACAAAAGAGAAAAATAATAATTAAGCTTTTATTATCCATTTGTAGAAACTGTTTTGTAATAAAATGTATATGATACACCCACACAGGAAACAGAGACTAAAATTACAGCAACTGTACATGAGAATACAGCCATATTCTTCCAGAGGTGAAATCAAGGGGCATGGCTAAAGAGGAAGAAATAATTATTAAATTTTGTAAAATGTAAATTCTAGGAGCTAGAATTTTTGTTGATGTATTATATCCACTTTGACAAATACTATAAAATACCATGTATGTTTTATGCTGATGTCACATGAATGTTGCATTTCATATGTAAGTATGTTTACAAAAGGAATATGCAGTATTTGAGAAAATAAAAATACAGAAAAGAACATAAAAGACTCAAATATTCAACATATTTACAAAGGATAAAACTATTATAAAAATGATCATTTTCCCCAAGGTACCCTTTAATAATAACTGGTCAAAATTTTACCGTTTTTTACTTTTTGTTTAAGAAGAAATCAAAGCAAAAACTTCTAAAATTTTCCTGGAAAGATAAATGTATATAAAATTAGGCAAGAACTCTCTCATATATAAGAGCAAATGCGGGCTGGGGATATGGCTCAAGCGGTAGTGCGCTCGCCTGGCATGCATGCAGCCCGGGTTCAATCCTCAGCACCACATACAAACAAAGATGTTGTGTCCGCCGAAAACTGAAAAATAAATATAAAAAAAAAAAAAAAATAAGGGCAAATGTACTAGTGATCATTACCTGACACTAATGCATGCTATAATATTACAAGAGTGTAGTAATTTTAAGATAAAGAAATCACAATACAGAAAAGTACATAGGGCAATTCATATGTATGCAAATATCTTTTTATTGTTAATTATTATAAGTATATAAATCAAAACATATCAATAAAATATTTAATGTGAGTGAATGCTACAATCCAACCTCAAGGTAGATGTTAGAATAAAGGCATAGATCAAAAGAAGGGACTTGTGTGCAGAATGGGTGTGACATTGGAATTATACACAAGCATCCACCAAACAGCAGATATAAAGAGAGATAATTAAAAAAAAAATAAAATAAAAATAAATAAAAGCAGAATATAAATCTCCCTCCATTTATGGATACACCAAATAAATATATACTCCTCTTTTGAGTCCTTCTTAAAACTGTAAAGGAATTAGAGGCACACACATTGGAAAACTAGAAAAAACAAATATCTACCAAGAGATGAGTAAAATGCACTTGAAGATTTTCCTGATTTGAGCAATATGCAAAATTACTGGAACAAAATGCCCAAATCCAGTGTTAATATAAATAAAGGAAGATTGATTTGAGTTTGAAATATATTATTTAACTCTAAATTGCCTGTAGTTTGAATGCTAATTTATCTGTACACACAGAGGAAGGAATAAGATATACATGAGTATCAACTCCAGGGGGGGGAAAATAAGTGGTTTTCTATGGCCATGCAAGATCCATGGGCTTTATTCCATTAGACCAGATGGAAGAGGTGTTAAATCTTAGGGGAACCCCTTAATCCCTTAGAGGGATTTGCCAACATTCTCTAAAAATGCAAAGAGCTGTTACTGACAGTTGAACTTTTATCTAGACAGTACCAAAAAATTAACAGGGAAATACAGACCCCCACTGAAATCCAAAGTGGCAGTTTAGCACTTCCTGAGCTCTCTCACCCAGCTCACTATACTAATAACACCAGACCTAACCAATTCGTTCTGTAAGTAATTTGTCCTGATATTAACTTTTTCCATTCAATGGACTATATCTGAAACCTCAAAGCATTGAAAGCACTGGTAACTGTGCAGGTGCAAATCTCTCTAGATCAAAAAGGAGTGGTTTCACATTGGTGTACAAACATTGTAATGGGCTAAAATCTCTAATATTAGTGAAGAAAAATGGTTACAATCACAGATCCCTCTTTATTTCTAAAATAGGTGCACATCAATTTTTTTTTTCCAGTGAGCATAAGACACCCTGGAATTTAAAAAGCTTGCATCAGAATTTTAGTGCACCAGCCAACTATAAGATCTTCTGCAGCTTGAGAACAGCTGTTAGAATGGCTACTCTGAAAAAGTGGAATAGTAAGTAGTACTCCAATTATATGAATATGGAAGAAAGAAACACTGTGCTAGACTATAAAATTAGTGAAGACATTTAAAAAAAAATGGAAGATGAGAGTTCTCTCAGTTACTTCTTTGAGAAACTAAGCTGTCTACATTTATACTGCTCTTGAACAAGAAAAGCCCCAAGTACTGGTCTGGACTTGCGAGAGACATTAGATTTGCCAGCTGTGGGGTCCTCATATTACATAGTTCTGAAACACAGTTCCAGGAAAATACTAGAGTAGGGAATGAGAATGCTCTCATATACATTCCACAAAAGGAAATCTGAGCATAAAGACACTCTGACAGGTTGTCTGCCTTTGGAGACACAAAGGAAGAATAGAAACACATGATTTTTCCAAGATCAAGCAATTCTTCTTTACTTTTCAATCATGTAAAATGCTCATAAACAACAACAACAACAAAAATTTTTGCTTTTGATTTTTTTTCTATGGTACTGGGGATTTGAAACAGGAGCATGTTAATTCTGGCCTACATACCCAGCCATGTTTTAAAATTTTGAGACAGGTTTTTCTAATTGTCTAATTGGTCTACCTAAGTTCCTGATGTTTAACTTGAAACTGAAATCTTACTGACTTAGGCACTTGAGTCTCTGGAATTAATATGCATGCATCATTGCACTCAGAGAGAAAAAAATACTTTAAAGTCTCATCCAGTTTTTGGTATAACAATTGAAAATACCATGTTCATTTGAAATATAAGATGGGTAAAGTAACTGATAATACTGGGAAAGGGGGAAGTTGTCATTGAACAGGAAGCTAAAGTTTTATATATAAATACAACTCACAATACTGGTGCACAAATTTAAAATCACACTCAGCAACTGTCTGAAGATAAAAAAAAATAAATAATAAAAAAAAACCTACCAGGTATGTAGCTAAGTGGTACAGTACCTCTGGCTCAATCCACAATACCACAATCTCCAAAAAGAAGGAGAATGAATTCAGGAGGAAAGAAAAACTGAGATACCTATAGAGTATCTCACCCCCCTCCTGGAGGAAAAAATATATGGAGTTGTGATTGTGATGATCTCCCCACTCCAGAATCCACAACACAATCTGAGAAGATTCGGAAATATTGCCACAAATGTTCTCACATAGAATTTAAGGTAGGGCTGAAGATATTCTATAGGATACATAGGACTTCCGGGTCTACTGTTAATATATGGTCCAGTTGACTGGCCAGTGGAGACTCATAGCTGACCTTTCTCAGAAGATGCAGGACTGCAGAAACCAAAGATTACACCAGGGACTCTAGTCCACCATTGCCAGTTCCCACCATAGTCAGTGCAGCCAGTTTCAACCAGACTCACCATCCAGTCTCAGGATTTAACTGCACACTCATCATTTACTGTATTTTTAGGAACCACACGTCCTCTCTATAAATCACAAAGTACCTATACAGGAGAAAAAATCAGGTGCACTGAACATTAGTGAGGGAGCATAGAAATGGATACCCACTCTGGCAGACTTTACACCAGATGGTCAAAACTTACTTCTCTTTACTGAAATGTGTAGATTGGACAATACTTATATAAGGGCTCCTGATTGGACACAACTTATGTCTTCATATGCTCAATCTGAGCCTAGTGAGTTTTTTGAGAGACAGGACATAACCTTAAATCCAGAAATAAATGATGTCACAATTGTAGGGTCTTGTCTGTACATTTATTTATTTATTTATTTTCTTTTGAGGCTCTGGAAATTGAAATCCAGATCCTCAGGCTGCAGCAAATTTAAGGCAAGGTATCCTTGGAGAAGTAAAATCTAGCCAACCCAGAAAAGCATTTGCATTTAAACTTGCATATGAGGCCTTTTGAATTTGTAGATTATACATGTAAATACATTATTTATGGATGGAAATAATACAGTGACAATCCCGTAAAATTTCAGTTCACTTCTCTTGTATGGAAACAGACTGAACATTAAAATTGTATGAGGTGGAAAGATAATTATTTTTTTAGAATTCATATAAAAATAGTAAAAATTGAATTTTATACTATAACCCAAAATTTCCACTATGTGAAAATTCCCATTATGTATTTAAAATATTACTAATAAAGTATATGTATTTTTGGAACAGCACCCTCAAAACGATGTCAAGACTACAGAAAATCTCAGTTCACAGAACCATATTTGAGAGTTATGCTTCTCCTGAGTTCAGGAAGATGAAGGACATGATAACTTCTTTTTAAGCTACAGGTAAAAGATACATTTTTTTTTAACCAATATTTCTCCTGAGATATAAAAAACTAGAGAGAAACTGCCCTGATTGACGGCAAGGAGATTTAACCAGAAAGTGCAAGTGTGTGTGTGTGTGTGTGTGTGTGTGTGTGTGTGTGTATTTTCCCCCAGATCCAAAGATTTGAGTCTATTATTTAAATTGATTAATGGTATATTTCTTATTTTATGACATGGCCTTAGACCCAATGGCCTGTCTATAACATTTTCTTTTCTTAAGGGTTGGAGAATGTCATGTTAAGGCAAGTAAGCCAATCCCCCTAAACCAAAGACCTAATGTTTTCTCTGCTAAGTGGATGGTGATCCACAACGAGGGAAGTGAAAGGTAGCATGAAAGAAATGAAGAAACTTTGAATAAGACAAAGTGGAGGGAGGTGATGGGAGATGGTATAGAGGTAAGTAAGATGGTGGAATGAGATGAAAATCTTGTTGTACACAAAATAGAGTTACATGGGTTTTGTAACTATACTTTCTGTACAACAAGAGAAATAAAATTTTGTGCTCCATTTGTGTACTATGAAGTGAAATGCATTCTGATCTATTAGCAAGTTAGAACAAATTAATAAATTAATTGATTTTTAAAAATTCAGGAAAGAGACTTGCCTTTCCCTAGATCTATATATAAACATATGTGTGCATATATATATATATATATATATATATATATATATATATATGCATATATTCTATATATAACATGCACATATTTAATGTATATAATTTATGAACAATTTTTTTTCATATTTTTATCGATTTTTAAAAATAAATGACAACAGAAGCATTACAATTCTTATTCCATGTATAGAACACATTTTTTCATATCTCTGGTTGCATATAAAGTATGGTGATACAAATTTGTGTCTTCGTACATGTACTTTTGATGATGGTCTCTATCACATTCCACCATTCTTGCTAATCCCCTGCCCCCTTTCTTTTCCTCCCACCCCTCTTCTTTATTGAGAATCCATCTATTTCTCTCATGCTCCCCTTCCCTACCCCATTATGAATCAGCTCCTTATATTTGGCATTTTCTTTTTTAATTGGCTAACATCACTTAGCATAATCTTCTCCAATGCTATCCATTTACCTGCAAATGCCAGATATGATTATATACCTAGAAGACTCAAAAAGCTCCACCAGAAAACTTCTAAACTAGTAAATAAATTTAGCAAAGTAGCAGGGTATAAAATTAACACCCATAAATCAAAGGCATTTCTGTATATCAGTGAAAATCTTATGAGAAAGAAATGAAGAAAACTTCCCCATTTACACTAGCTTCAAAAAAAAAAAAAAAAACAACCCAAAAGATACTTGGGAATCAACTTAATGAAAGAGGTGAAGGGTCTATACAGGGAAAACTACAGAATCCTAAAGAAAAAAATCAAAAAAGACCTTAGAAGATGGAAAGATCTACTTTGCTCATGAATAGGCACAATTAATATTATCAAAATGACAATGCTACCAAAAGCACTATACAGATTTACTGCAATTCTGATCAAAATCCTAATGGCATTCCTCATAGAAATATAAAGAGCAATCATGAAATTTATCAGGAAAAATAAGAGACCAAGAATAGCTAAAGCAATCCTTAGCAGAAAGATTGATGCAGGTGGCATGACTATACCAGACCTTAAACTATACTACAAAGCAATGGTAACAAAAACAGCATTGCATTTGGAAAAAAAAAAAAGACTGCAGACGAATGGTACAGAATAGAGGTCACAGAGACTTACCCACAAAATTATAATTATTATATATTAGACAAAGGTGCCAAAACATGCACTGGAGAAAAGATAGCCTCTTCAACAAACCACTATCTCTTGCCAAGCACAAAACTCAACTCCAAGTGTATCAAGAACCTAGGAATTAAACCAGATACTCTATGTCTAATGGAATTGAACACAGGCTCTAATTTTCATCATGTGGGATTAGGCCCCAATTTCTATAATAAGTCACTGATAGCACAAGAATTAAAACAAATAATCAATAAATGGGATAGAATCAAACTAAAAAGTTTGTTCTCAGCAAAAGAAACAATCTGTGAGGTGAAGACAGAGCCTACATTTTAGGAGGAATATTTTACCCCTCACACATCAGATAGAGCACTAATCTCTAGGGTACATAAAGAAATCAAAAAACTAAGCAAATAATAATGATGATGATAATAATAATAACCCAATCGAGAAATGGGCCAAGGATCTGAACAAAGAAGAGAATATACAATCAATCAACATTTTTTTTTTTTTTTTTTTTTTTTTTATATCTGATTGGTTATGGTCCTCCCTTTTCAGGACCAAGAACAGTTCTGGTTCAGTTTCTAAGGAAGGGAGACACAAGCAAGGAGTATTCTCAACTCTCCTTTATAAATTATCAAATACAATTATCTATGTCATTTTCTAAACATACCTGGACATGGGAAATATAGGTTTGGAACTGAGAACATTTTTATTAGAAACACAGTGTAAAAAAAAAGAAAAAAGAAACATAATTATTTGTACCACATTGAACCACAAGAGAATTGGAACTTGGAATTCAGAAAAGAAAGATTTAAACTTTTATACTTGGGAATGTGGATGACATAAATGCCTAAAGTTATTACAAGCTTTTGAAAGAAAATTTATGAGAGTGGCAGATAATTGTTAATCAATTAGTATCTGCACAGTGTCTCCCAGGCCTTTGTCAGCTGTGCACTACAGAACATACAGGTATTCATAGCCTCCATGAAGAGCATTATTCATCTGTGCCCTCTAAAATTATTCTCATTGTACAGATGAAAAAACATGGGTATCTGGATACTAAATGGAAATTCAGCAGCCCACAGAAAACTACCCAAAGACAGAACTGTATGAAATTTCTTCAAAGACCATCAATGTATTATTAGCTTCTAACACAGGGATGTCAGTCGGTGGAAATATTATTTTCTCTCCATTTTGAAGAGAGTGCATTGAGAATACATTTCAGGGCAACATAAATACTTTTTTTTTTTTCTTTCATGTTAAGATACTCTTCAGAAACAGAGCTCTCAAGACAGATTTCTTAGAAGAGTAAATGCCTAGAGATTACAAAATGAAAAGAAACACATCAGTGACCTTGAGTGACTCAGTAAGGAAATAAATCTAAAGGTTATTAGAAACTGAAAAGAAAAAAAGTAACTATTTCTAAAAATAAATATGTTCATTAGTTGCTATCTCCACAACATATCATTAAGTAAACAACAAATTATGTATGAATATTTTTAGGATTGGCCAAATTTCAGTCCATATGATTTTATATTAAACCCCCAAATCCAGATAATAGAATTCATGATTCACTGCCAAAAATATTCCAGAAGAAAATTCTTTAAGGAGTGGATATTTAGTAAATCTGTCATTTAACAATTTAATTACCATGATTTTAGGAAATTTACTCATTTTGCTGCAGCCATAGTGTAGAGATATTTCTTATTTTTTTTCCTGTAGTAATTTCCAAAGATAAGCCCTAGAATTCACTTTACATAACCTACACTTACAATCATACAAGAAGCCTATAATAAATAATGAGGAAAGAAAAAAGGCAATTTTAAAAAATAATTTAAACCTTTTTCTTTTTCATGAAAACAAACTCTAGCTGCATTTTTTGATCCATTTTCTCATCTTTTAAGCCAAAAAGATATAAAGGCCAGAAATTTGAATGCAAATTTATACAAGAGATATGTTTATTAACTATAAAAATTCAAAAGCTTTACAAATTAAAGAAATGCAAAATAAAAACCCATCATGGGAAAAATTACGTAATATTGATGAACATTTAAAACAAATGAATAATCATTAACTCAAAAGAAGTTTAAATTAGTATCTATTTGTGGAAACTATTTTGCTATTGAATATACATGATACTCCCCATCACAGAGACTTACTGAAATTAGAGCATATGGGACCTTGATAACATATAAGTATGCAATGGTACTCATCCAAACACTTGAAGCCCAAGGGCATGGCTCAATACAATACACATCTTGGAAGAGATAAAAAATAATCTGTAGGAAAAAAATGGTCACTAGGGCCAGTCACAGTTCATAAAATATCCAGTCTAAAACACAGCAGAAAACACTGTATATAAATTTTACATAGGTGCCTTATGCAAGTGGTATTTCACATATGTACATTTTTAGAAACAAAATCTGTAGAACTTATAATAAAAGTCACAAAAAGCACATAGAGGACTAAATTATACATCCCATGTACAGATGATAAAACTCATCATTATAAAGGTGATAATTTTCCCCCAAATTAACCCACAATATATCTCACGAAAACTGCTATGTACAAATATGAATATATCACAGTGAAGTCTATTTTTATGTGTATTCTATAAAGCAATAATTTTAAAAAAACTATAAATAAATATACAATAGAAGAAAGTATGAGAATAGGGAAAGGGGAACTACTGGATACTTAAGGTGGAGCAAATTATATTCCATGTTTTATGGTTATGTCAAAATAAACCTGACTATTAAATACAAGAATAATGCAATAATAATAAAAAAAGATCAACAAGCTTTACTTTAAATGAAATAAGAAAGTAAAGCATACATTTTTAAAATTCATATACAAAATTATAAGTAACTTTAGCCAAAAACCTTTTTAAATATAAGAGCAAAAAAAAAAGAACTTATCATGACCAAGTATTCATATATATTGTGAAATTATAATATTACAATAATCATCAAAGAATCACAATATAAATAAGATCCCCATATGAATACTTATGCATGTAAAAACAGTATGCTTTATTGCAATAGCAAAGTCTAGATAAATCAAACCATAACAAAAATAATCTTAGCAACTTAGCTAGGACCTTTCTCAAAATAAATTTAAACATGTTAGGGCTGTTTACTGGTGAAGAGTCCTTTCTTCCCCAATGCTGAAGTATAACACCAGAGAAGTACACCAAGGCAAGTTTAGAGTGGAAAATAGAAGCTTTATTAAAGGACAGTAGAAAAGATTTCTCCCCAGAGGAAAAAGGGGACCCAAGAGGTAGAATCCATGGAAGGGTTTTTTGTTGTTGTTATTTGTTTGTTTGTTTGTTTTAAGCTAAGGTCTTTTTAGCTTTCTTATAGCTAAGGTCTTCCTTCAGCTATCCGGCATTCCTGTCACATTGTTGTCCTTTATTCTGTTTTCTTGCAGTGATGAAATGTAGGTGGGAAGGCCCAAAGTGTGGAGGACAGGTGGGCAGAAGGAATAATCTGGGCAGGAGGGGTTTTGGATTAGCATCTCCATGTTTGCTGTGAGCTGCTTCATTAAAATTTCCTTGGGATGGGCTCAGGGCCTTGGGCACATTTTCAATTCCCCTTTTCCTGGACTCCATTCTCAATATGGTGTTCATTCTTGATTTTACTGGATATTAGACCCAATTTATCTAACTACACTAACTACCTATCTGCAAATCTGGCTTCATTACCAAGGATATGGCTAAGTAGTACAGTATCCCTCAGTTCACCTAACTTTAATAATAATAATGAAGAAAGTAAAAATAAAAGAATGTCAAAATGAAAATTAGCTCGCTCAAGAGGAAATTAGTTATCCCAAAATGACAGCTCCTCTCCTGCAGGAAAACGGCCCTTGAAGATTTGATTTTGATAATTATTCCACCTGTCAATCTCCAGCATCTGGGCTGCAGGGACACCCCTGCCACATAGTATTTTATGCAGGTGCTGAGGATGCCCTTTGAGCATAAGGAAGGCAGCAAAGAGTCTCTGCCACTGACATGTTCCCCACCTGGTTGGCCAGTAGGACTGAGGACATAGTGGCCCAGTGGATGAGTTAAGTCTGCAGACTCCAAAGACTGCCCAGAGTCCCAATCTGCTAGCTCCTGTTTACAACACAGCCAGTCTTGTGATTCCAATAGTCTTTCTGCCCCAGCCTCCCTTGCTAGGCTAATGTACACTCACCATTGCCTGGTTCTCAGGAGTAGGACTACTTGGGATCCTCAGTTTCTGTACAGTAGAACAGCCTGTGACTCTGAAGTGTGAGACTCAAATGGAAAAAATGGAGGACTCAGGAGATAAGAAGTGAAAGCCCACCCTCCTCCTCCCTGATGACACACAGGATTGGACAGTTCCCACAAAATGCTCTTGATTGGAAGGAGCTTCAGATCATGAACACTGAATATGAGAGAAGTGAGCCTTTTTTTTTGAGTGACAGGGAATATGATCCAATCCAGACATGATAAGGGCTAGAATCTCAGGTCGTTGAGTGCTGCTTTTTTTTTTTTTTTGAGTTCTTTTTTTTTAATTAGTTGTTCAAAACATTACATAGCTCTTGACATATCATATTTCATACATTTGATTCAAGTTGGTTATGAACTCCCATTTTTCCCCTGTATACAGATTGCAGAGTCACATCGGTTACACATCCATGTTTTTACACACAGCCATACTAGTGTCTGTTGTATTCTGCTGTCTTTCCTATCCTCTACTATCCCCCCTCCCCTCCCCTCCCATCTTCTCTCTCTACCCCATCTACTGTACTTCATTTCTCTCCCTTGTTTTTTTCCCCCTTTCCCTTCACCTCCTCTTATATGTAATTTTTGTATAATGATGAGGGTCTCCTTCCATTTCCATGCAATTTCCCTTCTCTCTCCCTTTCCCTCCCACCTGTCATCCTGGTTTAATGTTAATCTTCTTCTCATGCTCTTCCTCCCTGCTCTGTACTTAGTTGCTCTCCTTATATCAAAGATGACACTTAGCATTTGTTTTTTAGGGATTGACTAGCTTCACTTAGCATAATCTGCTCTAGTGCCATCCATTTCCCTGAAAATGCCATGATTTTGGGAAGAAACCCCCTAAAGTAAAAATGCCCAATAAAAACAACACATAAGTGGCTGGGAATGTGGCTCAGCAGTAGAGTGCTCACCTTCCATGTGCAAGACCCTGGGTTCAATCCTCAGTACCACATAAAAAATAAATAAGTGAAATAAAGGTATTGTGTCCACCTACAGTTAAAAAAAATACATTAAAAAAAAAAAAAAAAACATAAGGTACAAGGTGAGAAACTAACCTCTACCTCAGAGCAAAGACTGTCCAAGGAAGGGGGCATGACTCTTGTCCTTGCAAAGACACACAGAGCACTCCTAGGCTCATACCCACCCTGCTGAGTTGTTTATCTACAAATAACAGGAGAGATCTGCTGTGCCTGGTGTCCCTGACTCAGTCAGGCTAGGTGGGGATCCATAGCAAACCCCTAGCAGCCACCAATCAGCATGAGACAGGGAAAATACCTGAGATGCTAGATGACCTTCCCAGTACTTTATGGTGGTTGATAACATTTTGGGAAATCATATAGTTCAGCACATACTCCCCTCATGGCCTAAGCCAATCTGTTCAAATGAATCCCCATCTTTTACTAACCAATCACCCTTACCCAACTTGTTCCCACCAGTGAATATGCTAATCATGTTTTAGAGTTGTTTATGATTTTCCCAAGGTGTGTGATGATTTGCCAAGAGATGTTATGATGTATCTGGGGTACCTGCCTTCCCCAAAGAGTGTATAAAACTGCTGCAAACCCCAGGCTCAGGGCTTCTAAGCCACCAGTTGCTGTGTGTGTGGAGGACTGAGCTAGCTCACAATAAACACCTATTTGCTGCATACATCTATCTTGGTCTCTGGTGGTCTTTTGGGGGTCCTGCATTTGAGCATAACAGTCTCTCTTGAAACCCATGGGAAAAGAAGACAGCACTCCAGTTCTCTAGGACTGCAGTTTTATAGCACAAAAAGTTGCAAAATGGGGGTGTTTGAGACCTTACATGGACAACAGGATTTTGACAAGCATAATACAAAGGCATGTAGTAGGTTAATGGTCTAAATGGTTCAGCACTTAGGGAGTAAGTTTAGATCACAACATCAGAATGTATGATGCACCACTAAAGTTTCAGAGTGAGTTGTTATTTGGTCAGGGAGAGCCAGAATTTATGAGTCATCACTAAAGTTTCAGGGAGGGTTGTTATCTCATTGGGGAAAACCAGACATGGGTGAGTTCAAGGCACTGGCAGGCATTTCAAGCAAGTTTACAAATCACAGTAATTTATAATGAAGCAGAAATTAACTTTTCATGCCTTTGTGATGAGATGGCTTCCAATCTTAAGAGGAAATTAGGCTGGATTTTTCACTTGCTATAGCCATAGCTTTTAAAGTATATGTTTCATACTTTAACAAGCATGAGCATTAAATTATTAATATTAATTATTACTAATTTTTTAAAAGACTGAGTAAAAGAGGAACTAAGATATTTGTTATTAAATGCATAAAAATTTTGATTAATATATTGATAATATAAACGTGGAAAATTTTGACAATGATAAAAAGACATTTAATATAAGGGCTTCAATACTATAAGTCCCTCATGTTCAGTGGGTCAGTCCTTCAATGATTTTTTCATTTTTTTAGGTCATTTTAAATTACACTTCTGCAAATGTTTGTTAAGTATACAAATTTAAGATTTTGTATTTTGTAAAGTAGAAAAATGGCAGATTTGAGCTCCTGTCAGGATTTTAAAACTTATAAGCCATGTGGGGCATCTTAGCACTTTTTTTTTTCATATTTGCACACAGTCCAATTCTAGAGAGGAATGAGTTGGAGATATAGTCTACTGTCCTGAGCAAAAGAGAAGTTGCCTTAGACTATTTCTAAATCTTTTAACTTTTCTAACTTTTCAGAATTTTTTTGTAATTTAAAAAAAATATTTATTTTAAGAAATGAATTGCTTTAAATTAATCATTTATCTTTCCTGCATTATTTTTCACTTTCTTTGATTTTTTTTAGAAGAACTAACAGAAAAGAATTCCAAAAGTGTTCCATGTAAATTTAAAGGTATGTGATCTAATGATCAAGATAGAAAGCAGAAGCAAAACATCATCTAGTTTGATGATTCTGCCTCAAACTAGAGAATTACTTATTTATTTCTGCCATTATTCACTAGGTTCCTGAGGTTGCAGAAATCACCAAACAACAAAGAGAAAAGTCTTATTAGTTTGTTTTTCACAACCAATTCAAGCTAAATACACTAGAATCAGTGTAGTTTAAGACCAAAGTGTTTCTAAATAATAAAATATGTATACATAAATATATAAATAAATATAAAATAAAATATTAGATAGATTTTTTTCCCTGAATAATCATCTTGTACATATTTCCCTTTAGACACAGTTCTGGGAACAAAGTGTCACAAATAAGACATGGATCCTACATTGCTACACAGAGTAATTAAGGCACATACTAAGAGCTTGGTATAAAACTTGGCACAGAGACGTAAATAACTAGAGAACACCATAAAAAATTATACCTAAATGCTAAGCAGCAAATTCATAGTCTTTAAGTACATGAAGAGACAAGTTATCATAGCAAATTTTATAACTCAGTTGCTGCTAATATACAGATAGAGATATTTATTAGGAGATGGTTTTATGCAGATTTTTAGTTTAAAAAGGGAAAGATCAAATAATGTAGGTGATTTAAACATGAGCAATAATATTTTTTTGCATTCAGTATCTTTTTCACAGATATATGAATTATAATTAATTCCAACCAGTAAAATGCAGAAATAGTGTAAAGATTATTCACTATTGGTAAAACTACTTAAAAAGAGAACCAAAACTTCCATTCCTGTCCAAATGTTTATTCCCTGACAAAAAGACTGCTTCTTTTGAACCATTTCTGTAGATATGATTTTTTTGTAATAAATATTTTGGTGATATTTTTTGCATATTACTTTATATATTTATGCTTCACATTTTATCTTTTTTCCTATTTTACTACCTATATTCTGAAAGAAAAAATTTCTAACTCCTAAACTCCCTTGATATTTGAGCTATCTTTTAATTTTTAAGCTTATATTATTTCTTTAATGAATACTGTGCTTTCAGGAAAGAATGACTATTATTATGCATCTGGCTCATAAACAGGAGTTTTGTTGTGTTCTTTGGTTGTATTTAAAGTGAAGTTAAAAAAAAAAGGTTAATGTTGAACCAAAACACAAAGAAAAGACCACCAACTCAAATTTTAAATCAAATTAAATCAAGATTGTATCGTGTACACAAAAGCTGGCCAGGACTGTCTCTTACAAGATCCCATGCTAGACATCATCCCCCTGACCTTCAGGAAAAAGTTTTTACAGCACAAAAGGTTACAAAGGAAGTGGGTGTCTAAGGTACTTACAGCTAACAAGATTTTGACAATCATAATACAAAGGCAGATGGCTGGTTAAGGATCTACATGGCTAACATTTCAAGGGAGGGAATAAATTCAGCTGCAGACATTAGAATTTATGAGCTGCCACTGAGATTTAGAGAGAATTGTATTTTGGTCAGTGGGAGCCAGGATTTATGAGGCACCAGTAAGGTTTTAGAGAGGGTTGATATCTGGTAAGGGATAGCCAGGCATAGGGGAATTCAAAACACAGGTAGAAATTGCAAGCAAGTTTAAAACATCAAAATATTGTCAGGCCAAAGAGAAATTTTAGTTTTCTTACAGAAAACAGAAATAAACTTTTTACCTCTGAAAGCTCTAAGATTTTTTTTTTTTTTTTCACATCTAATGGCTTCTGGCATTCCTTTGTTTGTGACCATAAATGCTTCTCTTCTGTGTTTATGGGGCTTCCAAAACATAAAATATAGATAAGCCCTTCTCATAGGGAAGATGTTTCTAACATAGCAAGTAACTGCCCTTTAACCCACAGGGTCTGACAACCATATTATAGGATATGAAAGACCTCCAATATCCTTGTTCTCCCAACCATTGTTTGCAAAGATTGACAAAAGTCAATTCATTGCACAGAATGAGTGAGGTGAGTCTCTGCTCTGCAGTCCAGAACAGGTGGTAAAAGAGCTCCAAAGTGAGTTTAGGACAGGGCTTTACATGACATAGCTGACAAAATCCTAAAAACAAGAGAAAACATAAATTCAGAGAGAACCATACCCACATAATCTCATTTGACAGAATTAAATTTATAAGAAGAACAGAGGACAGAGGCAAATCTAAAGGGATTTAACTATATTATCTTTTTCTAAATTGCTATTAATATCTCCCACAATTATAGAGTTCTGGATCCCTCAGTTACTCCTTTATCATTACCTTCAACCTACAATGCATGAGGCACACTGAATTTACTCTCATACTCATGTATTTATCACTTATTTTTTCAGTAGAAATGCATATGTATATGAATATATTTTTCCCACATTTCCAAGATTCTACCCTGAAAATTTCTGTGATATCACTTCCCGGAAATGCATTTTCATTATTTCATGTCAGTTCATCTAAGTATTCCATATCATGCATTGGAAAAGATGAGACAACTCTAAGGCCCTTCTTATTTGACTATTTATAAACTATAATTAAAGGTCAATCTTAGTACCTCCATAGAACTTAAATCTCATTCACCTTGTTTTATTATTTAAGTAGGTAGTAGAAATTTTATTTTGAAGAAGAGTAAATGATTTAAAGCCATTCAGTGTACTTTAGAGGATCCCAAAAACCTACATTTGTAGTTCTTAAACAACCTTATCACTGAAAGATCTGGATTACACTCCAGGTTGGACACTGATACTATGCTTCCATGGGAAATGGTTTCCTGGTTGTGAATATTGTCCTTTCCCTTTCCCCTATAGTCTTGGAAATGTGTGAATTGTAAACTTTTAGAATCATTATTTTCAACACACTTAGCATGGAACCATTTGATAATAGGAGACATCTACATTCTGAAAAAAAGAAGACCCTTCACCAAGCCCTAAAGAAGTGATAAAATAATCTCTGGAAAAAAATAACAGTCATCCATTAGATTATTTTTTTTAAAAATACTAAGGATAAGTTTAGTTAGCAATACATTACTGTACTAGGAAAAGTGATATAAATGCAATTTTTAAAGTTGTTTCTGACTACTACAAAGAGTATAAAAAGCTGGGTACATGGACTGGAGTTGTGTCTCAGTGGTAGACTACTTTGCTAGCATGTGCAAAGCACTGAGTTTGATTCTCAGCAATACATATAAAGAAATCTTTAATTTTGTTTTATTTTTTAAATACATGACAGCGGAATGCATCGCAATTCTTATTGCACATATAGAACAATTTGTCATATGTATATTCACATCATAAGTATGTTCACATCAATTCCTATCTTCATATATGTACTTTAGATAATAATGTCTATCACATTCCACAATCCTTGATAATCTTTACACAACACTCCTACATTGGCTACTTCACATAAACTTGCCTCAGGGATTTAATGCATTAATCAAATAGATTGTCTGCAGCCTATGCAGAAAATGTTGGAATGGCTATTATAAAAATCTAAAATTGTCATGTATGGTGGCATATGCCTGAAATTCTAGAAGCTATGAAAAATGATGCAGGAGAATTGTTAGTTCAAAGACAGCCTCATTAACATAACAAGGCTACAATCAACTTAGTGACAGCCTGTCTCAAAATATAACATAAAAAGTAATGTGGATGTGTCTCAGTGGTATGTACCCCTGGGTTCAATATTCAGCACCAAACCAAACAAAACCAAGTAAATATGCCATAATTAATAGGGATTCCAGGGTAGACAAATATGTAAAAATATTGATGACAATATAAAACCAATAAATATATATTTTTTATAAAAGTGTTAAGGTTCTTTAAAAGCCCAAAATAAAAATGCCACATAATCCACTAGTAATAATTTGGGATAGCAGTGCAAAGTTCTACATGCCTGAACTCCCAGTGGCTTAGGAGGATAAGAGGTAGAAAACTAGGGGTTTATTCTCAAGTTAAAGTCCAGCCTCAAGAACTTGGCAAGGTCCTAAGAAACTCAGTAAAACCCTCTCTCAAAAATAAATAAATAAATAAAAGTGTTGGAGACTGGGTATGTAGCACAATGGTAAAGTGCCCTGGGGTTAATCTCCATTATTTAAATAAATAAAAAGATATAAATAATAATTCTTGGTTAAAAAAAAAAAAAAAGTCATACAATCCACTAATAATAACTTTGGATATATGTAAAGGAATTTGAATCCTTTTGCTAAAGATTGCCACATTGTATCTTTATTCACAGTATCTAATAAAAGGAAACAAATGAAGTACCTTTTAGATAGAAAGTATATCAGAAAATGCCTCCCAGCTGCAAAGCATCCAATTAGTCCATCCCTTCAGAAGCTCACACTTAAAATTCAAACTGGTCCCTAGAAGGCAAGACTCAGAGAGTGGTGTTTTCTAAATACTCCAAAAAAAAAAAAAAAAAAAAAAAAGGAATCTCTGGAAACCTTGTTTCAGATATTCTAAAACTCAGAACTAGGTCATATGGGAGATCAGAATGAGAACACAACACATAGTAGATTCTTTAATGGGAAATCTTAACTCAGACACTCTCATAACTGAAAGCAGTGTTAGAGATAAAAAATAGATTCTGTTTCACTGATTTCTGGGTTATGGATTCAAATCAAACATATACTAGAAAAAAGTTAAAGCTACTGGTTAAAATCTATGTAAAACAGGTATTAAAAATGTACCAGGGGCAGGGTGTGTTGGTGCAAGCCTGTAATCCCAGTTGCTGAAAAGGCTGAGGAAGATGTATCAAAAGTTCAAAGCCAACCTTAGCAAAAATGAGGTGCTAAGAAACTCAGTGAGATCTTGTCTCTAAATAAAGCAAAAAAAAAAAAAAACCCTGGGGATGTGTCTTAGTAGTCAAGTGTTCCTGAGTTCAATCTCCAATATCCCCCATAAAAAATGTTCCAGGGGGCTGGGGCTGGGGCTCAGTGGTAGCTCACTTGTCTGGCACATGTGAGGCACTGGGTTCAATTCTCAGCTCCACATATAAGTAAATAAAATATAGGTCTATCAACAACTAAGAAAAAAAAATATATATATATATATATATATATATATATATATTTTTTTTTTTTAAATAATGTACGGCGTTATTGACATGGACTTTGATCTAATTTGCTGTGTAAGACTTAGCCCAAAAGATTGAAATTGGCCAGGCATGGTGGTGCATGCTTGTAATATCAGCTGTTTACAAGACTGAAACATAAGGAACATGAATTCAAAACTAGTCTCAGCAATCGTGAGGCACTAAGCAACTCAAACCCTGTCTCTAAGTAAAATACAAAATAAGGGTAGGAATGTAGCTCAGTGGTAGAGTGCCCCTGACTTCAATCCCTGGTCTCCCCCCCTCCAAAAATAAATGAGGCTGAGTAAATAGCTCAGCTTGTAGAGTGCTTGCCTTCTAAGCATGAGGCCCTGCAATCCCCAGTACAGAGAGAGAGAGAGAGAGAGAGAGAGAGATTGAATTTGCATGTAATTTAAATTCAAGTTAGTCCCACTTTTATTTTTCCTGCCACACCAGGCAGGAAAAGAGTTTCCTGAAATGTTTGGAATGTTTCTGTGGGTTATTTATTTATTTATTTTTATGTGGTGCTGAGGATCCAACCCAGGACCTTTCACGTGCTATGTGAGTGCTCTATAGGTCAGCCACAACCGCAGCCCTTCTGTGGGTTATTTTAATAAAATGGTCTGGCCATAAATAAGTAAACAAACAAATACATTAATAAATAAATAAAACATCAATTGATGACCCATTACAGTTTTTAAAATTTATTAATTGGGACACATAAACCTCATTTAGGAGAGATTCATTCTTTTTAATGTCACCAAATTTTATTCTGCTTTCTTCTCATGATGTGAAAATCTCAGAATGATAAATTAAACTCTTTTAAAAATGCCCTTCATTTCTTGTAGAAAAACATAAATGATGCATCCAATTAAAATAAAATATGAAAAAATAATGATTGATAATGCTGAAAGTGGAGTTTTGAGATGAACCAAAATTTCTCAGTTTGCCAATTGCACCTGGGTGCTTGTCTCATAAATTTTGAAGAAAAAAAATCTAAGAAATAGAATTCCCACTATGTGATATGAGGAATGATACCAGAAAAAAAACTCATCTTGATGTGCCATCTTAGAAGTTTACTAATGGTTTTGGGCAGAACACGGAGCATAATGCATTTAGAATAGGCTTTGGAAAAGGCATCCTGACTACCACAGGGGTTCACTTTCATTCTTTCTGTGACCAATTCTTTTATGTTCAAATTCAATCAGGAATCACCCCTGAGACAAAGGACTTTGTTGAAGGTGTTCCCACAAGTGGGCTTCAAGCTCTTTTACATTTGAAATAGGCCTTAATGGTGCTCATTAACACATCTTTCAGTTAGCGGCCAGGGGTGTTTGAGTGACACCCATTATCCACATTACATGGTCATTATACTATCTATTCTATTCTATTACTTATTCTCTGTGAACAGAGAACCCTAGTTTTGGATATGTGAACAGAGAGCTAGAAAACTAGGGGTTTATTCTGAGACCTATGGAGAGCTAAACTGAAGTTCTGGATTTCAGATGTCCGTTCTGGATTTGAGATACTGCTTCCCCTACATTTAAAAATCTCAGGACTCATGAAGAGAATGAGTTAAAAGTCAGCATCATCAAATTTGTGAGGCCGGAAGAAATTCAAAGGGACCCTGTTTCTAAATAAAAATATTTTAAAAAGGGGTGGGAATGTGAATCAGTGGATGAACACCTCTGAGTTGAATTTCTGGTACCAAAAAGAAAACAAGACACAAACAAACAAACAAACCCTTATGAGTAACAAGCCCTAAAATCAACAGCCTCTCTCATGCATGAGTACAACAAATGGATTTGGGGTCCTCTCCTGATAATTATCTCAGTCTTCACTATGCAATCTGGAGTCATGCTGGACTCATGGGACATGGAAGCCCACAAAGGGCTTTAGAAAGAAGCTGAAAACACCATACAATTATGGAACAAAATGCCCAGGATTTCAACTGCTGATCTAAGCCTCACTAGACTAGTAAGAGGGAGGTGAAGGCTAAGCTACCACAGAGACCCTCTGGCCACATGACTCTGGAGAGGACCAGGAGGAGTCCCTAGCCACAACTGCCAGTTTCCACCATTGCCACTCCTGTCAGCCTTAAGCCACCTTCCTACGCAGTCTCAAGATACAAGGCACACTTACCATTTCCTGGCTTTCAGGGTTCTCAGCGGTCTCCCTGTGGTTTGTTTTCAGCTTCTCCATAGCACAGAAACCTGGGCTCCGGATCCAGGACAGAAAGCCTAAAAATGATCGAAAAAATGGCCGGCTCCAGACCGGAAGGGAACGGAAGTTCGTGGAAGCCCGCCCCCTCATCACTGGCTGCACGCGGATTGGACAGTTCTCGCCTAAGAGACTGATTGGCCAAGGCTTCAGGCACTGCATCCAACCTGAGCCAAGTGGGCGCAGAATCAGTCTGAATGACAGGCTGCTCCATTGTCACTGTTAAAAGACCGCAAAGCAGGCTCTGGAGATGTGGCTCAAGCAGTAGCGCGCTATCCTGGTATCCGTGAATCCCAGGTTCGATCCTCTCCTCGACATACAGAGAAAAGTGCTGTGTCTACAGAGATACATTCCCTCGTTTTTTTTTTTTTTTTTTTTTTTTTAATGAAAAAAAGACTACAGATCCGGGCTGAAAAAAAAGACTACAGATCAGGGCTGAGGATATAGCTTAGTCAGTAGAGTGCTTGTTTTGCTTATATAAGGCCATGGATTCAATGCTCTGCACTACACACATACAATCCTGCCCCCACCCCCCCTAAAAAAAATGATTAAGTAAAGGACTTTGGGGCCTAGGGTTATGGTTCAATGGTAGAGTGCTTCCCTAGCATGTGTGAGGTACTGGGTTAAACACCCAGCACCACATTAAAAAGCCAACCAACAAACAAATTACTAATGGTAGTGTGTCCATCTACAACAAAAAATATTCAAGAAAACAAAAAGACTGTGTATTGGACTTGTGCACCCTGACTACAGAACCCATTAACACTTTTTATAAATAATATTTACATATATGTCTTCAGACAGTGTTTAAAATTCTCCTGTGATGGCTTTTCAAGTAACTTATATTACAGGTATGTTTCACAACCCTGAAATCCGCCACACCTCATTTCTTCTTCTTCTTCTTCTTCTTCTTCTTATTATTATTATTATTATTATTATTATTATTATTTGATGGCCTGTTAATTGCATTAAATGCCTCTGTATGGGGTTATTTTAAGGTAAAGTTTTCTTCCAATAATAGGACCTAGCCCAGAGAGAAGTGTACTGACACTTACAACTGTTTATAAGGTTAAAGCAATTTGTGAATACATATGCATTTTTATGAAAATTATATAACAATTACTTTAATATATTTTTTTTAATTTTTCTGTTTTTTGTCTCATAAAAAAAAACAAAACAGTTTGAGCTTTAAAATCATTAGCAATGTCCTTATATCCCTTCCCCCCAAAAAACTGACTCACAGGTATAATTCAAATTATTGAGACTCATAAATTTTGGATCCTTTATTTTAACTAGTGAAGTCTAAAGATTTTCTTTTTATTTTCACCTTTAAATGAGGCCCACTTTTTATAGCTTTCTTGTTGTGTAACTGACCTTTAATATTCTGCACATTTTACCCCCATTCTGATCACTTTGGACTAATGATGTTTTGATGGAGGGGATCTCAAAGTGGTCATGCACAAGGTAGGAAATGGATACAGTAAAATATAAGACTAGTGATTGCTGAGTATGTAGATTTTGCTATACAAAATAAGTATTGGTGGACGATATGGGGGTAGGGAGAAAAAGAGCAATGAAAGAAAAGAAGAAAAACTTGAACAGTAGATGGGTTCAGATGCTACAAGTCTACAATGATAGCGTGAATATAGAGGGTAGTGTTCTTGGAAGCAGCAATAAAGTTTGAGGGGAAAGAAAAAGGCAATTTTTTGTACAGTTCCCAAGTGAGAGAGCCAAGTGAATGGGTTCTGTGTTCAACTCTTCCCACCTAGGAGTGGAATTTATAGTTCATAGGGTATGTCTCAGTAAGTAGTAAAACACCATTTCTATGTACCTTTACACTTTTTCATGGCTACAAGCTGACTTTGACAATTTCAGTCACATTACATCTTTGTACTTGTTAGTTATTCATTAATTAATTCATTCACTACATTATTTATTTGTTTTTTATTAATTCACTTTTTCTTTAGTTGTCATTGTTTTTACATTACTGGTGATAACATAATTGCATAAATATTCTGAATGTTGACTTTTTGTTAAATATTGTTTTATGTGTTTATTCATACATTTACTTTTCATTGAAATGTTTTTCCTTTGCCAAGCCTTATTTATATTATACCTCAATCTTCATTTATGAAGACTAGATAAAATCACATTATTCCAAATAACTCAAGGATTTATCATCTTGGCAGAACCCTAATCACCCGCTAAAGTTGACCCAGTCTGAATCAACTAAAAGCTGTGTCAAAACTCCTCTTTTTTCTTATGCACACTTTAATAAAGAATTCCTCTCTCACTTTTATATTTTGGAGAGCAGACCAACTTCCCAAACAGTAGTTAATAATCTAGATGAGTTTTTCAACTAGCTCACTATTACTTTGAAATTATTTACATCCTTGACACTAAGAGTGTCACTGATTACTTTTTTTTTATTTTTGCAAGATCTCTCTCTCTCTCTTTCTCTCTCTCTCTCTCTCTCTCTCTCTCTCTCTCTCATATGACAAATTGAAATCAGATATGCTTTTTTACTAGGAAACACTCTCAGCGTTTAATAAATTATTCTATAAAAAGTGTTTTGCTGATTTTCTTAGACCCTCACTAGGTTGCTGAGGCTGGCTGACTTTAATCTAATGTTATAGAAGTTTGCATTATATATATATATTCACTTTTGCTTTACTATTACACAATAATAGTAAAGCAAAAGTGAATGAAAAAAAAATGAAATGAATAAATATATAAATAAACAAAACAGATAAAAAAGTACACAGATTTTATGTGACTGGAATTATCAAATGTTGAATGTGGCCATATAAATTTGTAAAGCTACTTGGAAATGGTTTTATACTACCTACTGAAACATACTCTGATTTATCAATTCCACTTGGAGGTGGGAAGAAATAAACACATAACCCATTCATTTGACTCTTTCTCTTGGGGACTGTGTCATAGTTGCCTTCTTCTTTCACTTCTACCTTATTTCTGCCTCCAAAGAAACTACCCCTTACCCTCATACTACCATTGGTCCACCATTAGACTTTTTAAATCTGAACTCTTGAGCTGGTCATTCTTTCCCTCTTTTCTTCACAGCACTTTTTTTCTCTACCCGTATCTATTCTACCAATACTTTTTCATTAATACTCACTACTACATACTCAGCATCTATCATCTCACATCCTGACCCATCCCTGTTCTGCCTTTTCCATGAATCACTTTGAGATCCCCTCCACCCAGATATCAATAGTCCAGAGTAAGGTCAGGCTAGGGTGTTATATATGCAGGTTTTTAGAAGTCATTTACATAACAATAAGCTTATTAAAATTGGAATGTATTTTATCTGAGGTTAAAAAAGAAAATCTACAGACTGCACTGTTAAACTGAAGTGTCTAAAATTCATTAATCTCAATAATTTGGAAAAAGAAATTCTATAAAAATGAGAATAAAGAAAAGAACATAATATATAAAAGTGACAAATTTGAAGACACATCAAGTGTATATATCAAAGAGTGTCATATATTGGTGCTTTCAAAAGACAAATTAATTTGAAATAAATGTGGTTAATGCGAGATGTAGTAATCATTTATTAATTGTATATAATGGTAGTATACATGTACATGTACAAAATGCATCTCATATAATTATGAGTATACATTGCAAAAAATTAACTCTACAGTATTTTTTTTTTTAAATTTTGCTGACACCACTATAAATACCTACATCTAGGTT
The DNA here is from genome assembly GCF_047511675.1 of Marmota flaviventris. Lineage (NCBI taxonomy): Eukaryota > Metazoa > Chordata > Mammalia > Rodentia > Sciuridae > Marmota > Marmota flaviventris. The sequence goes on from NC_092503.1 coordinate 158,361,111, forward strand.
TATGTATTACCAAATGTTCAGGATACATTTTGTACTTTATAAAGTTTACAACTGACCAACAGACCTTTTTTTCAATTTTTAAAAGGAGTGGTATTTATTTTCAGTTAGAACATAATGCCATCATTTATCTTTAATTTTTAATTATTTTTTAATTATATATGACAGCAGAATGCATTACAATTCTTATTACACATATAGAGCACAATTTTCATTTCTCTGGTTTTATACAAATTATATTTACATGAATTCACCCCTTTATTCATGTACTTTACATAATAATATATATCATATTCCACCATCATTTCTAACCCCATGATTCCCTCCCCTCACCTCCCAACCCCCAAAATGTCATTTTTATACACACTGATGTATGCTATGAAGTTATAGAAAAGAGTATATACCTTATAATAATATGAACACGTAAAGTTTTGTAACTAATACATAGAATAATAATAATAATAATAATAATAATAATAATAATAATAATAAAAATAATAATAACAACAACCTTGCCATTTAGACTTTAATAAATTATACATCTGGCACTACTGACATCTTTTCAAAAAAAAAAAAAATGACATCTTTTCCAAAAAAAAGGAAGGGTTATTTGTGGGGGAAAATGGTATTCTATGCATTCTTAATATCAAGAATAAATTATTTTCAGAAGTGATATATATTTCAATATAAAAATAAAATAGAACCAGTTTCCGTGGCACACACCTCTAATCCCATTGGATTGTGCGGCTAAGGCATGATAATCCTGAGTTTAAAGCCAGCCTCATAAACTTAGCAAGGCCCTAAGCAACTATATGTGACCCAATCTCTGTGTGCCCCGGATTTAAAATTCCAGTAAGAAACAAAAACAACAAAAAGAATACAAAGTATTGATGAGGACACAAAATAAATTCTCATGAACTAAAGATGGAGTAGAAATTGCTGTTATTTCATCATGAAAACTGTTTATATAAAGATGAAATACTCCTCACCAAGCAGCTTAGACCTGTAGAAATTATAATATGTGTGTACAATGACAGTGTACAGTTATGTGATAGCATAAATCTAGAGCTATACTTGTCAATACAGTGGAAATCTGGGGCCTAGGAGGAAAGAGGAGGTGATTCAGAAAAATAAAAATAATAAAGTTTGAGAAAGATTGGTTTCTAGAGCCCAGAAAGATTTTTGGTTTAATTAGAGAACAAAATACCACATAAGTATTATACTGAAGTTACATCTGTTAAATACATCACATGAATAATGGCTTTCAAGGAAAATATGTGGAACTTATCACAAACTAAATAAAAATTTACAAAAGCACATAAAATACCATGTGCGTAAATAAAACTAATCATTACAAAGACAACTATTTTAACTCAATTTAATATACAACATTTTCCTATCAAAATTTTAGCATGTTTTTCTTTAAATATAAGAAGAGAGCTGGACGTGTTGGTGCACAATTGTAATCCCAGCACCTTGGGAGGCTGAGACAGGTGTATTGTGAGCTCAAAGCCAGCATCAGCAAAAGTGAGGCCCTAAGCAACTCAGTGAGACACCGTCTCTAAATGTCATAAAAAATAGGTTTGGGGATGTGGCTCAATTCCCCTGAGTTTAATTCCAAGTAGCAAATAAAAGAAAAGAAGGGACCAAAAAAAATTATCTTTGAAATAAAATATATGTAAAATACCCCAAAACCTTTAATAAAAAAAAACAAATAATGTAGTTATTGTTATGAGACACACTTAATCTATATTATGAAACTATATTGCAATAATGCAGACCAATAAATCACAATATTAATCAAATCTGAAACCATATGTAGATCAATAGTATTGTTAAGAGCAATAGAATGGCGTATGTAAAACAGATCATATAAAAAAATAACATTAGACGTGAATGAATGAATCTATCCAACCTAAAGTTAGAATTGGGACCTAGTGGCAAAGTTCACTGTTAGAGTGTGTATGCAGAATGTGCAAGATAGTCAGTTCCAACCTTAGCAACACTATAAAAGCAAATACTAAGAGGGAATGATGTTGAAAATAAAGCAGAATATTAAATGAGACACTCTCCCTCCATCTATAGATACATTTAAGAAAAAACTACTATGAGTGTCTCTTTGGCAAAATCATGAATGAGTAGAGAGATTTACATACACTGGATATTAGTCCTGTCTTAAGAAATGTACCACATTTGGGACAAAATCCCCAATTACCATCATCACCTCTAGTGAACAGAAATGTGAGAGAGGGGCTGAGGATGTAGCTCAGTTTTTAGAGTGCTTGACTTGTATGCACAAGGCCCTGGGTTCAATCTCTAGCACCAGAAAAGAAAAAAAAAAAAAAAAAAAAAGAAGAAGAAGGAAATATGAAAGAAATGATACCAAAAAAATGTGGTGATATCTAGGAGCCATAAAAGCCTTCACAAATGTTTCATCAGCTGTGACCAAGACGCAAAAATACCCAAATATCAAAGTTGTCAACTTATCTCAAAAAAAAAAAAAAATAAAATAAAAAAATCTGCCAGCATATTTTCCCAACTGCTATTGCTGACAGATGAAGTTCACTCTAGCTTGTATTATAGGTGATATAGGGAGGAATCCAGTAAACTACTCTTAGCTTGAGTGAGATCTTAGCACTTCCTGAATCTCGCCCCAACCCTGATACACTAGTAATAAGGCCAGAACTACCAATTCCTCCTAGAAAAAAATTTTGGGTTTTTTTGTGGGTGTGTGTATGTGTGTATTGAATGTTTCAAATTTAACATATTTTGTTTATATTACTATGTCCCTGATACACTAGTAATAATGCCAGAGCAACCAATTGTTCCTAGAAAGGTTTTTTTTTTTTTTTTTTTTTTTTTTTTTTGTGTGTGTGTGTGTGTGTGTGTGTGGATGTGTGTACTGAATGTCTCAACTTTAACATTTTTGTTTACGTTATTGTGTCCTGAAGTTCCAAACTCTGGAACAAAAGGTGACTGAGCTTATGTAGATTTCAAACAAATGAATTTACATTCTTTTCCCAGCACTTTTATGAACTATGATACCAAACAGTAGTTTAAAAAGGAGGTTGAAAACCAATGATCCCTGTTTATTCCAACAAATCTTTACAGAATAGTCCTACATTGGCTACTTCATATAAACTTTCCACAGGGATAAAATGCATCAGTCAAAGAGATTTTCTGTAGCCTGGGCAGTGTTGTTGAAAAGGTTATTATAATAATATGAAAGAGCTAGGTGTGGTGGTAAATATACTAGCGGCTGGAGAGGCTGAGTCAGGAGGATTGTGATTTGAAAGACAGCCTTAACAACATAGCAAGGCTATAAGCAACTTAGTGAGATATTAGTGATATATCACCTGTCTCAAAAAAAAGGGGGGGGGAGGGCTGGGGACATAACTCAGTGGTAAGCACCCCCGGAGTTCAATTCCTACCACCAAACCATTCCAAACCAAACAAATACCTGAAAGATAGTAGGGACTCCAGAGTATATGTGTATGTGTATGGATAAAAATTTTGGTTACAATATAAAGTTAATAAAGATACTTTTGAAGAAACTATCATGGTTCTTTTTTTTTTAAGAGAGAGAGAGAGGGAGAGAGGGAGAGAGAGAGAGAGAGAGAGAGAGAGAGAGAATTTTAATATTTATTTATTCATTTTAGTTTTCGGCAGATACAAAATCTTTATTTGTATGTGGTGCTGAAGATCGAACCCGGGCCGCACGCATGCCGGGCGAGCATGCTACCGCTTTAGCCACATCCCCAGCCCCTATCATGGTTCTTAAGAGATCAAAATAAAAATGCCATATAATCCACTAATAATATATTTTTTAAAGCAGGGTATTATTGTGAATGTCTGTACTCTCAGTGGCTCTGGAGGATGAAACAGGAGGAACTTAAATGCAAGACCAGCCTCAGAAACTTGGCAATGGCTTAAGTGACTCAGTGATATCCTGTCTTATTTAAAAAAAAAAATAGGGATGTAACACAGTGGATAAGTGCCTAAATAAATAAAAATAAATAACAATTCTTGGTTTAAAAAATGCCCTATAACCCAGTAATTATAATTCTGGATATATATCTAAAGAAATTGGGACATTTTTGTTAAAGACATTACTTTATTTCCATTTTTACTGTAGGTTTATTCACAGTATCTAATAAAAGGAATTAAATGAAGTGCATTTTAGATACAAGGTATTGATGAAAAGTTTCCTTTTATCTACTTGCCTTAAAGGCTGCATACCTATAATTCAAACTGCTCCCTAAAAGGAAAGACTCAGATAAGGATATTTCTGAGTACTCCAAGAGATTTTGGTACCTCTGGAAAAATTGTGTAAGACTTTTTTAAAACTAAGGAACAGGTAAATTTTGGAGTTTGGAATGTGAACAACATACAGTAAGTTCTTCAAGCAGGAATCTTAATTCAGACACTGTGATAAGGTGTCTGAGTCTGGGGAAGAAAGAGAAAGTAAAATCAGAGTTTGAGATAAAACTAGACTTTGCTTGACTGATTTCTAGGTTATTGATTTAATCCAAACAGATATTGGAAAAAGCGTCAAAGCTACTAATTAAAATTTATGTAAAATAGGTATTTAAAAAGTACCAAGAAAGAGCTGAAGGTGTGGCTCAGTGGTACAGTGCTTGCCTAGCATATATGAGGCCCTGAGCTTAATTCTCAGCACCACATATAAATAAATAAAATATAAATAAATATTTTTAAAAATACCACTTAAGGGTCCAGGGTTGTTGCTCAGTAGTAGAGTGCTTGGCTAGTATGCATGAGGCAGTCTGTTTGATACTGGACCCACAATAATAATAATCATAATAATAATCATAATAATAAAGATAAAGATACTTTGTTCATCTACAACTAAGAAAAAAATATTTTAAAAAAGTACAACAGTGCTATGGCCTATAATCTTCTAATTAACTGTGTTCTAATTAAGCCCTTGCAATTGAACTTTCTTGTTATTTAAATTAAAGTCCAGTTCCACTTTTATTTCCTGCCACACCAGGACAAAGGAGTTTGCTTTATTATTAGGAATGCTTCTAAATGTCATTTTAATAAAGTTGTCTTACATATTTAAAAACTCAGTTGAAAGCAAACTTGGTGGCACAGGCCATAACCCCTGTGGCTCAGAAGAATTATACATGGGTATCATGAGTTCAAAGCCACCCTCAGCAAAAGCAAGGCACTAAGCAACTAAGTGAGACCCTCTCTCTAAATAAATACAAAAAAGGGTTGGGGATGTGTCTCAGTGCCCCTGAGTTAAATACCTGGTTAAAAAAAAAAGAGAGAGAGAGAGAAAAGAAAAAAAAAAACTCAATTGAGGACAAATACATTAAACAAACAAAAAACAAACAAACAAAAAACCTTAATTTTGGACAAATTAACTACACTATTGTGAGGATGGCCTTAGGCCTGGCCTAAAAAACTCCATTTTAAAAACTTCAGTTTGAATCATGCAGTCTCACCAGGCATGCCTAAAGAAGCCCTGCAATATTGCCCTCAGACATAAACAAATTACTTCCTCTCAACTTGATAAACAGAGTGAGGCCGCTGGCAGGTTGTCCTCACCTAATAAGAGGAAAGGGTGAGAAGACCAAGGTGAAGACCACCAGACCAGATGTTTCTGGCCCTAGAGTAAATGATGTCATGGAAAAATCTGGTGGTAACTAACAAGGATTGAAAAAAGGGTTAAAAAAGCTGCAACATTTAGTATAAATAATAGAGCAAATGAACAGATGTTCAGCCAGCTCAATAAAACATGCCACTTGATCTGGAGAGGCTGATGAGGAGTTGGAATGACATCTCATCACTTCTCATCATTTGCATTATCCTCACCACTCTTAGACCTCTACAGCCACACCTTAGTGAGAGGGGGAAAGGTAAAAGAGTATGTGATGTTCTTCTCATGTGATGAAAACTTCATTTCAGTGGGGAGAAACCCAATGGGGAAAATAAAACCAAGAGGCAAGGTCTCCCACACACCCAAAATATATATTTTTATGAAAAAAAAATTATCAAAATTACTTTAAAATTTCATTTAACTTTTGTGCTGTCTGGTCTTATGAGAAAGCAAATTTTATTTTAAACTTCTAAGCAATGACCTAAGGCAGTAATATTTTCCCAGAGGGAAAAACAATATAATGCACTAGTATCATTTAAAAATTTCTAGTATTCATAATAAAAATTAAGGACAGCTTAAATCAATTTAATAATTTAAAGCACTATATCCAAAATATTATTATTTTTGAAAATATAAATTGACTAATAAATAAATGTATTTTTCAAGCTTCATCCTAAAATTCACTCTTGACCTCTCAGGGATATCTATGTTCACCACAGCTATATTCCATATTTGAGATCCATAAATACCCCTCAACAAGGTGAAAAAAAATGGACAACTCAGTTCTGTGTCATAGGTTATGGAATAAACATACCAAACAACATTCTCTCAAGGCCAAAGAACAGGAGAGACTCTGTACTTTGAGAGAGCAGCCCTCTACATCTCATAAGTGTACAAAAGTGGACTCTGTTTCTCACAGGATTCTGGGCACAGATCCATTTTCATTTTAGATATCATACTTTAACCAAAAGAGATTGGTATCACTGGAGAGAAGACTCTAGGTCATCAGATCATCAGTAACCCAGAAACTGGGATCTACACATTTAAAAAAATATTTTGAAGTTTTGTCTTTAGCCTAATGCAGGGTTGTGATTTCAATTTTCTTCTTTAGTATGGGGTACGCTGAGAATATCATCAAACATTAAAGGCATAGATGTCTACACATATTTCTATATAATTCAATAAAGCCTGTCAAGAGATTAAAGTTTAAATTTAAATTAATAAAAATTTAATCAGTACCTATAAGGCACAATATGTTTTTCTCATAACTTCTGTTCCACATGTGATTAAATCCTGACATTCAGCCTATGTTTAGTGAATTAGATATCTATCACTGAATAAGAAGAAACTATGTAAAAATTATTGTCTCAAGTGTGGGCTTATCATCAATTAAGGCTGGGTTCATATGGGATCTTTTTACTGCATTAGGTGATGGTTGGTAAGGTTACTGAACTTCAGAGGGAGATATGGTTGCCAAAAAAAAAAAAAAAAAGCACCCTTCTTCTCAGAATCAAATAAATTAAGGTGGCCTCATTCTCATGGAGGTGACAGTGTTATGAAAGCAAAAACAAAGTATTCAAAATGTTTTCTAACTAATACACTTTCATAGTCACAGATTTACATAAGTCACACACAAAAAATAAGAGCTCAGATCCAAAGTTTGGGAAATATACTCTGCACTTTGGCTACAAGAGGAGTAAAAACACATTGTCAACTTTATGTGTACAGATAAGGCTAAAGAATTGCTAATATGGTGACACTCGGTATCATTCTACTTTTTGTAATGGATGAGGTTTACATAGCTGTTCCGTGTGAAAGAATATTTGAAAGGTCTCATGAATATTAAGCAACATTACTAGAATTCAGGATCAAGTCTATGTGATCCCAAAGCCACAACTCACATCCTCTAGACTACATGATTTATCAATCTTTCATTATTGTCTTAGAAGTTAGATAGTGACACAAAAAAGCAGAGTTTTTGTTTTGTTTTGTTTTGTTTTTTGTACCAAGGACTGGACTCAGAACACTTTATCACAAATCACATCTCCAGCCCATTTGTTTTTAAAGACAAGCCAAGTTCTCACTAAGATGCTTAAGGCCCCACTGAGTTGCTGAGTCTAGCCTTGAACTTAAAATCCTTCTTCCTCAGCCTCTTGAGTCACTGAAATTACAGACATGCATTAAAATATTGGCTCTTGTTTCCTGGTTTATGAATAGGCAAAATTGAAATGCTAAGCAGAGAAACAGCTGTTATAATCACCCCTTTATTAATTCTGGCTTACTTCCTAATGTTTAAATATTGAAACCCATATTTCAATGTATATTGAAGGTAACATTATCTATTATAGTCAACAGCCTGTTAATCTCCATTTTATCCAGACAATTTTTTACTGCCTAAACTTTGATTTAATTTGAAAATGTTACTCAATATGTTTGAACTTCTGGTTTTTCTTCTGGCATTATTAGGATACTAGGTTCAAACCATACAGCCTATGGAAAATTATGGTGTGGTTATAGCTAAAGAGAAAACTATATGATAAATAAAATTTTAAACTCATGAGGATGAGGTATTTTCTTTATTTTTATGTATCCTTGGTGAATAAGATACAGAGTACACAGCCAAACCTTAAATCATACAAAACAGGCTCTATCTCTAATTAATAAAGAAAAATGTCAAATACAAAAAGTTGTGTTGCAAAATCACATAGCAGTTGGTTTGTTATCAGCAGCACAGGAATGGGTTTCTGCCATATTCAGTTGTATACATATTCTAGATCACCAAAGTAATATCTGTATGACTTCAATATATATGATATCTTTAGATGCAGCCATACAGCAGTTGATCAATGACAAGTTGCAAGAATGATGAGCTTGTTTAGATACCATCTGGAGATGGCTTTTAGTAATCCTAGACAGGGGGATTGTGTTCTAGTCATATCACAATACAACATATTTTTTTGAGGCCTGTGGATGCAGAGCTCTTACCTCCTTGCTAATAGATCATTGCAGAAGACTTCAGGTGTGTAGATTTTTTGAATATGAATCCTAAAAGGGTGGATCATTGGAAAGGCCAGACATGACTATAGCTACTCTGTTGTTGATGCTTCCAACAGGTTACTGTTATTATGATGATGATGATGATGATGATTAATATTATTATCATTTATTCAAGTAATAAATAACTTGATTTAGTATATGCATTCATTGTCATAAACATTTTCTTCTGAGCATGTGTTCACTGTGTAAAATATTGATCCTGCACCTTTGTTTTCTGGCCTATATATGAAAAGGCCTATAGAATGATGCAGGAGTCTGAGGGCTGAAGGCTCTGGGCTACCTGGGAGCTATTGTTACCTCTGCATAAGCATGACTACACTGCCAACTCTGCCTCATATCTCTCAATTGCTAGAGACCAAAATTTTACATCCTGGGTCTCAACACCCACACAGCAACTGGCATAGTCTTTAGGATATTTGCAGGTGAGAGATATCTCAGTCCTGATAGATTAATGGAGATTGTTAGGGGAGTAGTGGCACCTATGGACACCAAGAAGCATACAACACTTAGTTGCCTCAGTCCTATTAGAGTGAACTCCTATGGAGAGCTGTGACATAATGGAATGAGTCCCTTGTAAACAGAAACAAGGATTCTGACTGCACTGTGGGCAAACATGAACCTTGGAAGTTGAACTATCAATGGATTGCTGAAGCCCAGGCCCCAGGCCCTGGCCAAAGAAAAAAGTGGCAGCAGTGGCATAGATGATTTGGAGAAGTAGTCAAATGAGTCATGTGCAGCTGCTCTGGCCATGGGATGAATGGTTTCTATAGATCTGACAGCAAAAACTGATGCAAGTGTATGAGAGACTACTAGAATGAGGAATTGCAAGATAATCAAGAAGTCTAGGAATCCAAAGTACATCCAGTAGAGTAAGATCTCTGTATTTTGAAAATACCCATCAGCCTTCCCCATTGTGATGATTGAGTCTGGGGAGAAAAAGAAGAATGAAGGCTTTCAAGTCCAGTCAATGGATGATGCATAAAATGAAACAACAGCAGCCAAGTGAACAACTGGCATGTCCAGCCCAGGTATCCAAGTTTACCCCATTTTACCTGTTAAGTAGAACTGGTGGACTTAAAAAATAATTTACCCAGGTGGCAAGAGAGCAAGATTATTATTTTTTGTCTGTAAGAATTAGAGATAAACAGCATTCTGTGTTGCACCTTAAGAATGGAGAGGTTAGCATTGCTCCTTACAGTAGAAGTTGTAAAATGCTCAATGCCATGAGGCATTTAAGGACAAAAAAAGACTAAGTATGTTAGTACCTGGCCAGGCTTCCAGAGGGCTGTATTTTTAGCAAGTAGCCAAGGTCATAAACGCTTATATTCAAGGGGCTGGGGATGTGGCTCAAGCGGTAGCACGCTCGCCCAGCATGCGTGCGGCCAGGGTTCGATCCTCAGCACCACATACAAAGATGTTGTGTCCACCGAAACTAAAAAAAATAAATAAATATTAAAAAACAAACAAAAAAAACCCCCACTCATATTCAAGCTATGTACTCAAGGTCAAAAACATTTGTTTGTGAGCATGTTCTTACATCAGTAAAATGTGTTGATGTGCCTTCTTTGTCTGACCTGCATTAAAAAAAAAAAAAAAAAAAAAAAAGTTCTATCTAATAATTTGGGGGGCTGAAGGATAGAAGCTAGAGGCTGGTTATGGGCTATTGCTGCCTTCAAAAGTAGCATGCCTACCATCCCACATCTTCTTTCAACTGCTTGAGCCCCAAACCTTGCTTTTGTTATATGAGCCCCTGCACAACAGCCACAGATGTGAAATCATTTTTAATTTGAGACTATCACAAATCCTCTGCTTTATGCAAGGAGTATTGTGTTGTTTTGTAGACATACTCATAGATAAAATTCGTATAGTGGAGATTTAGTATATTATTTATTTTAGATTACATATATAGCCTTAATGTTGTCTCGTCCTCACTTTTTTTATGTAGTTTCATATTCTCCATTTACAAAACTTTTGTGATACAGATACAGTCCTTTTGTTGCAGTTTCCATAGCATCCTGCATTTTCATCATGACTGAAATGAAATATGCCTGTTTTCAAATTTCTCCTGATAAGAAATTTAAAAAATATTGCTTGCTCTTGATTTTTCAATTGAACTTTCAGCAATTTCCCTAGTTTATTTTAAATCCTTGCTATAAGCTTTAGAAGTTTTTCTCAAACATATTATCCCCATTGAATAAAGAGTTCATCAGATGTAAAAATTTTGTTTTTCTTTTTTTAAATTCTTTTCTTTCTTTCTTTCTTTCTTTTTTTTAAGGGGAGAGGAATGAATACTTAACCCAGGGTAGTTCTCCTAAACCCCTGTATCACCAGGCTTTTTAAATTGTATTTTATTTTTAGTTTTCAGACAAAGTCTTGCTTAGTTGCTTAGGACTCTCTCATATTATTTAGGCTGAATTTGAAATTGTGATTCTTCTGCTTCATTCTCCCAAATTATTAAGATTGCTGACATGAGCCACCATATGTGTATAAATCCCCCTTTTTGGAAAAAAAAAATGTCACTAGTTAACTTTTAAGAGAATTTAAAAATAGTGATGAATCATGGCTCCTAAAGGAGATAAGATTTGCTTTTGGGTCAGGCATATTTGATCTTGATATGTACTTAAAAATTGTGGGCACACAAGAAAGCATCTTTGTAAGATCCTGTCTCAAAATAAAAGAAAAAAAAAATTGAGGATATAGCTCAGGAATAATAATTCTCTCAGTTTAACCACCAGTACTACACTCATATAAACACATACATTCACACACACACACACACACACACACACACACACACACACACAGTACTTGTGGGATATTCAAAATAGTTTTTGACACTGAACAGCTGTATAAACCTCATCTATTACAAAAGGCAGAATTAGTGATATAATATCAGCAGTCCTTTAGCCTTATGTGTGTACAGAAATTTGGCAATGCGATTTTACTCCTACTCTAGCCAAATGTAGAATGTATTCTACAAACTTGGGGTCAGGGCTCTTCTTATTTTTTTTTTTCCTATGGCTTATATAAAGTTGTAGCTATGAAAGAGTACTAGTCAGGTACCTAGTCAGGAAATATTTTTTAATGTTTTTGCTTTTGCTTTTAGAACACTGTCTCCTCAATGAGAACAAGCTCACCTTAATTTATTAGATTCTGAGATATCATGTGAAGAAGATTCAGGGTGCTTTTTTTTTTTTTTTGGCAGCCAGATCACCCTCTGAATTTCAGTAATCTTAACAGCTAAACACATGGAGCAAAAACTTTGCAGATGGGGCTGTGATGTGGCTCAAGCCGTATCGCGCTCACCTGAAGTGCGTGCGGCCCGGGTTCGATCCTCAGCACCACATACAAACAAAGATGCTGTGTCCGCTGAAAACTAATAAATAAGTATTAACAAAATTAAAAAAAAAAAAACTTTGCAGATGAATGCAGTTCAATCCAAATGTGAACTAGTAAGTTGCAGAGTGACTTCTTATACAGTTATAGAAAACAATATACTCACTGGAGGGCAAATGTCAGGTTTTAATCACATGTGATACAGAGAATATCTGGAAAACAGCAGATACCTTATAAGTAGTATTTTAATTTCTCTTATTTAAGTTCATATCCCCAACCCTGATCCTTAGTCTTTTAAAAATGAAAATGCAACAGCCTGCCTTTTGGACTTGATTCTGGGCCCACTCGGCTTAGGTTGGAGGCAGTGCCTGAAGACTTGTCCAATCAGTCTCGTAGGTGCCATTCTGTAAGGGTCCCGCGAAACATCGGAGAAAGAGACCACCAAGTGACCACTCATGCAATTGGCAGAAGGGGGATTTATTGAACCAGCATGCTGGGGCTCCGTGCCCACTCAAGAAGGGAAAGCGGCCCAGAGCCCCGAGCAGGGGCTGAGCACTGCTTAAGTACACTTTTTGGGGAGGGCGGAGGGCTTTGTATACATCAGAACAAATCACCATGAGGCGCGGGAAAATTGAACAACAACTCCTAAACATGATTAGTTCATTCATTGGCGGGAACAGGTCAGGCTGGAGTGATAGGTCATTCCTAAGGAGGGGGTTACATTTAAACTGATTGGTTCAGGCGCTGCAATGCCTATGTGCAACCACACAGAGCCCTAAACAACCAAATAGTCAGGGGAAATATTTACTGGGCTGTTCTAAGCATTGTCTTAACAGCTACAGAAATTTTGGGTTTTGCAGGTAGCAAAGAAACCTAACAAGACCTCCTTTACATTTTAACTCAGACCTTGCAGCTTAGAAACTTTTACAACACCCGGTCTTTTACCCTTTAACTTTTACGCTTTAACTTCAATTTCTTTTACCCTTACAATTCTTTTAATCATTTTGTAGGCTTTCTGTCATGGATCAGGAGCCCAAGTTTCTGCGCTAAGAAGAAGCTGAAAACAAATCACAGGGAGAACTCTGAAAACCCTGAAAGCAATAAAATGATAAATGTGCCTTGTTATCTTGAGACTGGATGAGTAGGTTGTTTGAAGTTGGCTAGAGTGGCAATGGCGAAAACTGAAAATTGTGGCTAGGGACTTGTTGTGAGGGGGCAAAAATTGTGACATATGCAGTACAGGAGAGAAATAAAGGATGTCCATGCACTTCTGCCCCTTTCAATGCTTTATTCACACAATTACTGGATACAATTTCACTCTATAGGTTCTTAATCAAGAAAACAACAATTCTTAATGCTAGGCACTGCAATAGACATAATCCATTCACAGCAAACAATTATAAATTAATTCTAAGCACTGCAAAGCACATGTAATAATGACAGGCTAATTACAGACGCCCCCTATGCATGCTAAGTTCAAAAGTCTCAAGCCTTAGGCTTTATGTCCAGCATATGCACACTCACTCAGACCAGGGTGATCAGGACAAAAACCAAGGCAGGCCTTTCCTGGTGTGGAGCAGATGACTGGTTGAGGACAGGATGATAGGGAGAAGTTGCAGCTCTCACCAGGGTCCAGACAAGGGCACAGAGTTGGAGAGTGGTGAGGATTATGCAGAGGATCAGGAAATGAAGACCAGTGATGGGATGTCAGGTCCTCATCAGGCTCTCCAGCTCCAGTGCATCTTTGTTTTGGCTGGCTGAATCCCTCTTCATTAGCTCTATTATTTACATAAAATTTTGGGCTTTTGAACCCCCCTTGCTATCTTCTTCAGCTAAAACCAGATTCCTCCTTATCATTTACCCTGGGGTCAGAAACATCTGGTCTGGTGGTCTCCACCCTGATCTTTTTGCCTTTCTCTCTTATCAGGCTAGGACAGCCTGCCAGGGGCTTCACTCTGTTTATCAGGTTGAGGGGAAGTAACTTGTTTGAGGCCATACTGGAGTGCTCTGTGTGTGTGCCTGGTGAGACTGCAGGATTGAAACTAGAGTTTTTAAAATAGAGTTGTGTAGGCTCAGGCCTAAGGCCATCTTCACAGGACTCCTCAGAGGGTCTCTGTGGCAGATCAACCTCCACCCCCTCCCCTTACTAGTCTAGTGAAGCTTAGATCAGCAGTTAAAAACCTGGGCATTTTGTCCCATAATTGTATGGTGTTTTCAGCTTGTCTCTAAAGCCCTTTGTGGGCATCCAAGTGCCATGAGTCCAGCATGTCCCCACATTGTGTGGTGAAGGCTGGGATAATTATCTGGAGAGAACCCCAACTTCATTTGTTGTTTCCATGCACAAGAGAGTTTGTACTTTTAGAGCTTGTTACTCATGAGGTTTTTTTGTTTTTTGTTTTGTTTTCTTTTTGGTACCAGGAATTCAACCCAGGGGCATTCAGCCACTGAATCACATCCTCAGCCCTTTTAAAATATTTTTATATGAAGACAGGGTCCCTTTGAGTTTCTTAGGGCCTCATTAAGTAGCTGATGCTGGAATTTAACTCAATGCTCCTCATGACTCCTGAGCTTTTTAAATGTAGGGGAAGCAGTATCACAAATTCAGAACAACAATATAAATTCCAGAACTTCAGCTTAGCTCTTCCTAGGTCTGAGAATAAACCTCTAGTTTTCTAGCTCTCTGTTCACGTATTCAAATCCAGGGTTCTTTTTTCATAGTGAATAAGTATAAAATAGAAGGGATAGTAAAATGACAGTGTAATCAGGATAATGAACCTCATTCTACCACAGCTGGAGGCTAACTGGAAGATATGTTAATGAGCACCATTAAGGCCTATTTCAAATGTAAAAAACCTTAATGCCCACTTTTGGGAACACCTTCAACAAAGTCCTTTGTCCCATGCTGAAGTTGCAAGAGGAAAGATGGGTCATGGAAAAGATGAAAGTGAACCCATATGGTAGTCAGGATGCCTTTTCTAAAACCTATTTTAAATAAATTTTTTCCATGTCTGCTGAAAAACATCTGTAAACTTTTAAGATGGCACACAAAAATGAGTTTATCTGGAATCATTCCCCATCCACATGGTGGGAGTTCTATTTCTACTTGCTTAAATAAATAGATTTTATTCTTCAAAATTTGTGAGACAAGCACCCAGATTCAATTGGCAAAGTGAGAAATTTTGTTTCATCTCAAAACTCCACTTTCAACATTATCAATGATTATTTTCCCATATTTCATTTCATTTTTCTTCATGAACTAGAGATCATTTTTAAAAGATTTGATTTATCATCTGTATAGGGATGGTGGAAAAGCTCCATAAACTCAACAAGCCGAGATTTTATTAGTAGGACTGTAGCAACTTGTCACAGAAGAGAAGGGGGAAGGGGGAAAGGGGAAGGGGGAAGGGGGGAGAGGGAGGGGGGAAGTGAGGGGGAGGGGAGGGGGAGGAAGGGGGTGCTGATATTTATGGGCTCAACGGGGGGGATGAGGAGGAGCAGGGGGGAGTGGGCTGTTACTTCTTTATTGGCTGAGAGTTCCCACCACTTCAGGGATTTGGAGGTGTGCCATTCAAAGTTCGCGCCATTCAGTGCGTCCTGGACCTGAGCTCCTGGAAGAGAAATGCTCCAGGCGCCATATTTAACAACAATCTGAGCTTTTCACATATGAAAAACGCAGAATAAAATTAGTTGATATTAAAAAGAATTAATCTCTCCTAAATGAGATAGTATAGTTTATGTGTCCCAATAAAGGATTTTTCAAAACTGTAATGGGTCCTCAATTCATTTTGTTTTCATATGTAAGACCATTTTATTAAAATGGCCCTGACCCATAGAAACATTCCAAACATTTCAGGAAACACCTTTCTCTGGTGTGGCAGGAAAATAAAAGTGGGACTAACTTGAATTTAAACTACATGAAAGACCAGTCTCTCTCTTTCTTTCCTTTTTTTTTTTTTTTTTTTGTTTGTTTGTTTGTTTTTTGTGGTACTGGGAATTAAACCCAGGGCCTCAAGGCAAGCACTCTACCAGCTGAGCTATATCCCCAGTCCCATTTTTTGGGAGGCAAAACCAGG
Source organism: Marmota flaviventris (assembly GCF_047511675.1). Classification (NCBI taxonomy): domain Eukaryota; kingdom Metazoa; phylum Chordata; class Mammalia; order Rodentia; family Sciuridae; genus Marmota; species Marmota flaviventris. Next base: position 158,377,200 of record NC_092503.1, read on the forward strand.
GATTGAAGTCATGGGCACTCTACCACTGAGCCACATCCCTACCCTTATTTTTTATTTTTACTTAGAGAAAGGTTTTCACGGAGTTGCTTAGTGCCTCACCATTGCTGAGTCTGGCTTTGAACTCAGGACCCTCCTAACTCATCCTCTGAAGCAGCTGGGGAGATTACAGGCATGCACCACCATGCATGGCCAACTTCAATCTCAAAGACTAAAGTACACAGCAAATGAGGTCAAAGGCTGTCAACAAATAGGTACATTATGTGAAATGCTATTTTTTTAGTTGTTGATAGACCTTTATTTTATTTACTTATATGTAGTGCTGAGAATTGAACCCAGTGCCAGACAAGTAAGCTACCACTGAGCCCAGCCCCAGCCCCCTGGTACATTTTTTTTTTTTTTTTTTATGGTGGATACTAGAGATTGAACTCAGGAACACTCAACTACTGAGACTCAGTCTCAGGGTTATTTTTACTTCATTTAGAGACATTTAGAGATGAGGTTTCACTGAGTTATTTAGCACCTCACTTTTGCTAAGGCTGGCTTTGAGCTTTTGATCCTTCTGCCTCAGCCTCTCCAGCAACTGGGAATACAGGCCTGCACCAACACACCCAGGCCTTGGTATATTTTTAATACCTATTTTAAATAGATTTTAACCAGTAGCCTTAAGTCTTTTCTAATATTTGTTTGGATTGAATCCATAACCCAGAAATCAGTGAAACAGAGAATCTAGTTTAATCTCCAACACTGCTTTCATCTATCATAATGTCTGAGTTAAGATTACTCATTGAAGAATTACTGTGTATTGTGGTCTCATCCTGACCCCCCATATGTACCTCATTCTGAGTTTTAGAACAGTCTGACAAAAGGTGCCCACAGATACCAAATCTCTTGGAGTACTTAAAAAACACCAGTATCTGAGTCTTGCCTTCTAGGGACCAGTTTTAATTTTAAGTGTGTAGTTTCTAAAGGCACTAGTTGAATAATCTGCAGCTGGAACGCATTTTCTGATAATCCTTTTTATCTAAAAGACACTTCATTTGTTTCCTTTTATTAGATACTGTGAATAAAGATACAACAAAAATAGAAGGGCAGAAATATCTTCAACAAAAGGATTTCAATTGCTTTATATATACACCTATAATTTTTTAAAATTTATTTAGAATTTAAATTACATGCAAGTCCAATCTATCTCTCTCTTTCTCTCTTTTATTTTATTTATTTACTTATTTGTGGTACTGAGGATTGAGCCCAGGGATTAACCCATGGGCACTTTACCAATGTGCTACATACCCAGTCTCTACCCCATTTATTTATTTATTTATTTATCTGTGAGACAGGGTTTACTGATATGCTTAGGACCTTGCCAATTTTTTGAGTCTGGTCTCTAACTTGAGATCATCCTGTCTCATCCTTGTAAGCACTGGGAGCACAGGCATGTACAACCTTGTGCTACTACCCCAAATTATTACTAGTGGATTATGTAGAATTTTTTAAAGAATGTTAACACTTTTATCAAAAATACATTTATTAAATTTATGCTGTTGCCAACATTTTTACATGTTTTTGTATCCTGGAATCCTTATTATTATTATTATTATTTTTAATTTTTGGTTTGGTGCTGAGTATTGAACGCAGGGGTGCATTCCACTGAGCCACATCTACAGTCCTTTTTATGTTATATTTTGAGACAGACTCTCACCAAGTTGCTTGGAGCCTTGTTAAGTTAAAGAGACTGTCTTCAAACTAATATTTCCCCTGTTTCATTTTCCTGAACTTATAGGATTTCAGGCATATGTCACCACACATGACAATTTTAGATTATTATAATAGCCATTCCAACAGTACTGTACAGGCTGCAGGAAATTTATTTGATTTATGAATTAAATCCCTGAGGCAAGTTTATGTGAAGTAGCCAGTGTAAGAGTGTTGTGTAAAGATTTCTTGGGAATAAACAGGGATTTTTTTCTAACCTCTTTTGTGAATGACTGTTGGAAACCATAGTCCATAAAAGTCCTAGAAAAAGAATGCAAATTTATTTGTTTGCAGTTTACAGATATTTTCACATGCCCAGTCACCTTTTCATCTAAAACTTGAAACTTCAGAATATAGTAACTCGAACAGTTAAAGTTGAAACAGTGCACAAATTTCTTTTAGGAGCAATTGGTAGTTGTGGAATTATTACTGTGGTCAGCAGAGTTGGACCAGGGCTCTCGAAGGTCTAAAATCTCACTCAGGGTATCAGTGACTTACTTTATTCTACACTATTATGCCCACAATACAATACTGCCAGCAATAGTAGTTGAGAAAATATGCTGATAATGTCTTGAGCTAAACTGGAACCTTTGATATTTGCCTACTTATGTGCATTGATCCCGGCTGAGTCATAAGCATGGAACAGGAATGTGAATAGGGTATTTTCTGGGCTTATTGTTTTGGGGTCAGCTGCTCCATTAGGGTGGGGGGGTCTGATACCAAGCAGGTACAAGTAGTTTTGTGTATGTTCCTTTGCTCTGGCTGAGGTCTATAATTTTAAATGACAAAAGATTTAGAGTAATGTGCTTGGACTTATTTTCCATACACTTCACAGTTTACATCAAGGACAAACAAGAGCTAGAATTTATCTCAACACCCTTTTGCATACAAAATATAGGTTGACATTGAATATGTTGGAAGTTTAATCAAGGTTTATTAATTAGAGAACTGGCTGATCTAGAGAGAATGTAAAGTACAACCAAGTCCTATGTTTTCAAAACAAGAAGAAATGTGGGCTATGTAGGCATGCAGAAGAAGTTTTTTCTTTTTTCTTTGTTTATTTTATTTCATTTTTTTTTTAATAGAAAGCACATAGAGGAAAAAGGAGACCAAGGTGGGAAATATAATTACTGGTAGGACTATCAAACATCAAAAAATAGAATCTGGATTTCAGAAAAGAAAGCTTTGACATATTGTATTTGGAGATGTGGATGGCATGAGTGCTCACAAGAATGTTGTAAGCTTCTGAAAGAAAATTGATATGGTGAAAGAAGCTTATGTAACCCAGATCCTTACTTAAGCCATTTTCTGCCCCCAAAATAAGCCATTCTAGGTAAACCACTGCTTGACTCTACTGCTGAATACTAAATAAAGAAAAGATTGCCAATGAGAGGTTTGCTTCATACCTTTCATCTTTGTCATGTTTGTGTCATTTATGCTAATGTAATCAATCCAAAATTATACAAACAGTGATGACATTTCAGCCCCTTTGAAATTTGTCAGTGAATTCCTGCCCATTTTGATGGAGGCTCACAGCAGGCCTAGCAGGTGCCCTGGAGAAGACTTGGACATGGATGGCAGTATTAGAACCTTATTTTCCTCCATCTGAAATTAATCAATATCTTGAGATGACTTTCTGGCTGGAGGCAGAAAACAACAATCATTACAGAAGAGTTGAGTCAGCTCAGAAATATATAAAACCCAGCTGGGCACTTGGGCTTAGTAGTTGACTGGTCAGAAATATCTGCAGTGGCCTCATGATGGCACCTTGCACAAAGAAAGATTGACCTTGGTGCTTGCCCAGTTTCCAGGTAAGTCACATGGATCCCAGGCATTGGGCACTCACCTGCCTTCCTGAGAAACCTGCAAAGCCACTACCCAGGTGTTCATTCTTAATAGTAGCTGAACGCTCTGTGCTTTTCACGGCGAATAAATAAATGAATAACAGTATGATGACTGCTCACCCCAGCCTGCTTATTCTAAGTGGGGCTGGGATTGAGGCTCAGTGGAAGAGCACTTACCTAGCATGTGTGAGGTCCTGATTTCCATCCTCAGCATCACATTAGATAAATAAGTAAATGTATTGTGTTCATCCACAACTAAAAATTATTTTTTAAAAAGAGGCTCAGTGTTCTGTCTTGCTCCCCCAGATCAGTGGTGCAAAAAGTCACATAATCCAGAGAAGCCTTATCATTAAGAGAGACTCAAGGAAGGGGCCGGCAGGGGGCGCCAGCAGGAAGAAGTCCACAGCTGAGGAGGGTCTGACTCCTGGCGCTCAGGACTTTCTAGAGGGAAGAAAAGGAACCCAGTGCCTCCCTGGAAACTGCGCCTGGCACTGACTGGGTCCCCTGTCAGCTGGACTGGACAGGTTTCGGGAGGAGTTCTTGAGGTCCCCAGTCCTGGCGAGGGCAGTGTGTCCCTCTCGGTCTTTCTTCTTCTTCTAGCTCGCTTGGGTCTAGGGTCGGGCACCCAGGCGAGCCAGTCGCCTCGGGAGTGGGAGCTCACCCACGCCGGGGCGGGAGGACGGCCAGGGGCAGCAGAGCCTGGTGGCAGGGGAGGCCAGAGCTCCCAGGCCACCTCTGCGGCCAGGGCGGGAGGCCTGTAGTGACTGCGGGCTGCGCTCCAGACTCCATGCACCTGGCCTCATCTCCCAGATCGCTGGGCTCTGCAGGTTCCAGGGCTTGGTGGTGTCTCTGGCACTCTGTTCTAGGGCTCTGGTCTGTCACTTTCTGTCACTATGAAGGGACCAGCATTGGAGCAGCATTCCTGGGGGCTGTGGGTGCCGCCTGCTGTGTGCCCTGTGAGGCCAGGCTGCCAGGCTTGTAAGAATCCCTGAGATTTGACATTGATAGGACACAGTAAGCAGCAGTTCTTGCAGTGCTCAAAACATTTTAGGGGACAGGAAATCTTTCTCTATATCCCGTCCCTCCTTTTGGTGGGTATCAGGAGTAAGTACACAATTTGAACTTGCAAATTTAAGATGCTGCTGGTTCTACAGGAGAATGCCTGAAAACAACATGGGCTATGATACAGACACTGCTTTTGAAAACAAATTCCAGTGTGCCAGGTAACAGTTTTTAGCTCCAGGTTTCTTAAAATTATCATTAGACTGGGCTAGCTGAATTAGGGGTGAATTAGAGCTTTTTCTAGATTCAGATCCTGTTTCCACCTTTAACTATGTTTATAAAGCTTTTGGATTTCAGAACTTATGACATAATAGACTGTGTACCCTTTTGTGGCAGATACTTGGAATGAGAGTTTCAAACAGAATTGTTTTGACTGAGCTGTCAGTTTTAGAGTTTAATGCAAATGAATCCTGTCTCACAACTAACTTTTTTGATAAAGGAATTCTTTTTGTGGTTTTCAACTGGAATATTGCACATTTTAATTTCGAAAGATGTGGCTTTTTTATAAAACCTGCAAACAACTATTTTATTACATGGAAGCCAGTACCAAGAAAAGATTAATTCAATTCAGATGGAAAACTATGTGTGAATTTTAAATTTGGATGATCTCAACAAGTTTTATTTTTATTGATAAGGCTGCCTGGATCCCAGATGGCACTCACAAATTATCCCTTAGGTTGTATTCTGAATTGATAACCAAATTCATGGGCATTCTCTAAAACCATTTTACCATGGTTTTAAGTCTTTGAAGGGTAGAAAGTGGAGAGATGATTTTTTTTCTATTATTCATTAATACATACTTCATAATGCTCTAGTTTGGTACATGAAGCCTGTTTCTCAAGTGGGAAAATGAATTACTTAATATTTTGTATCCTTATGGGCAAGGTATAGAGACTTTCCTTTTTATTATGTGCAATTTCAACTCTTTCCCTTTACAGAAAAAAAAAAAAAAAGGTTTAGTCTTCAATGGAATTTTGCTGCAATACAGTTTTTAGTTTCAGGTGAAGCAATTGGTTCTGTATGAAGGCCCTCAATCCTCTATGGCCTTCTTACCACTGAAAACAAACAACAAACACAACTTATAAGAAAATTTTAGTGTATTTTTTAATCTCTATCCCTAACATTGGAATTTTAAATGGTATTTGTGGCATACTTACAGTTACATATTTTTAGAAATTTTGAGAGTTTGCTACATTGTGATTGTGTTTAAAACAGATAGAGGAATAGGAGAAATGTAGGGAAGGAATTTATGATAATGAAATTTTAGTTAAAATATATCCTTCCTAAACCTAAGCAAGGAAAATTGTATTGTGGGCCTCTTGGTTAAGCTTCAATGTAGGGTGTAGTCTTTTTAGATTGTACCTATCCTGGGGTAGAGACTTGGGAGGAGTCTATAAAAATAAGTAAAATCAAGTTAAAGAGATAATTTGAGATGAAGGAGGAAGTAGAATACTGGGCATTGGGTTGAAAGGAAAATTTAAACTTAGAAGGATAAGTATTTAAAACAAGGCTGAGGTAGGGAGAACTTTTAATTTAGATGTGGGAATTAAAGATTGAGGTCTTCTTTAGTTGAGGAAAAAGGAGTAAATGATTGGAATTGAGCTGCCTATAAGCATGGAATATGTCTCTGGTTGATATTTGCCTTGGAAACCTTGTCTGCCTCAGTGTTGTGTTGAATCACTACTTTGATGTTAAATAATGTACAGAGACCGGATGCTTATTTCTGTCCCCTACCTCTACCAAAATCCATTTCTGTTTCAAAGATTGGGAACATATTTTGTCTAAGAGCTAATGATGAAATAAATACCAATATTTAATTAGTCCCCCAGCATTTGGGGAAGCTGCCAATGCCTCCCTCCTATGCTCTGGGACCAAAGGGACTCTACAGCAGTAACAGGTGAAGTTATTATAAAGTTTTGAGTAAAAATGAGCAATGTGTATTTCTCATTATCTTATGTAATTTAGTGTATAGTTATTTCTAATGCAAGTTTTTATACTCTCTCTTTTTATATGAATCATATTGAGCAATCATGCAGTATACCATATTGATCAAAGAAGGACTACAGAATACTGAGAATGACAAAAAATTAATTGATCTGACAGTTGGTCATATTACCTTATCAAGATAAAAATCTTCTAAACAAATTCCTAGATGAGCCCACTATACACCTAAGGAGAAGGCAGTGCTTTTCTGAACATTCCTTTGAGTTTCATAGCATTTTCTTGAATGTCTTTCCCCACCTGTGGCCTTAACAGTAGAGTTCAATCTCTCCAGCAGAAAACTTGGTAGAGATTGGGTCATTACTGAGGTCCTTGCATTAATGTGGTGATAGTTGGGATGATTTTTAGACCCTTAGTATTCCAGGTATTTTCAGATTTTTCCCGTTTTTTTTTTTAATTTTATATAAAACAACACCTTATATTAATTGATAGCCATAGTTTTATGTGAGAGAAGAATTCATTGTAAGAATGAATTCTGGAAGAAGATTTTCAGAAATGAATTGAAGATGCATGGTTAGCTTTCTAAGTGATTCTCTTTCTGGTCACATTAAATGATACATAATGAACTTTCTCCCCACAAGTAGCAGCACTTGTGGTATATCATTTCAGTAGATGTCTTCTTCTTCTTCTTCTTCTTCTTCTTCTTCTTCTTCTTCTTCTTCTTCTTCTTCTTCTTCTCCTTCTCCTTCTCCTTCTCCTTCTCCTTCTCCTTCTCCTTCTTCTCCTCCTTCTTCTCCTCCTCCTCCTCCTCCTCCTCCTCCTCCTCCTCCTCCTCCTCCTCCTCCTCCTCCTCCTTCTTCTTCTTCTTCTTCTTCTTCTTCGGAACTCCTTATTTTATTTCTTAAAATTTGTTTTTAAATTATTGCATATAGCCAGAAAAATTCACAAATCAGAAGCATACAGCACAAGGTGATTACATTTGGGTAATTAGCATCCAAGTCAAGGAACAAAAAATATCACTATATTGTCCTTGTCCCAAGGTTAACTACTATTCTGACTGCTAATGTCATAGGTTAATCTGTTGTTGGACTGAATTTAAATTCAATTGAACATAAGATGCATTTTTGGTGTCTTCTTTAGCTCAATATAATGCCAAGTAATATGTCCAAATTGATAAAAATAGCAACAATTCTTTTTTATTTGTGTGGGTGAATATACCCAATTTATTTATCCATTCAGCTGATGAATATTTGGGGAGCTTTGGGCTAATATTGTTGGGTAACCTTTTGATAGCTCATAAAGTTAACATTTTAGGTTGGAAGGAGAGCACAGTCTTAGGATTAACAAAATAACTTCCATTTTTTTTTTTCATAATAGTCCTTTAAAAAAAAACTGCGAAGAATATTCATTTTTTGCATTCTTCCTGTGTTTATGCTTCTCCTCTCTACAAATTTCTTTGCTTACTCTACACCACCTCTCAAATGAAGTTATCTTTTTTAAAACAACCATAAAACAACCAGTTTTTACCAAAAATAGCAGTGAAATTCTGATGTTAAAGTCTGTGGTGGTGCTCAGAAAGCTCTTGGTATAAGACATAGGATTATGATTTCCCTGAGAGAAAAAAAGAAAACAATGTCCTTGCAAAGGAGGACTATTTGTACAGATATTTTATTTCATGTTTACCTCAAGAATAAAGGACATTTCATGGTTCAAGAAAAGGGTCAGCCTTTTAGCTTAGGCTCATTAAAAGGTGAAAATAGTATAAAATTATAGATGTTTTATAAGTTTGTAGTAAATATATCCTACTTGGATGAGATACTGCTTATAATAGCAGAATTTAGCATGTGTAATGTTAGATTTTTTTTCTTTTAAACATGCTGATTATAGATCCACTTTGACAAGTTGCTCAGTGAGTTATAAAGGTATATTATATTTTAAACATAGAAGAGAGGCAAGAAAGTAAAATTCTAACAAAAGAGATGTTTGAGATTAGTCTTCTAGGGTCCAAATCAAGTTCTGTTATTCTCCATTATTATGTAACTTTGGGAAAGTTACTTCAACTCTCTGAAACTCTTTCTTTATCTGTGAACCATGGGTAATAATAGTAACTATCCCACAGAGTTGTTTAGATTATTAAATAAAATGATGCACATAAAACAACTGACCTGGTCTTTGCCATCTAGTAAAGTCAATACATGTTGGCTATTATTACATAAGACAAAAAGAAATTATATATAGATAGATTTGTATTGAGAAAAAGAGAGAGAGAGAGAGAGAGAGAGAGAGAGAGAGAGAGAGAGAGAGAGACTGACTCAATGGTCTCTCTCTTTAAGGAAAAAAAATGGCATTCATTGTGAGTCCAAGAAAGCTGATCTCACACTTTGTCATTTTGCAAAAAAACTCCATAGACTCGACAATAAATAAATCTATCAGGACTCTTACTAATTCACTAAAATGCATCCTGCTTCTCTTGTCCTAATTAAATATGGGAGGCCTTGAGACTTCCAGCTTCCTGTGATCCCTTTTCCTTGGATGAATGGAGATGAGGTGTGGAGTCCTTACTTCTCTTCTTTACAGCACCCTGAACCTCTACCTTATTCTCTGTCGCCAACATCTTTGGGGGCCTCCACTTGCATAGAGAGTCAGATATATTTGAATGTACCTAAACAATTTCATCATCAGGCTATGATGACATCAATTTTGTTCTGTTATATCCTGCCAGCTGAGTAAATCCCTCAGTAATAAAATAGTCTGCACACGGTCCGCAGAATTCCAACAGGAAGCCTTTATTACTGGCCAGGGCTTGCTCCAGAGCAAAGGAGAGCGGCCCCTACTGATGTTAGGGCTGGGTTTAAAAAGAGAAAAAACACAAAGCTACAGTTTGGGTGGCATTTTTCTCTGGTCTTATCAGCTTACAAAGACTCTAAGAACCTCAGCAAGATCTTGCCTCAAAAATAATAAAAAAAAAAAAAAAAGAAAGAAAGAAATTTTAAAAAATTGTGAAAAAAAAGGGAAAGAGAAAAAGGGGTGGGAATAGAGCTACATTAGTATAGTGCTTGCCTCATATGCACAGGGTCCTAGGTTCAATACCCAGAAGAAGCACACAAACACACACATACACACTCACACACACTCACACAAACACACAAAAGCTGGGGATATAGCTTAGTAGTTAAGCACCCCTGAATTAAACACTCAGTATTATTTAAAAAAATAAATAAATAAGATAAAAGCAGAATTTCCATTCATCTCAGCCTGTGTGCACCTGGCGCCCCGGGAGTGCGGAGCGCGCCAGCCGTAGGCCTGGTCCCCACCAGGAACGCCCAATGCTCGCAGTGGGCTTCCAGGTTCCTGATGGTCACACCACTCAGGCTTGGCCCAGTTGGGCCCACAATGCCACCAGCGGGTCCACATGGGTCCACCCGTTCCCCAGGCATCGGTGGCCCACGTGCATCCTGCATGTCCTTCAGCCTCCAACTGCCCCACTCCTAGGGGCTCAGGCCTGGGAGTGAAGACGTCCTGCCTCTGTCTCCCTGGAGTCGCGCTGGGTCACCTGAAGGCCTGGAGCTGCCTGGGCATGGCGTCTGTGTCCAGGACAACAAGGGCACCACCCAGCTGAAGCCTCCCCAGCTCAGGGCAGAGGCTGCGTTCACAATGGGAATACACCCAGGGCGGAGTGGGGCCTGGTGGCCCCCTGCGCAGGCTCGGGCTGGGCCAGGGGCCCTTTGGCAGGCCACCTGGTAAGCAGGGCCAGATCGTGGGGTGGCGGGACCAGGCGGCCTTTGGAAGAGTCCAGAAAAGGTCATTAAGATATTTGAACCTTCTTTGAAGATTTCCCTTTGGGAGCGAACTGTTCCCATCTTCCTGGGCCTCAGGCCACTGCCTGCTGCACTGCGCATACTAGTTGGACTGCAGACTTGGAGAGGGAATTGTAGATAACACGATGAATTTTTTAAGAATTTGTTATTTTCAAGTAATTCTTGACTTATCCTCCTCCCTCATTCTTGTTCCCTCGTGGTGACATTTAACTAGTAAGCCACGCAGAGCATTTCCAGTTTTGAGGGGAGCATTGAAGTAGAATTAAAAACCAAGTTTTCTTAAGCCAAAAATCTCACCACAAAGGCTGTAGAAAGCATTTGTATTATTTAATATGTGCTCAGCCATTGGGGATGTGCCACGCAGGCAACCCCTGGAGGCGCTGCAAAGACAGATCTCTGCATAGCGGGGGAGACTAAGTGTTCTGCATATGTGGACTACATACCTGGTTCCCAAGTGAGAGGGCACAAGGGTGCCATCTGTTGTCCTTAGCTCATCCTGAGTTCACCGGGTGTTGGGGAGCAGGCAACATCTCTGTTGCAGACTTGGCTTTATCTACAGAAGCAGCTTACTGATTGATATTTTTGTCACAGTGGATGGCTTTGCATTTTAAAGAGAGGCACTTGGGGGACCTAAGCTGTCTTCCTAAAAGATAAACAAAATTGTAAAAATCTTTGAAATGCTAGATTTTTACTACTAGACAAAGAACAGATTCATCTGTATAGAGATGATGAATATGTTAGTAATTCTAGCTTCTTTGGGAGTCTGAGGAAGGAAAATGCAAATTCAGCATCAGTCACTTAGCAAGAATTTTTTTTTTTAATAAAAATTAAGAGGGGCTGGAATTGTTGCTCAGTAGTATAACACTCCTGACTTCAATCTCCAGTATACATACATATGCTTAAATATAATAAAATTTAGATAAATTATATGAATAATCACATAAACAGAGTAAACAATCAAGGCACTATACACAAATAATAAACAAAGTAGGGGTAATATTTATACATGTAAATAAGCATATTTAACTTTCTTAAAAATGGGAACATGGTTCAGGTACAATTTAATTTTACCTAATATTGTCCTCAAGTGAGAAGTCAGAAAAATTTTTACTCAATTATAACATATATGTATAATAATTTTTTTAAAAATTACTGATTTGAGAAAACTCAGTATTACTGAGCAATACTGAAACTACTCGAAACAGTGGATCTCAAAAAGAGAAACAAGAATTAGAGAAAATCTAACTCACAAAATTCTAAACACAGTAGTACCTTATAAATCCTTCTTTAATTTTTTTTTGTAATTATAAACGAAAAGAATGTTATTATTTTACTTTTTTGTTTATTTTTAAGTGGTACCAAAGATCAAACTCAGTGTCTCACATGTGCAATGCAAGCCCTCAGTCAATGAGCTACAGCCCCAGCCCTAGAAATCTTTCTTTAAATCACATTTATCAGCTATATTTTTATAGTCTAGGAGCAGGCATTGTGAATCACTACTATTCATTACATGACAGAAAATTTTCACAGAAAATCCAGTATAAGCAATAATAAAATGTTCTGATGAGGACATTTGAATAAATAAATAAATGAATTATATTAAAGAAATTCTTCTATGATATTAATATATTACAATAGTTCAACCTAGAGATATCAAAAATATGCACAGATTTTCTAAGGAGTTTCTAAAGATCAATAGACATCTGTCAAATTATGCAAATTCTTACAGGCATTAGGGTGTGCTTTGTTTATTTAAATGTAGGGAGATAACTGAAATACAAGAAGGAGCTTAAAGAATTGGGAACTATGTCAAACATGGGGCAGGGTATGCTCTGTTATGAATGCAAGACAATAAAACCTAGGATTAGAAATATAATTTCTGCTAGAATTTAGCTTCTCAACATTTTAAAGAGTGACTTATTTTTTTTTTTTTTTGACATTTTGACATCTTATTCATATTCTTTGCTTCCTTGACTTTTACCCACATGAATATATGGCTACTGTCACTTTTCTCTTCAAATTCCAAGGTTATTGCTTTTGAGACAGAAATGACCAAGGATGATTTAAAGATTTTGTGTTTGTTGGAAAATGGAATAAGGTTCATTTTTTAAAATTTTCTTGCTAACTACTGATGTTTTTAAATGCTGAACTCATTAGGAAAAATAAAGGAATCATAGAAGAGTCTAGACAATTACTTTTTTCAAATTTTGTTTTTGACAGAACCACTAAAATACTTTGCAACAATTTTCAATCTCCAGATAGTCAGCATCACTTTGAAAAGATAGGTTGGTCATAAAAAGAAAATCCGTTAACATTTCTTTCTAAATAAACAAATGCCCAATCTTCATTCTAAAAACAAGAACTTAAAACATTTTTGTGCAGAATAGAAGTGGCAAAAAGATATTCTACAAATTTAAAAAATTAAATATTGGTAGTTAACTAGGAATTCTGATGGAAATTTATGCTCACCCACAAAGACCAGGTTTTTATAGATCTCGAAAAATCACATCTCCATATAAAGTCTGCTGAACAGGGTCCAGGCATTTCCACTCCTCATCAGAGAAAGCAGTTGCCACATCCTTGAACATCAATGGTTCCTGAAATAAAAATGATTAAATACATATCACATCAACCATATGATCATTGACACAATATTTAATTTGACAAAGGTTGTAATGAGAGTTAGAAGAGCAGGCTCTCACATAGGGAAATGCTCTCAATCATTCAATAAGGTACTTTTTTGTGGTGCTGGGGATTGAAGCCAGGGCCTTGTGAATGCAAGGCAAGTACATTACCAACTGAGCTATATCCTTAGCCCCAATAATTAGTTATAAGTAGTGAAATTGATGAATAAAGTCGGTATAATAAAATCCAGAGAGCAACACATGTGAAGCAAAACACTAAAGCAAAAAAAGTAGTAAAACTTTCCAACATAATCTTAATGGATAAATGACAGCTGCAATAAGTTATTGAATACTCAAAAAAGCCCAACCAAATGATGCAATTATACTTGAGATATACATAGCAAGCAAAATTTTAAGTAATAACAAGACTCATAGGACCATGGTCACCTCTGTGTGTGCAAGATATATGACATCAGTGAGACACAGCAAAACTTCCAAAAGCCCATATATTTATTTAAATGGCAATCTCCAAGTTGTCTATATTCTCATTATTTAATAATATCATAAAACAAGTACCATATATATTATTTCTTTATACCACAACATCACAATTCACTCACTTTTCAAATGATAAAATAAAAATTTTAATTATCGCAGTATTACAAAACACTTAGGTACTTGGGCAAACTTGTATTACATGGAACAATGATATAAAAAAAGATAAAAGAGAAAAACAAATTAATAGACCATTAACCCCACAGTTCATGAAGAAACTGTAACATCAGATTAAACATCCCCAGATATGGGAAATGACTCTCACTGTGAGTTGTATCCCCACATGGCTAATTTCAAAGTAGGGAGTATGGGAATACTAAGCTGGAAAAAATTAATTCTGAAAGGTTTTTACACCCTAATTACTCCCCTAAAAGTATGGAGACTAGAATATCAATTTTCATAATGAACAAACACATATCTAGACCTACTTTAAGGATATGACCTGTGATGTATTTTTTTCTGAAAGTTTTGTTTTTCAGTTAAGAATTTAATCTAGGGTCTACTCTACTCTACCACTGAGCTGCATTTCCAGAATTTTTATTTATTTATTTATTTAAATTTTGAGACAGAGACTCACCAAGTTGCTTAAGACTTTTCTAAATTACTGAGACTGGCCTCCCATTTGCCATCTTCTTGTCTCATTCTCTCACATCACTGGGACTATTCATCTATTGAAGGGCATCTAGGTTGGTTCCACCACACTTTTCTATACAACATCTTTTGATAACAAACATGCAAATTGCACAACAAAAAAATGTTCCAACAAATAGTAGTCCTATAATTCAATTCTGATACTCCTATAGATGTCACAATTTGGGGTTCACTCCTATTGAATTTCACTAACTTTAAGTGCCAGTTGCAAGCCTCAGAATAACATCAATATTTATGATCAGTTTCCCGTAAACTGGCAGTCTCTACAACTACACACTTAAGTTACATATTCTGATAGAACTAATTATGGAACAAAAAAGCACACTTTACTTATGTATACCAGGTTCTTTTTTTTTTTTTTTTTTCTTTTTTATTTATTTATTTATTTATTTATTTTTAAAACCGGAAACCACTCAGACTGCGTTCCCTCCCTCTTACTCCCCTTAAACGGAGAGAAGAACGATCATCAATGGCAAAAAGCAATTGCAGTAAAGCAACACCAAATGCCTGCTTCACGCTCAGAAGGAAACGCTACAGCTCCTCCTCGTGGTTTTCGGTACTCTACACCATCAGAGAAACTTCTCTAGTAACGAACTATAGAAATGATCCCTGAAAGTATAGTCTTCAGGTTCTTTTTTTAAAAATTTTTTATTGTTGGTTGTTCAAAACATTAGATAGTTCTTGATATATCATATTTCACACTTTGATTCAAGTGGGTTATAAACTCCCATTTTTACCCCGTATACAATTTGCAGAATCACATCAGTTACACATCCATTGATTTACATATTGCCATACTAGTGTCTGTTGTATTCTGCTGCCTTTCCTATCCTCTACTATCCCCCCTCCCCTCCCCTCCCCTCCCCTCACCCTCTTCTCTCTCTACCCCCTCTACTGTCATTCATTTCTCCCCCTTGTATTATTTTCCCCTTTCCCCTCATTTCCTCTTGTATGAAATTTTGTATAACCCTGAGGGTCTCCTTCCATTTCCATGCAATTTCCCTTCTCTCTCCGTTTCTCTCCCACCTCTCATCCCAGTTTAATGTTAATCTTCTTCTTATGCTCTTCGTCCCTACTCTGTTCTTAGTTACTCTCCTTATATCAAAGAAGACATTTGGCATTTGTTTTTTAGTGATTGGCTAGCTTCACTTAGCATAATCTGCTCTAATGCCATCCATTTCCCTGCAAATTCTATGATTTTGTCGTTTTTTTAATGCAGAGTAATACTCCAATGTGTATAAATGCCACATTTTTTTTTTTTTATCCATTCGTCTATTGAAGGGCATCTAGGTTGGTTCCACAGCCTTGCTATTGTGAATTGTGCTGCTATGAACATCGATGTAGCAGTGTCCCTGTAGCATGCTCTTTTTAGGTCTTTAGGGAATAGACCTAGAAGGGGAATAGCTGGGTCAAATGGTGGCTCCATTCCCAGCTTTCCAAGAAATCTCCATACTGCTTTCCAAATTGGCTGCACCAATTTGCAGTCCCACCAGCAATGTACAAGTGTACCCTTTTCCCCACATCCTCACCAGCACTTGTTGTTGTTTGACTTCATAATGGCTGCCAATCTTACTGGAGTGAGATGGTATCTTAGGGTGGTTTTGATTTGCATTTCTCTGACTGCTAGAGATGGTGAGCATTTTTTCATGTACTTGTTGATTGATTGTATGTCCTCCTCTGAGAAGTGTCTGTTCAGGTCCTTGGCCCATTTGTTGACTGGGTTATTTGTTATCTTATTGTTTAATTTTTTGTGTTCTTTGTATATTCTGGATATTAGGGCTCTATCTGAGGTGTGAGGGGTAAAAATTTGTTCCCAGGATGTAGGATCTCTATTTACTTCTCTTATTGTTTCTCTTGCTGAGAAAAAACTTTTTAGTTTAAGTAAGTCCCATTTATTTATTCTTGTTATTAACATCTTGGGCTATGGGCATCCTATTAAGGAATTTGGAGCCCGACCCCACAGTATGTAGATCGTAGCCAACTTTTTCTTCTATCAGATGCAGTGTCTCTGATTTGATATCTAGCTCCTTGATCCATTTTGAGTTAACTTTTGTGCATGGCGAGAGAAAGGGATTCAGTTTCATTTTGTTGCATATGGATTTCCAGTTTTCCCAACACCATTTGTTGAAGATGCTATCCTTCCTCCATTGCATGTTTTTAGCCCCTTTGTCAAATATAAAAAAGTTGTAATTTTGTGGATTGGTTTCTGTGTCCTCTATTCTGTACCATTGGTCCACCTGCCTGTTTTGGTACCAGTACCACGCTGTTTTTTGTTACTATTGCTGTGTAGTACAGTTTGAACTCTGGTATCGCTATACCTCCAGATTCACACTCCTGCTTAGAATTGCTTTTGCTATTCTGGGTCTTTTGTTTTTCCATATGAATCTCATGATTGCTTTAAGATGGGGTGATTTTAACAGCTCTCTCTCTCTGTTTGACATCCCAATTCTGCCTTTGTATGAACTGAAAAGAACCGGTATGGTGATGTGTTTCTGTAATTTCAGTGACTCAGGAGATTTAGGCAGGGAGATTTCACATTCAAGGACAGCTTCAGCAACTGAGTAAATAATAAAGCAAAAACAAACAAACAAACAAACAAAAATAACCACGATTGTGTTGGGCAAGGTGCACACAACCATAATCCCAGAAGGATGGGAAAATGAGGCAAGAAGATGGTAAATTCAAAGTCATCCTCAGCCAAAGTGAGACCCTAGACAACTCAGTGAGACTCTTGTCTCTACGTATAATACAAAATAGGGCTGGGGATGTGGCCCAGGGTCAAGTGCCCCTGGCTTCAATCCCTGGTACAAAAAAATGAAATAAAATAAAATGGGGCTGGAGGTGTGACTTTGTGCTTAAATGCCCCTGGGTAAGATCTCTGGTACAAAAGAAACAAAAATTCTGCTCTTTTGAATAAGTGTCACTATCTAACATCCAAGAGAATATGAAAATATTGATAACTCATGTAGCCTAGAGGAGGTGAGTTTTGGCTTTGAGATAAGGTAGAGTTGAACCTGAATTCCAGTAAAGTTACTTAGTAGTTGTGAGACTTAGCAAATATTCTTTCACACTGAACAACTATGTGAACCTCATCTATTATAAAATGTACAATAATCATAAAATGCCAACATGTAACAATTCTTCAGCTTCATCTATATACAGAAAGTAGATGATATGCTTTTACTCCTTCTCTAGAAAAATGTAGAATGTGTTTCCAAAGCTTTGAATATGGTCTCTTATTATTTTTTATGGATTATATAATGCTGTGGCTATGAAAGAGTATTAGTCAGGTATCTGATCAAGAAACATTTGAATGTGTTTGTTTTTGCTTTCAGAACACTGTTACCTCCATGAGAACAAGCCCACAATCATGAGTTATTTAATCATGAGTTATTTTGGGAAAAAATATCAGGGTGTTTTATTGGCAGCCAGATTACACTCTAAAGTTACCAACCATCAGCTAATCATATGCAGCAAAGATTCCAGGTGAACCAAGCCTAAATTGACGACCATCCCAAATATGAGCGAATAAGTTTTAGAATGAGTTAACTAGTGACAGATAATTAGTTAATTTATTCACTATAGGCTGGATGCCAGGATTCAATCACATGATGTGCAGAGGTTGTATGAAAAACAGCCATCATCTTATAGATAGTGATTTATTTTTTCTTCATTAAAATTTTGTTGACTCTCTTAATAAACTGAATTGAACTTTGAAAAATATTTGTAGACATATATGCCTTTAATTGTAAAAATATTCTCCCAGTACCTTATAAATTTGGTATGAATATTAGCACAATTATAAAAGCCAAATATCTCAATCCTGCCTCTAGGGTCAAGGTAAAATTGCAAATAAGTTTCCCTTTAATTAATATTGTAGAGTCTGGGCTACTGAAAAATCTGAAGACCTGGCACCATCCACCTCCTGGGACACCAATTCTTTATGTTTACCATGTGGGATCTGAAATGGGAATGAATCTGTTCTTAGAATCTAGTGAGAAATAATGCCCACATTTGTACAGTTCTGGGTTGGAGCTGCCAGCGGTCTCAATGTGCACTGTCTCCCCTGTTCTTCGGCCCTGTTGAGAATATGTCCAGGAAGTGTATTCCATCACCTAGGACATAAAAATGAGTGGTTCAGGCCTTTCATCTTGCTGATGTCAATGAATCCATAGCTCTCAATGTGAAATTTGGATGCAGTAAACTGAGATATGCCTGAGACTTCGGGTAAATAGTGAATATTAAGATGGTTTTCCAAAAGTGCATGTATGTATTAATAAATTCATAATGTCAATCCGTGATAATATATTGAATATAGTGTTTTTAGTTACAATTTGTTTAAGATCTTATTTTCTTCTCCTCCTTCCCCTTCTTTTCCTCCTCCTCCTCCTCCTCCTCCTCCTCCTCCTCCTCCTCCTCCTCCTTCTTTTTCATTTAAGGACAGGGTCTTACTGAGTTTCTTAGTGCCTTACTTTTTGCTGAAGGTTACATTGAACTCACAGTTCTCCTGCATCCACCTCCTGAGCCACTTGGATTACAGGTGTATGTCACTGGGCCTGACTTTTGTTTTTCACTTTTCATTTGAATAGAAAAAACTTTAAAATCATACTCGTGAGTCTCTTTTTAGGGGTGAGAGATATGGGGACCTTGATGCCTAAGGAAATTGCTACTGAGCTTAAACCTCAAGCTGCTTTTCATAAGATCAGAGAGCAGAAAAGTTAAATAAAAATTTAAACTAACTGTGATATCATTTCCATAAATAAAAATATATACATATTTATCACAAATTGCTTGAACCTTATATACAGTGATAAGTGTCAATGCACTTCTGTCTGGGTTAGGTCCTATTATTGGAAGGAAATTCTCCCTCAAAGTAACTACACCCAAGGCATTTAATGCAATTCACAGCCACTCAAAATAATAATAATAAGAAGAAGGGTTGGGGGGATTCTAGGTTTGTGAAGCACACCTATAATATGTTACTTGAAAAGGCATTACAGGAAAAATTTATACCCTCTCTGAAGACGTGTGTGTGTGTGTGTGTGTGTGTGTGTGTGTGTTTATGGGTACAGAGGTAGTGAGGGTGCACAAGTCTAATTCACAGTCCTTTTTTTCTTGAATTTTTATTTGTTGCTGTAGATAGATACAATATCATTATTAGTTTGTTTGTTTCTTTCTTTCCTTTTTTCTTTTTTTTAATGTGGTGCTGGGTGTTCAACCCAGTACCTCACACATACTAGAAAAGCACTCTACCACTTAATGACAACCCCATTCCCCACAGTCCTTCACTTATTCTGTGTGTGTGTGTGTGTGTGTGTGTGTGTGTGTTGCAGGAAATTGAATCCATGGCCTTAAATAAGCAAAACAAGCACTCTACTGACTAAGCTATATCCCCAACTCTGATCCTTAATCTTTCAACAATGAAAATGGGGAAGTGCTGAAGCCTTTTCCAACCAGTCTCTTAGGTGAGGACTGTCCATCCTCACAGGACCAGTGATGAGGGGGTGGGATTCCACAATCTTGTGTTCTCTTCCTGTCTGGAGCCCACCATTCTTTCAATCTTTTTGTAGTCTTTCTGTCCTGGATCAGGAGTCTAGGTTTCTTTGCTACACAGATGCTGAAAACAAATCACAGGGAAAACGTTAAGAAACCTGAAAGCCAGGAAATGTAAGTGTGCTTGTTATCCTGGGACTGGGTAGAAAGGTTGTTTGAAGCTGGTGGAAGAGGCAATGGTGGAAACTGGAGATTGTGGCTAGGGGCTCCTCATGGTTCTCTCCAGACTCTGGGGCCAGAGGGACTCTCCGAGGCAGCTCAGGGTTCACCCGCCTCTGACTAGTCTAGTGGAGCTTAGGTCAGCAGTTGACAACCTGAGCATTTTGTTCCATGATTGTATGGAGTTTTCAGCTTCTTTCTGAAACCCTTTGTGGGCATCCATGTGCCACAAGTCCAGCATGTCCCCAGATTATTATCCCAGTGGTGAAGCCTGGGATAATTATCAGGAGAGAACCCCAGCTCCATTTGATGTATTCATGCATGAGAGAGACTGTAGATTTTAGGGCTTGTTAGTCATGAGTTTTTGTTTTGTTTTGATTTGTGTTTTGTTTTTTGTTTTCTTTTTGGTACTAGAAATGCAACCCAGAAGTGTTTATCCACTGATTTACATGCCCAGCCCTTTTATGTATTTTTATTTACAGACAGCGTCCCTTTGAGATTTTTAGGTCCTTACTAAATTGCTGATACTGGCTTTTAACTCATGCTCCTCAGGACGCCAGAGCTTTTTAAATGAAAGGGAAGCTTTATCTCAAATCCAAAACAAAAATTTGAAATCCAGAACTTCAGCTTAGGTCTTCATAGGTCTGAGAATAAACCCCTAGTTTTCTAGGGGTTTTTCTAGTTTTTTTTTCTAGTTTTTCTCTGTTCACAGTGAATAAGTATAAAATAGAATAGATAGTGAAATGACCCTGTAATGAGGATAATGGGCTTCATTGTACCACACCTCAAGGCTAACTGGAAGATTTGTGAATGAGCACCATTAAGGCCTATTTCAAATGTAAATACCATTGAAACCCATTTAGGAGAACACCTCCAACAAAGTCCTTTGTTCCTGGGGTGATTCCAGAAAGAATGAAAGTGAATCCATATGATAAGATGCTTTTTCTGAAGCCTATTTTTAAGAAACATAGGGGAAAAAAAATAATTGATTATGTTGAAAGTGGAATTTTGAGATGAAACAAAATTTCTCACTTTACCAATTGTATCTGGATGCTTGTCTCAGAAATTTTGAAGAATAAAATTTATTTATTTAAGCAAGAAGAAATAGAATTCCCGCCATGTGGAAAGGGGAATGATACTAGAAAAACTGATTTTGGTGTGCCATCTTAGAAGTTTACTGATGGTTTTGGGCAGAACACTAAGCAACAAAGTCACAGATTTCCCTTACTATAGTATTAAAGGATTATTTTCTTCTGGATCAGGCTATCTGTAAGTTTGGATCAGCAATCAAACAATATCTACGATTCAAAAAATAAACTGCAACTACACTTATACTAAAGATAGACAAAATTTATGATGATTCCAAAAAAAAAAGAGCAGTGTTTAATTGCATCTATTTATATACTTCAGCAACATATCTATGAAAAATATGTTAATGAGCCAGGTCTCTGGTCTGCTTAAGACCAAAATTTTGGTTCCAGTTACCCATATTTCTGTTTATCTGTGAATCATTCAGAAATGATTAGGCACACATCTTCTCTGTAGGAAAAATGTCAATAATAAATTAAAAAAATGATTAATCCAGGTGATGCTAAGGGATTATCTACTGTATCATCTATTAGCAACCTATTCCATCCACAGAATTTTCAAATTTCCATTTTGAATATTTTGTATCTTTAGCTAGATCAACCTATTATTTAGGAACTTGTTTCACCATAGAACATGAGGAAAGTTCTGATGTAATCACACCTTGAAGAGAGACATAGTTGAATGTTACAGTAAACTGATATTTAACATTAATTTGTAGTACAGTTGATGAAATAGAAGGTTTTTTTAAGAAAATATAAACTAAGAAAATGTAAACGAAGATTGTACCTAGGTGGCGGAAAAGTGATGAGGTATTTCAAAGTACATGATACAACTAAACAAGTGGTTTCTAAAGTCTCTTTGAGCTCTTGAAATTCAAGGAACTCTTTAACAAGATTATTATAAACTTTTCAAGGTTTCAAGGTCTTAATGATCAGTGAAACACTCCATTTTTTAAACCAGAAAAATAAAAATTTAAAATAGGATATGATACAAGAAATCATGGTTAAAAATAACATCTAAAATTTTTGAAACACCTTCAGTGAGAAATTTAAATGTGGGAAGGAAGAAGGGAGAGAAGAGACTGAGGGAGAGCATAGGCACTAGTTGAGCACAAGTGTCCACATACCCTGGACTCAGCTTGCCACTCCATCCATCATTCTCCTCATGTTTGGTTCTTAAACTTGGTGCTCAAAAATACAGCATTTGAACTTTTTTCAATTGTAATCAACCCATGCACTTTCCACAATTAGAAACAGTGTTTGGAGATAGGTAATTCAATCTGAGTTCAGAACTTTCCTACATTCAACTAAAGTTTAGAAATGCCACTTTTAAGGCTAGAGTCACTTGCTGGTGAATCAGGTTTAAAGCTCAGAAACAGTAGCACAGTCGCTCATCACTTGTTATTTTACAGCTCCTATTTTATTCAACATTAACTAAGTAACAATCCAAATTTTAATATTCTCCCCACTCATCTGCCAAAGACCAAGTATTGAACAGCATTAGCAAAGCCAACAACCACATAGTTGTCTGCCACTGTTACCTAATTCTATAATTTTAAAAAAAGTCAATTTTTTATTAATAATTTATTTTTTAATTATAGGTGGACACAATATTGTATTTTATTTTT
The DNA here is from genome assembly GCF_047511675.1 of Marmota flaviventris. Lineage (NCBI taxonomy): Eukaryota > Metazoa > Chordata > Mammalia > Rodentia > Sciuridae > Marmota > Marmota flaviventris. The sequence goes on from NC_092503.1 coordinate 158,399,875, forward strand.
ATGTGGTGCTGAGGATTGAACCCAGTGTCTCACACATGCTAGGTGAGCACTGTACCTCTAAGCAATACCCCAGCCCCTAATTCTGTAATATTTTTAAGGTTATTGAATTTCTTTTATTTTCAAATTAAAATAAATTCATTTTTAAACTGACACATATGAAGATTTTTAAAGGGTTCTCAACAATTTATGCCATTTGCCTTTACAGAGACATGTGAGGACCTTCCAGTTGTAAAGTATGATTTTATGGTGGCCTTTGTTTCTTTAAAATTATTTATTGCTGCATTATAATTATGTATAATAGTGGAATTCATTATGCCACATTCATACTTTCATAAATTGATCAATCTCATTCCCAAGTACCCCTGATCTGCTTGCTCTTCCCTATTGATGTTCCTTCTATCATTATTATTTTAATTAATACATTATAAATATACTTAGGCATTATATATGCATATATAATATACCAATTTCATGTATACATGCAGGATTTACTATGATACCTTTTAAAAATACTTATTTTATTTCTTTATTTTTATGCGGTACTGAGGCTGGAACCCAATGCCTTCCACATGCTAGGCAAGTGCTCTACCACTGAGCCACAACTCCAGCCCTTACTGTGGTACATTTATACAGACAAAGCAAAATTTTGTAATTTTGTTCACCAGTATTTCCCCATACTCTCTCCTTCTCCCTCCCTCTTAAGAACCTTCATCTATTGGTCTCACTTCTATTTTCATAATATCCCTCTTTTCTAATTCCTTTTTCCCTCTCTCTAGCTCATCATAAAAGAAAATATCCAACACTTGACTTCATGAGTCTGGCTTATTTTGTTTAGCCTGATGTTCTCCAGTTCCATTCCTTTGCCAACAAATATCATAATTTCATTTTTCTGTATGGTTGAATAGAATTCTATTGTGTATATATAGTATACACTTTTATCCATTCTTCCATTGATGGGCACCTGTGCTGGTTCCATAATTTGGCTATTGTAATTTACATAGCAGCCTTTATATTTTATCTGATTTTGAACTCCTTTGAACAAACTGAAAATGTTTTAAGATAAAAACCAAAAGTGAAGAGAGGGGTACTCTATAATTGAGCTACATCCTCATCACCACCATCCATCTTTATTTTGACACAGGGACTCACTAAGTTGCTGAGGTAGGCCTTAAACTTTGATCTTCCTGTGATAGACTCCTGAGTCACTAGGATAACTTGTGTGTTCCACTACACCCAGCTGAGTCCTTCAATTGTTCAATGTAATTAACACCGACCAACTTATATTATGCACTCACTTTTATACTTTTTTTTTTGAGAGAGAGAGAGAGAATTCTTTTTAATATTTATTTTTCAGTTTTTGGTGGACACAACATTTTTATTTTATTTTTAAGTGGTGCTGAGGATCGAACTCAGTGCCCTGCGCATGCGAGGCAAGTGAGTTACCGCTTGAGCCACATCCCCAGCCCACTTTTGTACTTTTTGACAGTTCTGATGTCAATGGAGTCATTTTAAATTCTATTTTTTACATCAAATTTTATTAAGAAAAAGAATTCCATGATTTTATTAAAAATGTGACACTACTAATTATTAACTTAAAAAAAGATTTGGATCATACAAATTATCATAAAACAATCTACATTTTAAAAAGCAAAGAAATAAGAAACCTTTTTTTAATAACTAGCATCATAGTATTTACTTATATCTGCATTTTATGTGATTATGCAAAATCAATGTACTTCCTGGGAACAAGTGGTGCATGCCTTTACTCTTAGCAGCTCAGGAGATGGAGGCAGTATGATCACAAGTTCAAAGCCAGCCTCAGCAACTTAGCGGGTCCCTAAGCAACTCAGTGAGACCCTGTCTCAAACTAAAATGTATAAAGGGCTGAGGATGTGGCTCAAGGTTTAAGTGCCCCTGGGTTCAATCCCTGGAACCCCTACCCCCTCAAAAAAGTAAAAGTGATGGGGGAGTACCAGTAAAATAGAAGAGAGATCAGTAGAGTAGAGGAAAGGGATTGAGGGAGAGAGGAAGAGCAAAAAGACAGAAAAAGAAAAGAATGGTGGAATGAAGCTGACCAAACTATCTTATGTACATATGTGAACATACCACAGTGTATTAAGAAAAAGAATTCCATGATTATATTAAAAATGTGGTACTACAACTTATTAACTTAAAAAGACTTGGATCATATCACCTTTATATATATTTACAAGGATTTAAAATTTTTAAAAAACTATAAATAAACAGAAAAAAGATCTCATGCAGTAGAGGAAAGGGAAAAGGGGGAGAAAGGAAGGGAGGTAAAGGGAAATTCTGTGGACTGCACTGGAGCAAATTATATTCCATGCTTCTATCTTTATGTCAAAATTAACTCTAATATTATGAATAACTTCAATGAACTAATAAAAGGTTTTCCAGGAAATCATTGTTGCAAGGGTTTGAGAAATGTCTTTTTAACAGTTAAACTACTGTGATTTGCAAGAACAAAACTAGAGGCCAAGAGATTAATAAATACAGTTTAATTATAAGAAAGTAAAATTTATAGAACTGCTTCGATTAATTGGAACAATTTCTTAAAGTGCTTGTGTAAGCCTAAAATGATTGTGTTTGATGAAGATGCATTAAACAGAATAATGGCCTCCCAAAGATACCCATATCTTAATCCCAGGAAACTATGGATATGTTGTTACATGGCAAAGGAGATATTGCATATTTGATTAAGGTTAAGGACCTTGATTTGGGGAGAGTATCTCATGTTATACAGATGGATCCATCTAATCACCTGAATCCATAAAAGTGAAAGAAGAATGGGTCAGAAGAAAATCTGAAAAGGATTCATTGAACTGTTATTGGCTTTAAAGAAGGAAGAAGAGAACCAAAAGCCAAGGAATGCAGACTGCTTCTGGAAGCTGAGACTGTTCCTCAGCTTACAGTTAGCAAGAAGAAAGGGACCTCAGTACTACAGTCAGAGAGCACTGAATGTGGTCAATGATAGTAATGAGCAGAAAACAGATTCCCCCATACAGTCTCAGCCCTGCAGACACTTTGATTTTAGACTGCTGAGACCAACACCAAACTTATGACTAAAAAATGTAATACATTTGTGATGTTTTAGCCATTCATTTGCAATAAATTGCTAGGGCAGCAATAAAAAACCTACTAGATTGAGAGTTTTTTTCCTTTGATTTCTTGCACACAGTTAAGCAATGAGATAATAGTGTCACAAGAAAGTACTAAACATACTGAGTGGGGATGTGCTAAAGGGAGCACAGCAGCTCCAGCAATGTCCATGGTGGATAATTGCCATGAGGGAAACAGGTAGGTAACCAACGAAGGTGGAATAATGCTTTAAGAAAGTATGAAAATGTCAGAAGGTAATACCAATGTTATATCAGCAAGTAAACAAAAATTTCCCAATATTTCCCTAAAACTCCACCACTTGACAGCATACAAGATGTCCAATTTCTTCCTGTACTACCACCACTTAATCCAAAAGAGCTTTCACATCCATCATCTTTCTGTTTCTTCTATCCCTAGTAAAATATTACCTAATTAATAGCATAAAATAGCCAAAAATCCAAAAAATAAAAATAAAAATGAATTAGAGAAGTTAAGTGCTTTGAAATCAGGTGTCCCTGAGTTTGAATGTAGACTTCACTTATTACTTGATACATTAAACTGAGCAAGTTAACTAACTTTTCTGATCCTGGATGTACTTATGTGTAAACAGGAAGAAGACTTTATTTTATAGAGTTTTGGGAAAACATCATGCAAGGTGCTTAGCACTTTCACAGTTGCACTCATTAAATAGTATTATATTTAACTAAGCTAAACCAGCAAATTTTTAAATTAAAATATTTCTCATGTGAAATTGAGAGTATCTGATACATGATATAAAGTTTTAAATTAGTTTTATTTACATTTTCCTTCTTGAAGGATTTTTTCTCACTTCTCAACCAATATTCTAAGAAACACTCTCAAAACAAGTTGGCTATGTTCTTGTCTTAGCATATGATAAATGTAAAAAAAAGTGGATAAGAATAATAGGTACCTTCATCGTAAAAAGTTATTCCAGGAAAAAATATTTCAGTGTTAAGTGGAAGCAAAATCATTTTATTTTAAAGTAAGATTTCATCCTGTGGTCTGGGACCAATTTATTGCTTTTTTTGAAATCAATATGTAAACTCTTATATGATATAAAGCCTCTAAAAAATAAATTGTTCCTTGTCCAACATTAAGCATGTTGTTCTATCTTTGTTCAAAGGAATACCATTAAGTTTAAAGCATAAACTTCATTTTCCATGCTGTATGATATGCACTTTGAAATTTGGTACTTATCTCCAACTTATTTCTCCTCATTTATTCCAGATATGTTTTTCTTCTGTAATGTTTTCATTGCCCTTACGTCCATCATCCATACTAAAATTACAATAAACAAAATTTAATTTAACTTATATTTCTTGGTTGTAGATTTTCACAACAATAAAATAAACAATATAATTATTTATGAATAAAAATTGTATGGGAGATGAATAAGAGTCTTTCTGAATGGATGCAAGTCTATATTCCTCATACTCACAAGAATTATGCCTGACATATAATAGTGAGTAACTGCTGAACATTTTAAACTTAATATAAGCTGAATGCAGTGGCATGCACTTCTAATCCCTGCTGTTCTGGAGGCTGAGGCAGGAGGATCTTGAGTTCAAAGCCAGCCTCAGCAAAAGTGAGGCACTAAGCAACTCAGTGAAGCTTTGTCTCTAAATAAAATCTAAGATAGGGCTGGGGGGCTGGGGTTGTGATTCAGTGGTAGCATGCTTGCCTAGCATGTGTGAGGCACTGGGTTCAATTCTCAGCACCACATACAAATAAATAAATGAATATCCAACAACAAATAAAAAATATTTTTAAAATGATGGGGGTGGGGATGTGGCTCAGTGTTCAAGTTCCCTGAGTTTAATCCCTGGTGCTCGAAAAAAATTTAATATATACATGGGCACTGACAAAATGATAGTTTGACTTGTTTTTAAACTTTACATTAGTGTGAAAGTGATATGCATTCAGTAGTAAACAAACTTCCAATGCTGAATTTTATCCTTTTCCAAGATTAATCATATGTGGTATGATAATCTTTTTGTCCAGTGGCAGCAGCAAAAGTACAGATCCCAGTGAACCACATTGTCATTAGAATAAACAACCAACATTCTACATTGTACTGCACTGGTAGGCTGGACTGTTGAGTAGGTGTACTGCATTTTTGACTTATGATATTTTCAACTTTCAAGGTGATTGGAAATGAATTGAGTACTTTTGAAACTTAATTACTCAGGAACACCTTTATGTATGGATTCCTCAAGAATATCAGGTTTATACCACCTATTTCTCACAGCTTTGAAGATCTATAATACAATACATAGCAATACACTATGGCTGCCACTTCAATTTTAAATATAATGCACAATGCATATAATTCTTAACTCTTCACCTGCAATAAAGATATTGACACAAATAACTAAGTTCTTTCTTATTCCTAATCCTGCCCCAAATATGGCTCTACATAGGTCTCACCTAAATATGCTAAATGTCAAGTTGAATGCTTGGAATTCTCAGTAACTCTGGATTTCCCATTGTGGTATGAAAATTTGCAATTATGCATTTCTTCCCTCTGAGAGAAGGGTGTGGTGTTTGGAAAAGTGGGAGGCTATGTAGAAGCAAGACTCATTTAAGCATAAAAATAATGAATCTACATAAGTTATTGATGAGCAAAATTATTCAAAATATCTAAAAGCAACAAGAACACTAGCTATTTTTAAGATTTGTTTAATATGTTTTGTTGTTTGATAGTGTTTTTCAATTACATTAAATAGTGTCAAGAGGTCTTTAAAATATATGTGGGCTAGGGTTGTAGATCAGTGGTAGTGCACTCGCCGCTCATGTGGGAGGCACTGGGTTCAATCCACAGTACCACATATAAATTAATAAATAGATACATGGATAAATAAATAAATGTTTAAAAATGTATATGCAATAGGGCTGAAGACAAAATTTTTAACTTGTACTTGCACATGCTAGGCTTCCTTAGATTAGAAAATCTTAAGCAGCTGAAAGAATGAACACTGACAGCAAGGAGCAAGTTAACCAATCATAAACCTCAAAAAGAGAAGTGTGCAAAATCTAAATTCATAAAAGACAAGTGTAAATTCCATATTAAAAATAGTATAATCCTGAAATCTTTCAGACAAGCAGAACATCTGTTTAAAAGAGAGAGATGTCTTTTCATAGTAAGACCGTAAAGTGGATCACATTCAGATGCATATCACACATAAAGATTAACATGGAAAAACTATTTAGGTGAGGGGAACTGGGAGAGTATAGGGTTTGGAAACCAAGGCACATGAGACTTTCAAGCTCAAATGTAATCGAGAAAAAAATTCTATATAGCCACATTGGTATCAGGAGATTTAAAAAAAAATAGAATTAATTTTGCTCAACAAAAGAAGAGATGTTCATGAATTAAAGTTGCTATCTTGGTGAGGTAGTGTACTCTTGTCACTTTCCATGTTCAAGCAGGACGTGTATTGCTATCTCTGAGAGGTATCACAAAGCAACTCCTTTATTAAATCAAGGGGGTATAAGTTCTCCAAATGATTTCAAAGTACACTTGTATCTCTATGATTTTTTTCCATTAATAAATGACAAATTAGCCTTTGTGGAAGTGCAGACAAGGTACATTCCCAAAGAACATGCTACAAAAGTTACAGACTGCCAAAAAATTGTTCATAGGTGTTAGCTATGTTATTTCTTGACACGATTTTATTATAGTGTGCATATGTAGTAAAAACAGATTAAGCAGACTCACAAGTAAACGTTTGTGGTGACTGTGAGAGAAACTAGACATTCTTTCTAATTTGAAATTATCCATTTTAAAAAATTATTTTACTAGATAAGTTTTTGTAAACAAATCTTGATATATTCAATAAATTAGAAAAAAGACAATCTTATGAGAATAAAATGTAAAAATTAGAAAACACAGTTTTATAATGTCTATCTTTTGAATCACCCACAAACAAGAATTTATAAAGTATACACAATTTTTTCCCAGGATATCTAGGGACTTAGCTTTATTGATGAAATAATTGAAAGCAATTACTATAAAATACTGGGCTATTGGCACTTATATGAAAATATAGTTTAGATATTAAACCAAATAATTGTATACTGGAAGCTCACCGAATACAAGTGTCAGGGCTAAAGGAGTCCAAGTTTAGTTCACTAACACTCCTTTGTCTTTTAGCTTGAGAAACATAAAACCAAAACATCTCACATTATCTTTCTTGCTAGAATTCACAGTGGTACTGCACTGGCTAGTTCTTACCTAACTGATAGACATACTATTATTGTCAGAATTACTGCTTGTGAAAAAAAAAATAATAAGATTGCTAGTGCTAATCTTGTTTATTTAAGTGAGTTCTTAGAATCTGACAATGCATCAACCCCAAAAAATTGGCCCAAAGGAACCATTTTCTGTTTTAAAATGGTAAATATTAAAACACCAAAAGACAACTTAGATATGATTGGTCTTTAAGCTTTATTAAGTTAGGAAAAATGACAGGGTAATTTTTATGGTTCGCACCTGTCAAAAACAGAGTCTTTACTATTGCAGTTTACAATGATCAGGAGATTCTCCCTCAGGCTAGGGCTGAACTTCAACCCGCTGTTGAAAAGACTAACTCAAATGTGTGTCACCAAGGATTTGATTTCTAGTAAGAAAATCTCTTAAGAAACCCACATTTATGATATACCACACTGCAAGTGTTCAAATCTGAAGTTGAAAGAAGATTATATCTACCCAGTAAGGTCTGTATTATCCTAAGTTTTTTGTCTTTAAGATACTCCTCCTGTATCACAAATTGTGCTAGAGACACAATCTTAAAAGTGTTTTATGCTACCTATAAAACAGATTTTCCTTAAAATTGCCACAAATAGTCCATCATCAAGAAGTCTGAAAATTGTTGAGACATTTCAAGTGTCACTCAGGATTTTAAAAAAGAGAAAACAAACTTGGACTTTAAATGCATAAATAAAAAAAAATAAAATAGCCTTTCTGTTCAAGTTTTGAAGTAAGTGAAATGTTTTGTATTTTATCTTTCACTAACATAGCAGCACCATCTTATCTATAGCATCAATAAAGAGCTACAGAAAAAGACCATAAAAAGCCTTTATATTTTTCTTTGCTTGCTCAATTCCTGCAACACATTTTTAATACAATCAAGTACACTTTATATTGACATTTCAGTCTTGGAGAAAGTACCCAATGCTTTAATAAAAATCACCAAATATGTAGTAGACAAATCACAGAAAATAATGATAAACATTAAAAATCAACACTGATGTTATCAAATGTACATACAAAATTATTTATATCAATTGTGAAGAATCCTATATTCAAAATATTTAATGTTTACGAATTATTTTACAGGCAAATTTCCAGTAGATCATGACTTTTCAAGCAGTCAGAATTTATTTCATTACAATGCAAAGAGTTTAGGTAAAGAAATTTTTTTAACCTATGTTTGGCAGCCAAACAGTTGTGAGAGCACATACACTACTTGAGTTGGTAATCTAACTTAGTCTTTATAATTCTTGAGTGAAATTTTATGTTAAACTTAATACCAATTTTGCATGTAGGATGTTTATAAAATATAAAGAAATACTGATAGGAATATGTTAAATATGATGTTTTTATTTCATGCCAAGTGAGGCAATGAACTATGATCTAAAATAGTCAAAAACTACACTATATATATATATATTTAAAGCTAATTTAAACTCCCCAAGCAAGTGTTTCCCTTTATTTAATATTTTCTCTTGGTGTATATGTACTTAACAATAAGTATTAAAATATTTGTAAAGAAATTAAAAATATGTAGAACTTAAAAATATATAGGTTGATATGAATCAAATAGTTTAGCCTCCCATCAACACTTCTAACATATTTTTCCATAAAACAAAAACAAAAGCTACCTATGTGTACCACCAATGATCAATATTTGTCATTGTAAGACCTGTGGTATTTTCTAGATTTTATCTTCTAAATCAGTTCACTAATTTGACCAGGTCAAAGAAGTAAATACTTAAAAGGAAGAAAGTGATTCACTGAAAATGTTTTATTACATTGTATCTGGACTTGTGGATAGTATGAATTAATAAAATATGGGCATATATTTAACCATCCCTAAAAACTAACAAATCAGCTGCTATTGGACATGTGATTTGAAACTTTTGGACAGTATGAATACTAGAAACATTTATAACCATTATGAATTCGAAACTGCAGATTTTAGTAGATTTTGTTTATGATAAAGTTGCCTCTGGTAAATCTTTAGTGATTTCTCACCAGCCATGATTCCCAAAGTCAGCAAACATATGCTATTTTCTCAAATAACGCGAAAGAGTTCAATTAACTTGTCCACCTCCATTAACTTGTCACCTTTGTTAATTTATGCTTTTGACAAAACATCTTTTAAATATCAGATATAGCTAGGTATTTTTTCCAAATATAGTCTAAATTTTCACTTTATAAAAAAGTACTTAACACCTATAACAGATAAAATAACCTATAGTATCAAAAAGGAATATGAAAAATAATCTGAAAATAATTCTGAAATGTCCTCATTTTTTTTTCAGTGCTTTCCAGGGAATAAGTTCTTTTGAACCGAAAGCATAAATACACTTCCTCAGCAGCTGAAAGCCTTTCAAAGAACCATATAGATATCACTGTGTATCTGAATCTCACATAAAACAAAAACAAGTTCAAATTGGCAACTCACCAGAACAAAAATTTACATAAAGCAGGAAAAATTCTTGCATTTTTTCCATCTGGAAAATATTTTAAAGTGAACACTTTCTCCCCCCCCCCCTCTCTCTCTCTCTCTCTCTCTCTCTCTCTCTCTCTATATATATATATATATATATATATATATATATATATATATATATATATATGAGATTTTTATATATTTTTTTTACTCAAAAGATTTTCTTGCACCAATTTTGTTTTTTAAAAAGTGCCAGCTTTCCTTCACTCTTTCGTCTACCAAAATAAAAGGATTGTGACTAGTACTTTAAAAGAATGTTTTGTGATATCTCATAAAATTTGTTTTTAAAGCTACACTTTATGAATTTGACAAGATTTTGTAAAATTCTAAAACATCTTGGATAGACTTCTCAATGCATTTCAGTATATTTTTACTTAACATACATTTCTAAAATAGTAACATATAGAATATTTTTTTCCATCTGCTGCAGATAAATAATTGCTCAAAGTATAATCTGCAAGAATTTGAACTTGGTTAAAAGATGCAATATCAAACTTATTAATATTGACATACAACTACAATATAAAAGTCTTGATTGAAAGACTCATTTTGTTAACTCTGAATGTTTCAAAATTACCAAAAATACTATAGAAGACAGTTCATGTATAACACACCACCAACATCAATCATCAGACTTTAAGGCATTACACAAAATAAATCAGGTTTTGGATAAATAGAATTTGTTAAAAATCCTATGTTAAATATTAAAGTTTCCTAATGCAATCTCTTAGCTGTACCTTGTGCTTTTTTTACATTAGTAATTAGATTAGAATTAAGCTATTTAAGTGAACATAAACTATAGAAAAGGAAAACAATGGTAAAACGTGGGCATGCCAATCTCTTTCAATGTTAGCAAGCATGAGGTTTTTCTAATCTTGTAGGCAGCAGACTGCCTTCTCAGGTTCAAACCGACCCCGGTCCCAAATTGACAGAACAACCTCTTTTGTTCCCTCCAAATTTCCTTCTTTCAACTCCTCTAGCAAAAACATTTCCTATAGCACTTAAAATATTTTCCTCCTTTAGCAAGGAGCTTTAGAACCAGGTCATCCACTACTGCCACTCACTTGACTGAGCATCAGGTAATTAGTGCAGCCCTTACCTGGCAGGTGAGCTCCAGGTGGCCTTCACACAGGTACTCTGTGCCTTGTCAAAAATGCTGAGGTCATGTGCTCCACCATCTCTTGGTCATGTTCAGCTAGCCACTGTCCTTCCTCCTGGAAGCCACACCTCTGTGCATCACCTGTCTTTACAGAGGCGCTGCTACCACCTTTGCAAACCAAAGAAGAACTCAGAATCCAAGATGGCACCAACTTGGGGGCTGGGGATGTGGCTCAAGCGGTAGCGCGCTCGCCTGGTATGCGTGCGGCCCGGGTTCTATCCTCAGCACCACATACACACAAAGATGTTGTGTCCGCCGAAAATTAAACAATAAAAATTATAATCTTAAAAAAAAAAAAAAAAGTGAAAGTTCAATTTAAAAAAAAAAAAAAGATGGCACCAACTTGCCCCTATGTGCACACTCCCAGCTCCAAGGGTGCTCTGACAGCAGGCAGCTGTGGCCTCATGTCATATGCTGCCTCTGGGCAGTGGCTGCAGCACCTTCCCAAATGGAAGCACTCAGGGCTGGGAAGAGCATGCTCTGGCCCTTTCTGTTCACACCTTTACCCCACACTCTGCCCTCTGGCTTTTTTCTACTTCTCTATTCTGTGTCTTTTATTTTGTATTCCCTTTATCTTGGGCTGAAAACTTGCAAGATGCAAACATAGCTGCAATGTGGCACCAGGCTGAGTGATGGTGGCGCTGACGAGGGAAGGGTAATACACAGTGACCACACAAGCACACACACAGTCATAGCCTTATTCACTCCCACGATCTCACGTATCATACAAGTACAGACTCACAAAAACTGTTCATGCACACAGACAGATACACATGCACACAATACCTAGATATACACTTGGACATTTCCAGACAGGTGCACACACATTCTCATATGCACATACTCCAGTCACATACACTCATGCACACACAGCCATATTCATGGACCCACACATTCACAGTCCAGACATGGAAATGCTACCCTTAGTCTCCACAACAGTAAACATCCCCAACCTCTACAGGGACCTGGACTGAGCTATGAATCCAGAGGCCTGAATCAGCTCGAGGTTGGCCCAAGCAAAAACCTGCCATCTTCCTGTCATAGAAAGCCAGGGGTAAGGAGACCCATATGCCAAAGGAGCAGTCCATACTTTCTGGCCTGGAACGCTAAGTGAAGGGGCCTTCAGACTCCTAGAGTTGTCTCCCAGGAATGAGAATGTTGGGTTGTGGGAGGAAGTCTTCATGGCCCCAAATTGAGCCTCTCCTTTTTGCTGAAGGCTGTGCTCCCTTGGGCATACCCTTTCCATATCACCCCCCACAACAGGCCTTCCTGTCCCCAGGAGCTTGACTCCCCTTTAAGATCTCCTCACTGAGACCTGTACCTCCACAAAATGGGATCCCACCCAGACACCGCAAGGTATGCCCCCACCTGAGGGATCCTCATGCTGCAGCTACCCCTACACACTCCTGAAAACACCAGAGGTACCGCTTACCTCCAGCCCGCAACCCCGGGACTCACAGTCACACTTCCAGCACAGAAAGACGCCCACCCTGGGTCAGACCTCCTCCAATGTGGCGACTCCCTTCGCCCAAGAGGACCTCCCCAGAAGCTGCAGTCCTCCGACCCACGGTGCCTGCACCTTTCCCCAGGGGCTTCCAGCTTGGATCCTTTGGCTTCGGTCCCCTGGGGGCGGCTCTGAGCTCTGGAGGCAGCAGCTCCTGCATTCCAGCTGCAACAGCCTTGGCTCCTGCCCTCCAGCATCTCCGGTCCTCTGCTGGCGGCACTGTGGGATCCTGAATTCTGGACGCCACCAACCAGGTGGTGCTGGGTCCGCGATCTGGTGGCAGCGTCATTGACTCCTGCACTCCAGCAGCAAAGTCGCCTCCTGCATTGGAGCGAATTCAAGGCTTTGGCGGCCGTGGCAGCAGGTGGCGGCGGCTCCCGCACTCCAACGCTTGCGTGCTCTGGTGGCTCCCTTTTCCTGGCGGCGGGGGCATTAGCTCCCGCTCCGCAGCGGTACCTGCGCTCCAGGGGCTCCCATGCTCCAGCTGCAGCTTTGTCTTAGACACTATGGCCGCTCCTTCTGGGATGCAGCGGTAGCTACTCTGGCTCCTCCAGCTGCTCCGGCTCTTCTGGCTACTCTGGCTCCATTTTGGCTGCTCCTTCTGGGAGGCAGCCGCGGCTCCTCCCCCGGCTCTTCCTCCCCCTCCCCCCACCCCCACCTCCCCCCCCACCCCCACCTCCCCCCCCACCTCCCCCCACCCCCACCTCCCCCCCACCTCCCCCCCCCACATCCTCCCCCCCATCTCCTCCCCACCCCCCCACCTCTAGCTGCAGCATGGACTGGAGGACTCCCTGTTGGATAAGCACAAGTTCTCTGCCCTGGCTTCTGCTTTTCCCTCAGGGGGCGCGGGGCCACGAGCAATTCTTAAGTTTCCACCAATGGGGATGGTACTTTTTCCAAACCCTTGTTAGCATGAACATGAACCAATAGCATTGAAACAACAGGTATATACACCACTAGCTGAGCACAGTCAACTGGAGAATTGTTGTGAAATGCTTGGAGGTAGTTTGCATCTTGTAAATTCAGAAGCTGGGACTCCTGGGGAAAAAAGTTGGTGGTGAGCTTCTGTGGTCTGCTGGAATGCCAGTGAGTAGAGTCTCCTATCAAGAGCACCTTGGCTGCTGAGGCCTGCCACTTACTAGGAACCCACTCGCCAAGAGAAGCAGAAAATTCAACTTTCACTTACAGGGACTTTTTAGTGTGCTTGTTCATATAAATCAATATTAATGAGGTTATTTTTATATATAATTTCACACATTAATTATTAAAAGTAAAAATAAATAGTTAATAATTAGACACATTTAACTAATTAAAACAAATTTTTAAAACGGAGACATAATTAGTACATGGGGGCACATTCCTATAGTCCCGGTTATCAGGAGGCTGAGGAAGGTGGGTTGCAAGTTGAAGTTCAAGCTCAGACCCTGTCTCAAGATTTTAAAAGGGCTGCATATTTACCTCATTGGTAGAATGCCTGTCTAGCATGTGTGAGACTTGGGTTTAATTCCCAGCCCTGTGAAATTGAGAATACACACACACACATACACACACACAGAAAGACAGAGAAATGCAAGAATTAAATTTGACTTTAAGTTTTAAATTTAACTTTAGGTTTTCAAGGCTGACTTTTCTTAGAAATGTAATAAACACATTACATTATTTTGGTGATCATATTTTAGTAGATTGTATGTGTTAATTGCATAAACTATACTTACAGACCATTAATCTATTTTCATATTAATACAGCATGAGTTATATTTAACGTTAAGGTAAAAGAATGGAATTCTACTGCAAATTGGGGGCTATGGGAAGAAGGCACTTAGAAGTGGACTATTGGTATGTTTTGCCTTTTATAACCCAGTCTTATAAACCATCCATTCTTCTTTCACAACGTACTGTTCTTTAGAAGTGAATCACTAAATCTACTATGCATTCTTGAGAGAAAAGCTAGAAATTCTCTCAGTGTATAAATGACAACAACAGGTTGCTAGAAGACCTTTTAGGAAAGGATTTATTGACATAATCACCTTCCAGAGGCAGGGGGAACTCAGAACACTTGCTTAGTAATGCAGAAATATTCAGAGGTGAAGTGATTGGACTGTGAGAGCTGGAACCTAATCAGTCCATCCCAGTTGGAATGGACAGGCTGGGTGGTAGCTGTTGGCACGTGGGATGTGGCTGAAGGAGCTGGGCCTTCCTGCAGCTTCTTCCCCTCCCTCTCTGTCTCTGTGCTTCCTGATCCCACCATAAACTGAGCAGATTTCTTCTCCAGGATCCTTCCCCCATGATATCCTCCAGTCTCACCTCAGGCCTGGAGAAATGAAGTCTGCCATCTATGGACAGGAACCTCTAAAACCATAAGCTCCTGATAAACTTCCCCTCCTTTAAGTTGTTCTCATTGGGTATTTTGGTCACAGTGATGCAAAAGCCCACTAAAACACTGGGTATGGCACAGCACATCCATGAAGGTGTACACATGTACACACACACACACACACACACACAGAGGATTTTATGCATGGCATGAAGTTTAGTTATTTTTTAAAAAGGTTTAGTGCTTTGAAATCAAAATTGGGTGTAGAAGGATTTCTTCTACTGTGTAGACTTCAGAAAGCATATAATTCTACCCTAACAAAACAAGAAGTCTTATTGATCAGGTGTATAAATAAAAGGAAGAACCTTAAAGAGATGCTAAAAGCCAGAGTTTGGTGTATAAACTACAGCTGAGAGGGAGATGATTTCCCCTCAATTTCATGTTGGAGTCTGTTTAAAAGGGGGTCTAGGGCATATCCAGGTTTTCAGGCATCTCTGGCATAGCTCAGGTGGTGCTGGGTTGTGCACCTGTGGTCCCCGAAGAGAAATACTGTGAGTCTCCCAGCCCTCTCTTAATGGCCCAGGGTGCAGTGAACAGTCACTGATCTCCAATGAACATTGGCTTTTTCCTCCTTTTGGTGAAGACAATTTCCTACTTTGGGGGATCACATGGCTGCCAGTTAGAATTGCTTCACCCAGCCCACTGAGGCCATGGGACAAGCCATCACTGTGGGGCAAGCACTGGCAAGAATGTGCTCCTGAGTGGCCTCCTCAGATATATCTCCCCTCCTTTTCCTCCTGGGAGTGGTGATGTGGGTGAGCAGTGTGAGCCACATGCATGCACTGGAGGGAACCTTGCTAGAGGGCCAGAGAGCAGCAGGGAGCCTACTACTGGTCTGTTTCAGCTACTTCTCTAGTTGCTATTTTGTTCCTACTTTTTTTTGTTTAGCAATTTATTTTCTACCCTGATCATAACCTGTTGGGTTGATAAGACACTGAAGTTCAACTTGGACCCAGATTGCTACAGTTTTGCATCCCTCTGTGCCTTCCTTGAGTGCACAGGCTGATGGTCTGGACTGGGGTCTTCACTGCTGGCTCTGCAGCTCTCAGGCCTCTGATCCACACCACCTGCCATCAAGCCTCCAGCTTGACCGTGGCTCTTCTCAGAGTGCATATTTATGTGACCAGTGCTTCATGCTGTCTCTCCTCCCTTCTCACCTCCCCTAGTCCTTCTCCTCCTTCATCCTCCTCTTTCTCCCCCACCCTCACATTGATTCTGATTCTTTGGGGAATTCTGACTCATGTGTGCACCACCACCATGCTCGTACACATACACAAAATCTGCATGATAAGGCCCTAAAGGCTCAGGCTCAGAAAATTTCTCTGTCTCTTGGAATGAAACTAATTTATGCCAAAGCTCTATGGTTTGATGGATGTTTTTGAGTCCCTGTGAAGTCCCATACTAAAACACAGGGCATCTAATGTAATGATTTTGTTGGTAAGATAAGTCAGTTCCAGGACACATGCAAATAGATAGGGAGGAAGAAGGTGGAAGCCCCCAAGCAAGAGACATCTGGCCCAATGTCTGAACCAGCACGATGTGGGCCACAGATGAAAAGATACACTTTATTCATATAAACATAAAAAATAGATATTAAACATATTAAGATATATTTATGTATAAATGTGTAAATGAAATGATATAATTAGCATCAATACAAAATATATAAATAGATATGTATTTATTATATAGGTCTATATACACACATGCATATACATACATGCACATGCACACATATGCATATATATATATATATATAGTCATTAGATCAGGTTTTGCTTGGTTCCAAGGAAACATAAATAAATAAAAGAAGCAAATCTAATAACTTGCTGGAATGTTACAACATTGGGTTGTGGGAAGACTGGAGACAAAGGAAGGAAGGCTCTGGAACCTTAATGTTACTCAACTCTCTGACTCCGTGTCTTGGGCACCTAAGCTTGGGTTTTGTGCCCTCAGTTAGTGAGAGGTCAGTGGCTCTGACTGGTCAGCTGTGGCACTGTGCACACACCCTTGAATCAGGATGCAGCCAGGAGTAGAACAGGAAAAAAAAACATGGAGAAGCAGGCACCATGGCTGACCCTGGCAGAGCAGGACAGGGAAAGTTCCACAAGCAAAATCTGTGGTAAGTCTTCTGAAAGTAGGAAAGATAATTCCTGGCGAGGCCAAAGCAATAGGTATTTATTATGATACTAGCTTCCACCTGGGGATTTCTTTCCGGCATTTCTTGGGAAAATGATATAGGTGCATTTTTCTGAATCCCACATTCTAAGAAATTGAGCTTGGGAAGTGAGAGAAATAGGAAAAAGGATTACAGTTTTCCACTGAGAACAAAAGAGCATCATTCCACACAGAGATGTTGCTCCTCAAAGGGACCCAGTTGTGCAAGAAGAAAGAGACAGCAGGGGGCGCCAACAGGCAGAACTGAAGGTCAGTGTCCTGGTTCCAGCCAGGGCAGGAGAGAAGGGGCCAGCATGCTGGCTCTCTTTGGGGTTGTGGGCAGCCGTGACCACATGATAAACCCATGTCATAGGCCCTCTCTGCTGCTAAAGGTGACATCTTACAAAGTAAGCACATTAGTTAAAAACCACCCAGCAATACCTGCAGGTGTGTGCCTATGTTTGCATATTCAACCCAGGCTACAGCTCTCTGTGAATAGTACCAAACATACCTGTGTATCGTACTAATTACACAATTTTACTGTCTCTCATAACAAGTTAAGCACACGAAGAGTGTCAGAAGCGTTTTAACAGCAATTGGTGATTTAGGTGGGTATTTAGGGGTGCCAATTCTGGTCTTTTGTTTCTAAATCCCTAACATCAATATCAGTCTGGAATTTGAATACCAACAATCACAGGAAGTGGCATCATTCAGAGAGCAAACAGGGAGATGCAGAGTATCCTTCTCAAGATGGGACATGTCTTCCCCATTCAGTGCAGGAGACTCTAAGGAAGGAAGCCAGGGAAGGCAAGGCAGTTTTGGCAGGGAGGAGTGAGCCAGAGGCACTGTGTGTTTGTGTGAGGCAGAGCTGTAAGGAAGGAAGGAAGGAGGGAAGGAAGGACAGAAAGGGTGAAGGAAGAAAGGAAGGAATGAAGGAAGAAAGAAAGGATGAAGGGAAGGAAAGAAGGAAGGAGAAGGAGATTAACTCTCTCCAGGGAATAAGGAAACCCTTTAGAAATTCAACTTTTTTTTTTTTTTTTTAACTTTGAGTGTTTAGGATTACATAACTGCTCTAACATAGCTCTCTTTTTTAAAATGTAAGAATATTTCACATTAAATAAAAATTTGTCTTGGAGACTATATTTAAAATATGCTAGAAAATTAATCTTATGGACAACATTATATTCTTAGTTGGAGATATTACCTACCAGATTACTGTCCTGGAAAAGACAGGAGTATTAACAATTATTACACCATACAAGGCATTTTCCCTGAAATATGACATTGGCATACACTTGTCCATTCAATTAGTATGTGCAGTCTCAAAATGTGAGTTGTGGTTAAATGGTAAGTAATAGGCAAAGTGCCTACTTTCATATGACTATTTTCATGTTTTGCCACAGACAAAACTTAAGTAAAAACATTCAGTATAGAACATAGGCTTAAAACATCAGTTTTCAATTGAGAATACACACTAGAAGATTTTTTTTAGATATAAATCTATAAATGCTAAACTCTCATCTGGTCACTTCATCTTCTTTCCTTGAGTATTTCACATAATATTCAAAGAACATACAGTCTTAAACATTATGCTTTCACATTGACCATCTTGAATGTCAAGATAAGATTCAACAGATCTTAACTTTATGAACCATATAAATTTATTCACAATCAACTCTGTGAAAATGCTAAGGCTAGACTCTGGAATGAGGACTTCTTTTAGCCACTGTGTATTTTCTATCTTGCATGGTAATTGCTCTCTAATTTAGAAACTGTGTGATTACCAAGATTTTCTAAAACAATATTCTATAATTAGAAAGTTACATATAATTTCAAATTACTCATAAAAGCATGTATTACATAAATACATCTGAATAAATGAAGCATGTGAGATCACAAAACAAAAACATGGACCTAAAACTCCTCACACAGCTATGAAAAGTGCTGTAATTACAAAGCAAAATAATTGTCTTTTAGGTCCAAAGCATATGTTCTGAAAGTCCTGTAGCTAACAAATATCTATACCTTCTTTATTCCAAATTTATTGCTTTGCATGCATTATTCTAATTTTTTGAAGGATCATGTGTTGATCTAGTGTTTCATTTCAAACAACTCCCTTAAAAGTACAAAGAATTTTTGTTGTAAAATCCATCACTAATTGTATTAGTACCATAGTTATATGGTGATTTTTGAGCCTACAGGAGAAATTTATTTAGAATTTTAAAATTCTGTGTCACTGAAAAGGAGAAAATATATTAAAGCTGACCTTATTGTGTAGGAAATAGAAATATTCAAAAGAAATTATTTCCAAGTATTTGGTCATTTGAGGTACTGATCTGTGTATAATAAGTAAAATTTAATTGTATTTGCAGATTTATGGAACTATGCTACAAAATAAATGTGCCTTGAGAGAGAATATTAGTATATTTAGCTTCTACATCTATGTCTAGAAAATTTACATAATATCATAAAATTACATGATTTGTGTAAAAATGCTATTCACTGTATCTTTATAGTATTTTGAGGAGATTCATGGATTTGGTATATTTGCTTCAAATATATTTTGACAAAAATAAGCAGAACTTGGTCATAAAGCTTTTTGTTTTATATTATATCATTAATTTATGGTGACTTTATTATTCTCTTTCAAACATAACTATATATAAAAATGTGTTGTGGTTTTTTTTTTTTTTTGGTGCCATGTTATCTTCCAAAATTCCTATCCTTTGTGAAAAACAATGATAACTTTGTAGTGCAGAATTACATCCTTTTAAAGCCTATTTTATTTTCTCCAATTTTAATCATGGATCTAAATTTATATTAAAATGCATTGAACATTTTTGACTGTGTATTATAAGCCCATAAACTAAACTAACTTTTTACTTAGAGATCTGGATCTTCAAATATATAAGTCTCTTTTACCCACAATGAATTAAAGAAACAGTCAAAGAGACACATAAAATGAGATAAACACCTACAATGAAAAGAAGAGGTGATCTCCAGTGACAAAAGACTTCAAAGAACTTCTGGAAAACAGAAAGTCTGGAAGTAAATGAAGGATGCATTTGAGTTCTAACTAGGGCTCCCCAGGAGGTAGATTAAGACCATGACTAGGCATCTTGGAAGTCTATAAGTGAGTGTGCTTCAGATCTGCACAATGGAAATAAAGGGAAGGAAGTGCGTTTGGGCACACAGAATCTGGGGTTGCAGTCTAATCTCAAAGGAGGCTTCTGCTTACTCAAACTGAAGTTTTGGAGCTGTCTTGCACTTTCTTTCTTTCTTGAGAGAGAGAGAGAAAATTTTTAATATTTATTTTTTAGTTCTTGGCGGACACAACATCTTTGTTTGTATGTGGTGCTGAGGATCAAACCCGGACAGAACGCATGCCAGGCAAGTGCGCTACCGGTTGAGCCACATCCCCAGCCCTGTCTTGTACTTTAATATTTGTTCCTACTTGAGACATGGAGTGTGATTTACATGAGTCTCAAACAGTCTTGAGTGTAGGAAGCCTTGAATGGTCATAGCCAGAAAAACTCTCTTCTAGTGATGAAAATATTTTGAAAAGACCACTTTCATCAATTGTCTGGAAAATGGATCTTTCAGTCCTAATGGTGCCATAAAGCACAGTTCCCTATAGTGACACCACAAAAATTCACTTTTCAGTCTAAGTTCTGTACTTAGTTTATGGTCTGGTGAGACTCTATTCCTGAAAAAAACTTACAAGAAGGGAAAATAGTGCAATTAATTACACTTTTGACAGCTGTGTAGACTGAATGTCAAATTAATGGTCATCTTGTGTCTCTTCTGCTGTTCATTTAAATCCCCTAAATGTACTTCTTTTGGTCTCTATAATTTAGCTAATTGAGTGAAACTCATACTCATCCCCAAATCATTTGAGCCTCCTCACTATAATTTTCTCAAGACACAACTACTGTACTGGTCCTTTTACAATTCCTGCAGGGCAAGTGAGTACTAAAAATTAGAGAATTGGATCATCTGTTTTCAAATTGAATCATCTAATTTTTATCTCCATTGCAACATTGAATCCATGTCCTTCTGGTAAAAAGAGTGAATTGGCCTAGCTAGGATTGTGATTTCTCCTCATGCTTCATGTTTTCTTAGTACATAGAATTTAGAGTCCTCAGTTGCAGTTTAAATTTTAGTTGGAATCTTGTTAGACATCCTGTTGGAAAAGTGACCTCTTAAATAATTAAGATTTCTAAAACTGGAGGATGCAGAGGCATGGCGTAAGAAAATATAATTGCCAAGTGGGTTAATGGAAGTGATCGTGAGTAAAGACTCTTCAAATTTGATACTCTGGTTCCTGGATCTATGTAGTCAATCTCTTGGTAGCACAACCTGATATACTGATATGAAATTTAAGAAGTGTTAGCAGCACCATCACCTGTTCCAGAATTCTACCAGGCCAGCAGCTTTTTGTTTCTTTTGTAGATGATAACACAGTGGATACCATGATCATAGACCAATAATAATATCTTTATTTTTGGTAAATGTGGTCTGATTCAATTTTAGGCATGATCTATTGGCACTTTATTAGTGGTGCTTGCTTAGGATTTATTGTCTGTAAAAGCAAAATGTAAAAAAAAAATGTTTGGGTTTTTCTGGTTAAAATTATTTCTGCATTAAAAGAGGTCCACTTGTTAATTTATTATGAGAGAATGATGAAAAGAATGATGCTGTCACAAGAACCAAGAGATAGACTTCTCCTCCTAGCTGGCTGGATATTTGGAAGAATCATTTGATAGATAAAATGCAGTGACTGGAAACCACTATGGTACTCAGTCCTCATTCATCCTGTGCATCATCCGAGGCTGGATAAAAACAACTAGTAAAGTCAAGTTGTCAATTTTGTTGTCTTGTACAATGTCCATGATGTTTGTGCTTTGGTATGTGATAGCATGAAATCCCATAATATTTACACTGCATTGTCTCTCTCAGAGACCAACCTGATTACTGTACCCCCCAAATTTTATACACTTCAAAATTTCCTTCTAGACCCTTGACCAGGTCTGGATCTTCCTATTAGTTTATATATCTTCTTACCTGAGGAAACTTCTTTTTCCATGTGAAATTAAGGAGGAAGTGTGCTGCCAAGTATTCTGCTCTTTGGAAAGAGTTTGTTTTTTTTTTTTTTTTTAAATTAATTTATTTATTTATTTTTTATCTTTCAAGGTTAACCCTGAAAGATACTGTACAATGGTGTTATTTTATTTCAGTTTACTTCTAAATGAAGCTAACTCATATTTATTTCTAGTAACATATTGATAAAGGTTGCCCAATTTCCTCTTCTATCTGATTCACAAAAGGGACTTTTTCCAAAAGAAGGAAATGAATAGGTGTTGTATCACTTCTTTGCTCTGAAATTGATTGGTGTTTTCTGAGAAAGAGTGTAACTTCAGTGATTATCTTCTTGGTTAGTTATTTGCTTAGTTATTGGTCACATTCTACAAGTGTGACCTCAGGTGAAATGCCAAGGAAGATAGAGAGTAAAATAAGTAGAAGCTATCAATAGATTATACTTTTGTAACTGAAGTAAGGTTTTTGAAGTACTATATGACTTGCATATCTCTCTGCCTTCCATTTAAAATCAAAATATAAAATTCATCTTTATTTTTATGTATCACCAATAAACTTCTAAAAATAAAATTTACATCAAGTTTTTTCTAATCCTGTTAATGATTTCTCTATTTTATTCATTGTATAATTTTTTATAACTGATTCTAACTTGATAATCTGTGTCATTTCCTGGTTTACAAACATTTATTGCTTTTTGATTCTTTTTAGTTATAGTTGGCCTCCAGTGACTAAGGGAAAGACCCCTTCCTGTTTGCTCCTCCCAGCCCTGCTCCAGACTCTCAGCTTCCCAGACCCTCATGCAAGTGGTTGTAAATTCTTCCAGAAGCTGTTTTACTGTCTACTTTTCAGGACTAAAAAAAAATCAAAAATTAAAAGGCAAAATATGGAGGGAGAAAGCAGCAAGATATTTTTTGATAATTAGGCTTTTAAATTTTTTTTTAACATTTGTCTGTTTTTAATTGTGAGTCAGCCACTGATAGTTCATCAAAATAACAGTTTCTTTGCTGAGCTCAGGTGACCAAGGGATAGCCACACCCTCAGAACAAAATAAAACACACACACAGACACACACACACACACACACACACACACAAAAGCACAGAATTATCTTTAACCTAACTTTTTATATGATGTCTCAGATCCCCGTAACTCTGCACACAAGCTTCTGTGTTCACTTGAATTGTAACTGCTTTTTGTATTTGGAGAGAGTGTGACTATTGAACTTGAAACTTGAGAGTCTTGTTGGTTTCTTGTGAGGTTAAGTGGGTGAGAGTGTGAAAGGAAAGTGGTGGGTTCTTTACGATCATAACATGAAGTTTCCCCCATAGTCTGCTCTCAGGTGCCAGACCTCAAGTTTTTCTACAGTGGTATACTTTGATTATTCTTACTTCCCCTTTTCCCATAAGTTTTAACAACATTTTATCAAACTGAACTTATTAAGAACAATTTTAAAAATAAAGTTATAGTTCCCCTCACCAGTCTGCCCTTATTGCTTATGGTTTCACTCCCCTGCTATGCCTGTTTTTGGTGTCTGAAAAACAGACATATTATTTTCCATATTTTATCCTGTTTCCTACATGTATATGCTGGAAAGAAAATCAGGTCTGGAAATATTCCATTTTGATTGAATGCTATAATCAAGAAAATAATATTTAAATATGATAAATATATATCCAGAATTTCTCAAGTAGCTATGCTTAAAACAAAGAGAATATTATGAAAAGAAAAACCACGGTCAGCTTCAAGAAAGCAAGAATAGAACCCAAGTACTTATCATTAATGATGGCTTATAGATGATAAATAAATAATAACCTCAAGATTTAAAGGAAAAATAGTATTCAACCTGTATTCTAAACTGAAGCAGACTGTCCATCAATGATAAATAAAAATAGATTTTCATAAATGGTAAAATTCTAAAAAGCTATTTTCTGTACCTCATTTCAAAGAGAGTTACTCAATATAGAAGAAACATAAAACAAAGGGAACAGAGTTTGTGGACAGAAACAATGGCTCTAACTTCAGAGCTCAATAAAGTTATGCTGATTCTGCAGTAGACCTTGAAAATAGTTGTGTTAGCATATCTCAGTCCTACCTTTAAAATGATGGTTTAATAGTAATATTAGCTAGTGAGTAGTCAAGTGATTGAATGTAGTAAAAGATAGAAGATTCTAGTGATCTATTTTCCTCACCACAAAAAAATTGAATATTAGAAAATACAGGAAAAACAAAGTGATGGAAAAGAAAGCAAAAACCCATTAAACACAAATAATGGAAAGTCAAGTTCTGCATATGAAACCCAGTAAAATGTGCACTTTTTGTAACATTTAATGAAATAGAAGAAAGTAGTATTGATTTTTCTTGATGGTAAGAACATCCCTCCATGAGCAGCATTCATGTCCTGATATTGGATGTCAGAAAGGCTAATAAATTAGAGGAAAAAAAATTATTCTTATTTCTGGTGTGTGTTTTGTGATGAAAACTATTTTAAAGTCAAATCTGTGAAAATTCTTACTGGTTTTTAACCTTCATAAATTTTCTGTTGACAAAGAATGCAACACATGATTATTTTTAAAAGAGAATAACTAACTGATGAAGCATGAATGCAGGGACTTGTAACTATTAAAAAATAGAGTGGGGTGTGGTGGTCTGTACAGATGCTGATACTCAGAAATAATAGTGTCCAATGTAGATTAAGCATGAAATCACAGAACACATATCATTATGATTACATAAATGATAATCAATTAAACACTAAAGCCTTTTAATATTTGATTCATTAGGCCTGAAGAGAAAGAACTGGCCCCATAAGCTAAATTGGTTTTCCTCCCTCTCTCATTATAATTGGAAAAAACAATGGGAACACCGAATACATTGTGAAGGGTCTTCTATGTATACATTTCAAGATTGTTAGAGTCTGTAAACAAGTCAGTATGGCGCCTGGAAAATGTTAGAGTCTGTAAACAAGTCTGGATGGTGCCTGGCAAAATGCCAGAGGGAGTGGTTTGAGAAGTAACAAAAGTGAGCCATTAAGTGTGGAGATTCCTGATTGGTTGACTGATGTATCTAGTTTATGCTAATTAAGATAACCTGTGTGGAATGTATAAATACCGCTCCTGTCCTACAATAAAGGGCTCCCTCTCCTGCTGTATCAACGTACACAAGTTATTCGTCACCCTCCCATTATTTTGCTGCAGCCGGACTGCGGCAAAGATTATGGTCAATATCAGACAACTAGTGGTAGTTATGGCTAAATTTAGTTGCCTATGAGAACTTTACATTGTTTCAGATAGAGTGGAGGTGGCTGATTTGTGTGTAAATTTTGGAAACTACTGTTTTATATGGTCCTGGGGATTGAACTCAGGGGTGCTTTATCACTCGTATATATTCACGGTTCTTTGATATTTTGAGAGCTCTTCTCACTTAGTTACCAAGGCTGGTCTTGGAGTTGTGATCCTTCTGCCTCAGCCTCTATGATTTTTGAGATTACAGGTATGTACCACCGTATCAGGCCTGGACACTACCTTTTTATTTTTTACATGCATCTAATAACAAAATGATTTTAAGTATTCCTGCCTTTACTTTTATATAAAATATTTCATATTACCTTCCCAAATTGGTTTTAACACTCACATTCTTTTCTTCAAAAGGCCAATCTTCATGTTGAGTAGTTATACTTTTTTTTTTTGACCATAACAAAATATACTCATTAGATTCTATTCCGAGTTAGCAAGTCAATTTTATATATGTTTTAGAAAAACAAATTGCCATAAATTTTTCTGGTCATGCTCTTAATAGAAGTACCTTCCTCTTAGTCATCATCAAAAGAAAGATAGGAGGAAATTTAGCAAAGTCAAAAGCTAAGATCCAACAGTTAACCAGTTCTTGTTTCAACCAGGTGTTTATGATTTGATGGTTTTTCTTTTAAATTTCTTCTTCTGATTACTCGGGTGGCCTTTCCTATGATATTTAATAGTCAGTTCCATTTAAAAGCACTGGTTTATGTAAAAAGTGGATACTAAGAGAAATAAATATCTGGAACAAATTAATCATACTCAATATGTTTCTCATGATTATATACAGCTTCCTCCCACAATTCTGGGATTGCAATTCATAGAACTTTAAATGACTTACATTTCTCACTATATTTTAATAATCAGCACATGCAGAAATAATTCCTCAACAAATTTATATGAAATAAGTAACAATTTAGAGAAAACCAGATATAATTTACACCTGTGAAATTTAAACAATATATTTGGCAGTTTGCCAAAGAATACTTGGCATATTCAAAGAATAAAATAAAGATTTTTACCAGAATTGTTGCTTTCCTTTATGTGATAGGGCACAGTTTATTTTCATGTTGTATTCAAAAGACATTGACAGTTTCTTTATGAAAAAATAGTTGTTATTCTTTAACATGGATTTTACTTGATTTTTTTTTTAATTTTTAACCCATTTATCTTGCACACTGAGAGGGTATTTGCTGGGGTCAAACACAGTGAGATACTGATCAATCAATTTTATTTTTAACTAATGTTGCAAAATGCATCTCTGACACATTTGCAATTGTTTTCATTTTATATAATAGCATCATGCACATTCAGCATGAGAAGAGGTTGCTCATTAATTTTGGTATCAATAGTGGGTTAGGTACATTGAATAGATGTTGAGAAAATTACATCTATAATGGTGGAATCTCCCAATTCTTTGTTTTCATTTTTCCTGTGGTGCTTCTGCTATTAATATTAGTATGTTAACTTTAATTTGCATTGTCCATACAGTTTCTGAAAACAAAAGACACTTAGAATTGAGTAAATCACATATAGCAAGTTTATTTCATAAACTGATATAAGACTCAATGAAAGACTTCAGCATTATTAATGTACATTTTATCAAAATTCCATTTTATCACAATGTGACATACAGTATTAAAATTTTATATAGCTAAAAGTTTTTTTTAACAATGAATGATAGGCACCCTAAGCAAGTATGTAGTTCCAATTATTCATTTACTGAGCTTCATTCATTCATAATATAATAGTTGACAAAAACCACACATCAGAGTGTCTGTTTTTGATAATATTTTTTGGTGAATTACTAACAATGCAGCATGCAATTTTTATATATTATTGTTTCATCATACCCACATCTCACTCACATAGTAAGATTGTTATAATATTCAATAATTTGTAGCTACAATCATGAAATACCACATACCATATTGTATAGATTATATAAATGCTCTTATTATTTCTTCATCCTTTTCACAAATATTTATCAGGCACTACTATATGCTAATTAGAAATAAGTTCTTTATAATTATTTCAGATATTTCAAAAAACAAACAAACAAACAAACAAACAAAAAACTTCAAGACCTCATTTGAAAAGAGCAATATAGTTTTCAGAAGTAACTACTGTTTCTCTAGTGAATAATGTGTATAGAAATCTGCTAAGGTCTTGGGGTATGCAAATATACTTGAGATGCATCAGAGAGTACATATGAAAAAACAGTACTATTTATCATGTTATATAAATGAAGTGAAATATCATACCAAAAGGTTAAAAAAAATAACTTTTGGGGAAAAAAGCAAAAGGATACACTAGTATTTGAAATACGGTAATAATAATTTTTACTATAATTAATTGTTTGAGTTTCATTTCACTCTTTACTTTAATTATCTATCCATTTTGTTAAGAACTCCTATAGGTGTTAAACTATATAAGGTACATATATTGTGGTGTGAGGTGTTATTGGAAAATATTGGCATTCAGTGAATAATGCCATCAACTTTCTGTTCTGCAATATTAAAGAACTATTTCAGATTTATTGCAATGGATAGTTTTGTTTAAAGGTAACAGTACTTTTTCAATGTAGAAATTATTAAGATAAATTTAGATGTTCTCAAAAAGTCTGTAACAACCATTTTTGATGAACTTTGTGTCATAGTGTATAAGGAAAGTTAGTTCCCTACCCCAAACCAGACATCATTGGAATAACCTTGTGTAGTATCAGCACATACAAGTTTAGATGAGGACTTTTGCATCTTTTCTCCTTTTACTTCCCACCTATTACATGGCTTATTTTTCATAAGCAAATTTCTATGCTTGTTCAACCTCTCGCACATCTCAGAATTCACTAGGAGGGATCCCTGACAATCTAGAAACAAACATATATGAGATAGTGTATAGATTAATATATGAAGAAGTTCAAGAAAATATTGATCTGGACATGATATGGTGAGGTAACTATATAGAAAGCTAAAAATTGAAATTGAAAGAAAGATAATACTCCTGAGAATTACTATGAATCATGTAGTATTTGGAAGCAGATATTTTAAGTAGGAAGTTCTTGAGACTGATGTCCACAGCATCTTTCATATGAATATTTGCTCTGGTTTTGAGGGCCACCGGATTTTAGTCAGTAAAATTTGGCTTGATATAGCATAATCAGAAAGCCCAGCATTGTCTTTTTATACCTAGGCATGGTTTACTAAACATCTGTTGAGTTTTTGCAGACTTTTCCCTTATTTTAATATATACCTAGCCCATTAGTCTTGTCACATTCAAATTCATTCATTCTTCAAAATGTAATTTAGTGAAATTCTCTATTGTCTTTAAAATATCAACCTAAAATAATTTCTATACTCTAAAGCATTTTATTGTAGTATCTAGAATCTTTATAACTACTAAGAAATGACATTCTATGTCTCATTTTTACCATTATCTCTCTCATATTACTTTCATTATGATTTGAGTATGTCCCCCAAATGCTCATGTGTTTGGAACTTAGTTTCAAAGGGAGAGAGTTGGAAAATAGTGGAATGTTTAAGAAGTGAGATCTAGTAAATTGTGGTTAGATCATTGGGGGAGATGCTCTTGGAAAGGGTTAATGGAACTTTCATGGGACACAAGATAGTTCTTATTAAAGCCGGTTGTTACAAAAAGAGCAAGTCTTCTTTCTGAATTTCTCTGACTTCCTTTCTCATTATGTTCTCTCTACTTCTCAAAGGAGCCCTCACCATAATGCCATCTCAAATGTAATGCAGGTGAAGGGGCTGTCACAGGAGCTGAGAAGATTCTGGTACAATGCACTTAAATTTTCAGAACTATGTACTCAAAATTATTTTTATTTATTTATAAGTTGTAGTTGAACACAATACCTTTATTTTATTTATTTATTCATTTTTATGTGGTGCTGAGAATTAAACCCAACTTCTTGCATGGGACAGGTGAGCACTCTACCACTGAGCCACAATGACAGCCCTTCAGAAAATATTTTTATGCATTTATATCTCTTTTTATACATTGGCCTGTTTCTGGCATTTTGTATAGCATTATAAAACAGACTAAAAAAGTTCTGTGTCTTATTTCTAAAGAAGACAGGTGAGACTTTGCAATGTATTATCAAAAAATTCTGGAAAAGCTTTAGAATAAGAAGTGTTATGCATTCACTGAGTGATCTTTAGTGAGTGATTAAATATCTTTGAGTTTAAGGCCTCTTACTATGAGAGTGAGTAGAACATCTAAGATTACAATTTAAAAACTCTGGGATAGTTTAGATGGTAATGGCTTAGCATTTATGATTCTTATTTTTTTTTATATTTCAAAGATGATATCATGTATTTCTTATATTCCTCATGGTGCTTAGGTTAATGTATTGCCATTTACTTTGGGACTCAAATATGTGGAATTTATTTTGTTTAGTAAAGCAAAAGCAAGAGTTGTTCCTTGGAACATAGCAAAGACTCTATGAGAATGTTTTTATTTTTAATGGGAAGAATTGTCTCATTGCTACTGATCAGAGGGAATTTACACCTTGATGACACCAATTAATCAGAAATGGTCTGAACTGACTAGCAGGAAAATCAAATACAAAAAGTGCAATTTGCCTTAGGCAAAAAAAAAGACCTCGTTATTTATGTCACACTTCTTTTAGCTCCCAGGTTCCATATCTTTGGGCTCAATATATTCAACCAGAAGAAAGTGGATTTGTTTTATGCTAGATGAGTTAAGAACTGGTATAATTAGATTGTAGAGAAAACATATTTTGACTTGGGGTTCAGTTGTTTTAAGTATGATGGCTTGCTCAGGAAAGCAATGCAGGAGATTTTGTCCTCCACTTCAACCAAATTGTATGGAAAAATTATTATTTTTTAAATTAAAAGTGGAAGCCACAGGAAATCTACAGCAGATATTGTAATGTCATGATGAGACACCAAACTGCAGTTGTTTTTCTCATCTTTTTTGTGTCATTGATTGCTGTGGGATTTGATTTGAATGTTTTGAAACATAAAAACTATATTTAAAAGTAAACATTAATTTTTTTTTTTTTTTTTTTTGTATTTTAAGGTAATTTTAAGGCTCATAGCCTAAGGTCATAGTACACAGTATAATTACCTCATATTTTTCTAATGTAATCCCAAGACAAAGGAGTTGGGATATATTTTTCATGAAAAAAAAATTTACTAAGTAAAATTATGTTGTTCCATGTATCATACTTTTCTATGCAGTATATGTTTGGCCTTAAAATTAAAAGAAGTGAATGCCTTGATGGGCTGCCAAAAGGTTTATATTATCTTGCCCTGGTGAATATTGTGGCAGAATATATGGAAGATGAACCAGAAGATTTCTGAAATTATGTATTTTTGTGGATGGAAACTGTTGAAAGGTGCATCATTGTTATTAATGAAAAAGACCGAGTAAAAACAGCAATGTTATTTAAGCTGGACATACGTGAACAAATTCTTTGTTAAGCAAAAATGCCCTGTGCAGCCAGGGATGGCTGAAATACATTATACTTAGACTCTGGTAATCTCAGTTCTTTTTTTTTAACCTCTAACTAGTAAATTTTTCTAGCTCAATAATTCTCTATTTATGGGGCTGGAGATGTGGCTCAAGTGGTAGCACGCTCGCCTGGCATGCGTGCAGCCCGGGTTCGATCCTCAGCACCACATACAAACAAAGATGTTGTGTCTGCCAAAAACTAAAAATAAATAAATAAATATTAAAAAAAAATAATAATTCTCTATTCCTTTTCTTGCTTTTAAAACCACAGGAGCAATACTTGTCTTTTTTAACTTTCTGGATTGTTTCCAATTTGACTGCAATAAAATATGCAGAAAACTTTTGGAAAATATTACAAAGCATTCAAATGGAAGTGAATAATCTTTGCTTTTTTGTGACTCTTTTTCTTTCAAATGCTGGTCTAGCTCAAAGTGGGTAACTTATATTTCTTCAATTACCTTTAACTGATTATATGTCCATTTTTTCCCTAGCATTTGGAAGCCACACTTCATCCAGTTTTTATTTGTATATTGTTGTGTGTTAATCCAATTGATTTTTCTTCTCATTTAGTGTAGTTTCATGTATAATTAAATTGGTATAAATATGTCTATATTGGAGAGTGTACAATGTCCTCTGTTCTTGTTCTTAGGCATATGTTGTTGTAAACTCAGTTCTTCATGAATTATATGTAATGTTAATAAAATTGTGAATGATATTCAATATGATTTTTGTATGGATTCTATGTATAAGAAGCCTTTACCCTATTGTAGCTGGTAAGCCAACATTTTACGATAAGAAACTTAATCTTTACATACAACCTTCTCAGTTAACCTCTTACTACTTGGTCCACAGAAAATGAGACTATACAACATAGCTCATTGATTATTTTGTCATAAGTATAAGGCCTCACTCAACCTTGACTCCACATCCATTTCTCTGATTCCTGCCCTGAAATAATACTACCTATAGAATAACAATGATGTCAGAATTTACTTATGCACATGAAAACACTGATCACTGACCTCATTCACAGAAAAATGAAATGTCTCCAATGAGGCTGAAGTCTAGAAGGCCATTATGCACACACAAGAAAGATAAAGCTCTTCTCTCCTGTAAGAGCTACCTTTAAGTTTGTGGAAATTCAGTCTATTCAAATCCCTAGGAAATGTTAAAATGTTAAAAAGTTAAAATTTATAATTCAAGATATGAAAATCTGGGGCTTATTTTCCTATATCTATATCCTTCTTATAACTCTTAATTTCACCGTAAATACAAACAGAAAAAAATAATGATCTGACTTATGCAAATTGTATTCCACATTAAATTTGATTAACATCTGTAAAAGTATTAAGAGATGCTAGAGTATTATTTACTAAATAGTATGTTTTACTGTTACATAGAACATTTAGTCAAGTGGAACACTGTGATGTCTGTCATTTAACAACAGGATGCAATACATGAGTGTTAACATATAAATAAATATTCAGTTATAAAGACATATTGCCTACATAAGGTAAATATAGGTTAAAAAAAATGCACTGTAAACCTGGCATGATGGTCCATGCTTGTAATCCAAGCAAATTGGGAAGTTGAGTAGTTTCAGAAGTTTAAATTCAGTCTCAGCAACTTAGTGTGGTTTCAAGCAACTTAGAAAGAGTCTCAAAATTTGCAAAAGTGGAGAGAGGGCTTAGGATTGTGGCTCAGTGTTTAAAAATACCTAAATTTAAACTGAAATTAAAAAAAAAAGTTTAAAATATTACACTTCAGTGTTAAACATCAAAAATAGATTTCATATAATTCTTTTCTCAGTATTCAAAAGTGAAAATAGTAAATATTGATTTAGTAAAACAATTATATTCTTTCAAAGATGAGGTTTCTTCACTATTCATGCATGGTATTTATGACTGATATTTCTATAAAATAACTTGATAATGCTTAATAAATTTAAGCAAAAGTTAAAGACAACTACTTATTTTCTAAACTTAAATGAGTTCTGTATTTTACTGATCCTCATATACATCAAGGTGTAATGTATAGATAACAACTTTACTCTCACATTTATTATAAATGTTTCATTGTTATATAAGGCATACATTTTGGACAAAATCTGTTCAATGTTCAGTACTAGTATGAGTTTTCAGATGTTCAATGAATTTAAAATTTAAATATGTTTTGGAAATATTATTTAACTTTTTAGGGTTTCTGGGCAAAATGAATTCTCCAAAAATAAGCAGTGCTTAAGAAACATGTGGCTACAATTTTTTTTCCCATCTGTATTTTCTCTAACCAGTATGTATCCACAGGTACTGAGTATTGGTGAATAAATTTTGGAGGCATTGTCACATGGTCAATTTTCACATTTCAAACTTTCTCTATGTTACGGTTATTTTGGTGATGATTAAATGTTGTCCCTTTCTTAGAATAATGGTACAATGGTCTCATTTGTAGAGCTTCTCTCCAGTGTTTTCTCTGATGTCTAGTAAAGTAACTTAAAATGTTTCTACATTCTCCAATTTACATGTCTTCTTTCCAGAATAAATAGCCTAGTGGCGATAAGAATTGATTTCTTATTAAGAGATTTGCTGCATTGTTTTAATTTGTAGGGGTTCTTTTCTGTATAAATTCTGTTGTTAATAAGGTTTAGTCATTTTTTTAATGTTTATTTTTTTAGTTGTAGTTGGACAAAATACCTTTATTTCACTTATTTATTATTATGTGGTACTGAGGATTGAACCAGGATCTCACAAATGCGAGGCTAGCACTCTATCACTAAACCACAACCCCAGCCCCAAGGTTTAGTTTTTCTTTAAAAGTTATTATCACTTTATTCACATTTCACATTCACCAGGATGTCTTCTGTTGAGGTGAATAAAGTTTTATTTTTTATTAAAAGTGTTGCCACATTATTTACATTTGTAGGGCTATTCTTCAGTGTTAGTTCTGTTGTGGTGAATAAGGCCTGTTTTATTGATAAAAGCTTTGCCACATTCCTTATATTTGTAAGGCTTCTCTCCAGTGTGAGTTCTGTTGTGGCAAATAAGGTGTGATTTTTGACTGAACGCTTTGCCACATTCTTTGCATTTGTAAGGCTTCTCTCTAGTGTGAGTTCCTCTGTGGCAAATAAAGCCTGTTTTCTGAGTAAAAGCTTTGCCACATTCTTTACATTTGTAGGGCTTCTCTCCAGTGAGTTCTGTGGTGGCGAATAAGGTTTGATTTGGCAACAAAAGCTTTGTCACATTCTGTACATTTGTAGGGCTTCTCTCCACTGTGAGTTCTGCTGTGGTGAATAAGGTTTGATTTGGCAACAAAAGCTTTGCCACATTCTGTACATTTGTAGGGCTTCTCTCCACTGTGAGTTCTGCTGTGGTTAGCAAGGTGTGATTTGTGACCAAAAGCTTTGCCACATTCTGTACATTTGTAGGGCTTCTCTCCAGTGTGACTTCTGCTGTGGTTAACAAGGTGTGATTTGTGACCAAATGCTTTGCCACATTCTGTACATTTGTAGGGCTTCTCTCCAGTGTGAATTCTACTGTGGTAAATAAGGTATGATTTTTGACCAAAAGCTTTGCCACAATCTTTACATTTATAGGGCTTCTCTCCAGTGTGAGTTCTGCTGTGGTTAACAAGGTGTGATTTGTGACCAAAAGCTTTGCCACAATCTTTACATTTGTAGGACATCTCCCCAGTGTGACTTCTGCTGTGGTAAATAAGGCCTTCTTTGTGACTGAAAGCTTTGCCACATTCTTTACATTTGTAGGGCTTCTCTCCAGTATGAGTTCTTCCGTGGCAAACAAGGTATGATATTCGACTGAAAGCTTTGCCACATTCTTTACATTTGTAGGGCTTCTCTCCAGTGTGAGTTCTCCTGTGGCGAATAAGGTGTGATTTTTGACTGAAAGCTTTGCCACATTCTTTACATTTGAAGGGCTTCTCTCCAGTGTGAGTTCTCCTGTGGCACATAAGGTTTGATTTTCGATCAAAAGCTTTGTCACATTTTTTACATTTGTAGGGCTTCTCTCCAGAGTGAGTTCTTCTGTGGCAAATTAGGATTGATTTTAGACTGAAAGCTTTGCCACATTCTGTACATTTGTAGGGCTTCTCTCCAGTGTGAGTTCTGATGTGGCAATTAAGGTGTGATTTTTGACCAAAAGCTTTGCCACATTCTTTACATTTGTAGAGCTTCTCTACATTGTGGGTTCCTCTGTGGTAAATAAGACCTTTGTTTTTACTAAAAGCTTTGCAACAATTTTCATATTTGTAGGACTTCTCTCCAGTATAAATTCTCTGGTGGTGAACAAGGCCTGATCTTTTATATGATTTCTGGTGTTCACTCTCACTTGTAGTTTTCCATATTTTCTTTTGTTGTAAATAGTCAAGATCACTACTTCTATATTTTGCACTTATCACTTCATGAAATATATGTCTTAGGCCCTTTTCTGGTGAATATTCTTGGGTGTGATTAGAAGTCATGGCTGAAAGAAACAAAAATTAAAAAAAAAAACAATACCTATTAGACTGGGATAAATATATTTTGCATACATAACATGAAATTAAGGTAAAATAAGTACATCAGGAGTGTAGCAGATTAGTAAGTCCAAAGTCACCATAAATTCAAAAAAATATATTACTTCAATAAAAATGTAAAGACAAAATTACCTTGAGAATATTGCTCACATTCTTGTAGACACCACAGTATCCAAGAGGAGTACATCATTAAGAAGAGTAATATAATAAAGTGTAGTTAAAGCGTTTTGTCCTTCATAAGATAGTATTGTGTATTTAGGAAATATCTACCAGCTACCTTCACTGTCAGTAGAATAAGAGAAATGTAAAACATATACAAACATTTCTGGCTTTTTCAAAGAGTGTCTAAAAAATGGTTTTTGTCTACCGTGACATAGAGACATGAAAATAACTAGTAGATTTTGAGTGATAATACCATAAATATTCAACAAGGGTAAAGAGGCAATGGGCTCTTAAAAAAGAAATATGAACAAAAAATTTACTAAGAAATATACACATATATGTCTATAAAATGTTTCATAAAAACCATTTTAAAAGACTATAAAAACCTTGCATAGCCTATGGCTATAATACTTGGATGAAGTCAACACATAACAATCAAGTATAATAAATTGATTTTTTTATTTCTAAATTTGTGTGATATGATGATTTCTTCCATTGACAAATACACCTTTGTTTATTTCCTAAATATATCATGTATTTTATACTATATGTACAATGTAAAATGACTAAATAGAACGAAATAATGCACAAAAAAAGAATGAATTAGCATAATCATTTTTTCATATAATTATCAGTTTGGTTCTTACAAGGTATTGTATTCCTTCTAATAGTATTTATAAAGAACATAATACACTCACCATGTGGTAAAACAAAACTCTTGAGCCTCTTATGTGCAATAAAACTTAAAAAAATATGAGACTTTGACTATAATATCAACCCTACACAAAACACAGTACCTGGTGAGCAAAATGTTGCTCACTAAATTTCTGACTTCCACATGTGAATCAAATGCTCCTACAACTTAATATCTGCCTGCCACCTTTCATTTAATTGAAAGTCCTGCATATATTCCTTATAACACTTTAAGAGACAAAATATTTTATAACTAAATAATAATAGTATATAACTACATATTTTTACACATTTGACATTGATGGGCACACACATTGAATCCCTAGCTTTAACACTGAGAAAAATGTTTGCACTAAACACAAAAGCAGAGGTATCTCTTCAATTTTCAGATTTAATTGTTCATGGATACATATTTAGTACTGGCAATTCTGGGTCTTTAGGTCATCCAACTTTTAGTGTTTCATGTGTAATGCTTGAGATTACTCCAAAAATTCTATATCATGAACTACAACACAAGTCTTTTTAAAATTGTTTGAGCCATGCTGTTTCTAAATTTCTGTGACTTCTCTCAAACATGAAGTACTTTTGCATGGCCTCCCAATTAGCAAATATTACAAGGATGCAGCACTGTTCTTGCCTATTTTTATTTATTTAAAAGTTTTTATACTTTTTTCCCAAAAATGGACTATATAATCTACTGATGGCTCCTTTAATGAACAAATAAAAAATAATACAGCAAATATAAACAAAGAGAAGCATGGCTAAATCCAAGTGACAAAAAAAGAAAAAAAAAACATTAAGAATTTAACATTATGATACTGACAGTTATGAATTACTCAAAGAACACTAAATAACTATTTTAAAAAGTTTAGAGAGTAAAATTGAAAAATATTAACATCAATGAGCACAATGTTTATGTGAATAATTCTTTAAGAAAAAAATGAGAGGGGCATGCCTAGTGTGCAAATCTGAAATTCTACCAATATGGGAGAGGCTTATCAAGCAGTACCAAGTTTAAGACAAGTCTAAGCAACTTGTAAAATACTGTAAAAATTAAAAATCTATAATATATATAAATAGAAGTGAGATTATATATATATATATATATATATATATATATATATATATATATATATATATATATATATATTATACACACACACACACTGTGTTTTGTGTAGGATTGATATTATAGTCAAAGACTCTCTCTCTCTCTCTCTCTCTCTCTCTCTCTCTCTCTCTCTCTATATATATATATATATATATATATATACACACATATATATAGATAGATAGATAGATATAGAAAGTATGAAAAGAATCCAAGCATGCCACAATAAAAAAACAATGATCCAGAAATTAAATCAGTAATCAAAATAGAAAAAAAACAAAAAACATTAAAAAATTACAAAGTAGAAGTATAATGATTTATTCACTTCAAAATATTTATGATTACTAATGCATTATTGCAAAACACAAAACAAAAGAAAAAATTTTACTACCAGAATTGAATCTAAAAAAAGAAAATGTCAAGTCAGTTCCAGCAGAGAGCATGGAAAGAAACCAAGCATGATCTTCTCCTAGAGGCCCTATTTGTTTAAAGATGGATAATGCCCCTGCCTTTACATCTCATCCTTTCGCACAATTTTTAATCAATGAGATATAGTTTTAAATCATGAAATTTCTCATAATTCTTTTGGACGCGCTTTGGTTGAGTGAGCAAATTGTATCCTAATACTTGCCTTTTAAAACAGAAACAAACAAAGATCTATCCTCTCTTATATTAATATGCATTAAATATTGTTTTATTTAAGTTAATGTGCTCAATATACAACATAAAGTAAATACTCAAAATTGGTCATCTGCATTGAATAGAGACATTTTATTCTCAAACAGCCATTACCAAAAAAATTATGTAATATATGAGGTTCCACCTCACCAGCATGACAAGATCCTATGCCTTTGATCACATGAGGAAAAGCATAGAGTGCTACACTTATGCCAACATGTCCTGTTTGGACTCTAGCTTCATGTATGAAAAATAGCAATTATAAATGAACATCAGGGACTTCACAAGCTGATTTCCAAGTTTCATTTAACCCTGGATGAGAAGAGTCCATCCAAACAAGAGAATAATCATTCTCCTCAAAAGAGGAGATACATTAAAAGAGGACCCCAAGATACTTGAATTCTAGTTACTTGGGGGGTATAAAATCATTAACAGCCTCAGCTCAACAGATGTTGGCTAAAATGGGGTTAGAATGTACTCTAGATAATTTTGTTACTTCTTTGATTGCTAAACTCACACAAAACTCTGTAAATGCTTTAGTCTTAATAACAATGTTGCTCTGTTTTTTGTACACCAGCTGTGGGAAATTCAGTACTGTCAGATCCTGGACTTCTAGAACCCATTACAATATCTTGACTCACTTGCATGTAATTGTCATATACCTGTAAAAATGTCTCATGGTATTCATTGTTGTCTTAGCAGAATAATGTGTCCTTACCATCCACATAGTATTTAATAGGTCACCATCCTGTGGAATTTATTCATAAAAGGTCTATTCCTCTTGATAAAAACTGTAATGATTCAGTAGTTGTGCAAACTACTATGAAACTCGCCTATGCTATCATAAACAGTATTAATCATGCCTCCATGGATGTAAATAGGCTTAATGAAGAACAAAAACAACATTGTCAAGCCATACTTGACAATCATGCTGCAATTGATTGTGTGTTATTGTTACATCATAAAGGATATCAGAAGTTTAATAACATGTGTTCCTTCAATTTAAGTTATAATAGTAATTTTATTTCAAAAGACTTAGATTACCTTAAAGATATAATTAATAAGGTTCAACAAGTTGATGGATGTTTAGACTTGTTGGAATGGCTAACTTCATGTTTACTCAATTTCATAGGTGGATGTTTACTGATGTTGGAACTTGCTGTTGTCTATGCCTGCCCTATTTTTTGCCCCCATCAGCATTAAGGAGATAAGTAATATTATTTATTCAAAAGGCCTTAAAAAAGAGGGGAGGTATTAGGTGTTCTGACCTTGGAAATAGACAGGAAAGTGTGGTGGTGATGGTAACTGGCACCCTGAGTCCCACAATTGTAATGCCCAGCACTTTCTCCCTGAAGCTATTAAGACAACTCTACAGGTGCACTATCTAGTTTCTGTGGTAATGTCCTCATGGAGAAGGGGCTCTTTATTTGTATTAACTGTACCCAATCTTGGTTATCTAGCACTTGGGGTTAAAGAAACACTGGGTTAGAATGTAGTCATGGTATCAGAAGCTATGTAATTTTGGGGTATTATATGTGCAGCTGTTAAGAGGGGTGGCCAGTTTTTTTTTTTTTCTTTTTTCCTTTTCACTGTGTGTGTGTCTCTCTCTTCTGTTTTATTCTTTAAAGGCTTCCTCACAAGAGGATTTGAAACAGATCATGCTGTCCCTCACAACAAAAGGTAAGTTTTGGTGGTGAATCTGAATAAACTGGGACATCACTAAAGAAGAAAATAGAGAACAACAAGGAATTTGAAAATGTGATAAATATAGGACAGTATGTACTCAATGATTACAATCAAAATAAATAAACCTAAGCTTCTGAAAATTTCTTCTGCTGGATAACTACTCTTTCAACATTTTTTAGTTTGGTTTTCTCCGTGACATTTGAATGACTCAACTGTGTCCCTTGCTATGTGTAGTCTACAATAATTTACATCAATAAATTATACTAGGTACTACTTATCTAAAGTGAAGGATGTATAACACACAAAGAAAGAGACAGATTAAAGAGTAAAATTATATATATATATATATATATATATATATATATATATATATATATATATATATATATAGAGAGAGAGAGAGAGAGAGAGAGAGAGAGAGAGAGAGAAAATATCTGTATAAAAATACCCTTTTTCTTTGAAACAAAAATCTGAAACTCATTCTTATTGAGAAGTTCCCAGAAGATACTCTGCAACAGAAGTAAATTAAATAATAATTATTAATTCAAATTTTAAAGGGAAATTAAACTTACCCAGGAAGGCCAAGTTTCTATAGTTCTCTAGCATCACATCTCTATATAAATTTTTCTGAGCAGGCTGAAGGCATTCCCACTCCTCTTCAGTAAAATCAATGGCTACATCCCTGAATGTTAACAGTTCCTAAAATAAGAATAGGCAAATAAATAACACATTGACCACATGAACATTTGCACAGTCTGTAATGTAATTGAAGTTGAAATGAGAGTTAGTAGACTATCATGTAGGTGGTGTTTTGGAACACCATGATACTATTATCTACTTCTGCAGAAAAAGTGATTTAAGTTCAAAAAAGTATATATACTCCACATTTATGAAACACAATATAAAACTCAGGCATTACCCTAAAAATATATATTTTCTAATTTTTTATATCATGATCTAAATTATGTATATTATTCAGATGAGAAAATTATGGTAATTAAGAAAGGAAATCCTCAAATTTTAATTGTACAACCACTAATCAGAGATTTACTAATGTGTGGAATCTTATTTGTTATTTCTCTAATAGAGTTGGCTGTTCTGAATGTGTAGTGAGATCTCTACTAATTCCAATACCAATGGTATAAGAGACATTTTGAAATGTAACAAGGTAGACAGACCACTTAATGGAAATATTTAATAGTTTATTTAAGTTCAAACATTTTATAGTATTTATGTATGTTATGAATATAAAAATAGCAACAACAATCCTGTTTGAATTTTCCTTTTTATAATTTAACATTTTTAACATTATATATATAAACTTTATATGTATATAAACTTTATATATATATAAATTTGAGTTTTCCTTTTTATAATTTAACATTTTTAACATACTATATATATATATGAATTTTATATATATAAACTTTATATATATATAAACTTTATAAAGATCATATATATATATATAAACTATATATATATATATATATATATATATATATATATATATATACTTTGATCGATGTTTATATTGTATGATATTTATATAGAATATACATATAGCTCTTCAAACAAATATAATTTGTTTTTTATTTTATTTGTTCTTTCTAGTTCTACTTGACAGTAATATCGATTTTTATGGTATTATGCAAGCATGGGATATATCTTATCCTAATAAAAATTCTGTTCTTGTTGGTGGATACGATGTTAGGATTAACTTAGAGATATATGTTTTATATTTCTATCCCTGTCCCTTTTATATATTCATTTATTTATTTTTTGTTTACTATTGTGCAACCTACTGATATTCTTTTCTTTCCCTTCCCCACTTTATGAGCAAAAACTTTCAACCTTTGGTTTCAAAGAAATCGTTTGTTTTACTTAGCATAAAATCTACAGATTCATCCATTTCCTGGCAAATGTCATAAAGTCATTCTTCTTTATGGCTGATTCATTGTTTATTGTGTACATAAGCAACAGTTTTTTATCCTGTCATCACTGAATGGACTAATTCATCATTGAATGGTTAGTTTTATAGCTTAGCTATTGTGAATTGTGCTGCTATAAACATTAATGTGACTGTGTCAATGTAGTATGCTGATTTTATGTCCTTTGGGCATATACAGTGCAGTCGAAAAACTGGGTAAAATTGTGGTTCCATTTCTTTAACAATATCCATACAGGTTATTATGTTTCACTTAGACCTCCATACAGCTGCAAAAATTGGAATTCATCTATACCTGAGGTGAAAATAAAACATACAAAAAC
Organism: Marmota flaviventris; assembly: GCF_047511675.1. Taxonomy (NCBI): domain Eukaryota; kingdom Metazoa; phylum Chordata; class Mammalia; order Rodentia; family Sciuridae; genus Marmota; species Marmota flaviventris. Next base: position 158,441,955 of record NC_092503.1, read on the forward strand.
TTAGTAATCCACAAAATGATTAGAATTTCTTATCGAATCATCCATCCCAATAAAAAGTAAAGTTTAAAAACTAAAAGTAAAGAAAGTCTTAAGGAAAAGAGCAAAATTAGAAGCTATTTAAGATAAAAATAACACAGAGTTACCAATATCAATGTTGGTGCTTTTAAAAAGCAAATGAGCCCAGTCTAGTGATGGACAACTGTAGTTCCAGTGACTGAGGAGGATAAGAAAAAAGGATCATAAATTCTAAGATAATATTATATATATAATATTGTCTTATATATATTGTATTGAGCAACTTAGTGAGGCACTTAGCAACTCTGTCTCTAAATGAAATATAAAAAAAAGGACTGAGTATGTGGCTTTATTGTTAAGCACCCCTGGGTTCAATATTCAGTACAAATAAAAAAAAAAAAAGCAGATAAAATTAAAAAAGAAAGCACTAGCAAATTTGAAAATTCAACAAATAAAAATTATATCAATTATACAGTGTATAATTGCAAATATAGGCATATATAATGATTTCTCACTTTATGGAAATACACTCTGGAAAATTTATCCTAAGAATCTTGTGCAATTTTCCAATTCTCTGAGTGCAATGACAGAATCTAGATGGTATAGACTAGTACATGGCTAAGATATTTGCTAGATCCATGGTTGTACATAAAGTCTACTGTTGACCAAAATACCATGATGCCACATGATTGATGTTATGAAGTAAAATCAATCAGGGTAAACCTCATAATAAAATAAATGGTGGAACTACAGAAAACACCAACAACAAAACTCTTAAAACTTGCTAGGATATTGGGAAAACAGTGTAATAATAAAATGCTATTTTATCCCTTCACTCATAAAACATAACAACATATTTTGACACACTAAATGGTAAATATAAGTTATTAATAAATAATACTGAAATATATAAGAAAGTACAAAGCTCAAAAGTTTACATACAAAAGATAGGGTTCATATGGTGGTTCACACCTGAACTATCTACTATTCTGGAGTCTAAGGCATGAAGTTCAAAATTTAAGGCCAACTGAAGAAATTAAGCAAACCCCATCTAGAAATAAAATTTAAAACAGAGCTGAGCATATGCTCAGCATTAAGACACTTTGGTTGAATCCCTAATATCACAAAAGAAAAAAAAAATAGTTTTTGTTTTCAAAATTATAGAATATAATAGGCTTAAACTTATGAATTACAAAATATTAATACAAAAAATATATTCATCAAGTGATTACATTAAAAGGTGCAAAACTGACAAGGTAATAAGAAACCCTATTTTCCTCACATATCATCAAATGCTTATAAGAAGAAGAAATAATACAGATTGCAAAAGAAAAACAGAAAAAGTTCTTGAAGAGTCACTTTAAAAAAGGATATATCTAAGTGTTCAATAATCATAAAAACTCAAAATCTTTAGAAATTAGGTAACATTGAATAAAATCACATCATATAGATGAATTAAATAGCATTGATGAATATGTGGAATAAATGCATTCACAAAAGAGAAAAAAAATAATTAAGCTTTTATTATCCATTTGTAGAAACTGTTTTGTAATAAAATGTATATGATACACCCACACAGGAAACAGAGACTAAAATTACAGCAACTGTACATGAGAATACAGCCATATTCTTCCAGAGGTGAAATCAAGGGGCATGGCTAAAGAGGAAGAAATAATTATTAAATTTTGTAAAATGTAAATTCTAGGAGCTAGAATTTTTGTTGATGTATTATATCCACTTTGACAAATACTATAAAATACCATGTATGTTTTATGCTGATGTCACATGAATGTTGCATTTCATATGTAAGTATGTTTACAAAAGGAATATGCAGTATTTGAGAAAATAAAAATACAGAAAAGAACATAAAAGACTCAAATATTCAACATATTTACAAAGGATAAAACTATTATAAAAATGATCATTTTCCCCAAGGTACCCTTTAATAATAACTGGTCAAAATTTTACCGTTTTTTACTTTTTGTTTAAGAAGAAATCAAAGCAAAAACTTCTAAAATTTTCCTGGAAAGATAAATGTATATAAAATTAGGCAAGAACTCTCTCATATATAAGAGCAAATGTGGGCTGGGGATATGGCTCAAGCGGTAGTGCGCTCGCCTGGCATGCATGCAGCCCGGGTTCAATCCTCAGCACCACATACAAACAAAGATGTTGTGTCCGCCGAAAACTGAAAAATAAATATTAAAAAAAAAAAAAAAATAAGGGCAAATGTACTAGTGATCATTACCTGACACTAATGCATGCTATAATATTACAAGAGTGTAGTAATTTTAAGATAAAGAAATCACAATACAGAAAAGTACATAGGGCAATTCATATGTATGCAAATATCTTTTTATTGTTAATTATTATAAGTATATAAATCAAAACATATCAATAAAATATTTAATGTGAGTGAATGCTACAATCCAACCTCAAGGTAGATGTTAGAATAAAGGCATAGATCAAAAGAAGGGACTTGTGTGCAGAATGGGTGTGACATTGGAATTATACACAAGCATCCACCAAACAGCAGATATAAAGAGAGATAATTAAAAAAAAAATAAAATAAAAATAAATAAAAGCAGAATATAAATCTCCCTCCATTTATGGATACACCAAATAAATATATACTCCTGTTTTGAGTCCTTCTTAAAACTGTAAAGGAATTAGAGGCACACACATTGGAAAACTAGAAAAAACAAATATCTACCAAGAGATGAGTAAAATGCACTTGAAGATTTTCCTGATTTGAGCAATATGCAAAATTACTGGAACAAAATGCCCAAATCCAGTGTTAATATAAATAAAGGAAGATTGATTTGAGTTTGAAATATATTATTTAACTCTAAATTGCCTGTAGTTTGAATGCTAATTTATCTGTACACACAGAGGAAGGAATAAGATATACATGAGTATCAACTCCAGGGGGGGGAAAATAAGTGGTTTTCTATGGCCATGCAAGATCCATGGGCTTTATTCCATTAGACCAGATGGAAGAGGTGTTAAATCTTAGGGGAACCCCTTAATCCCTTAGAGGGATTTGCCAACATTCTCTAAAAATGCAAAGAGCTGTTGCTGACAGTTGAACTTTTATCTAGACAGTACCAAAAAATTAACAGGGAAATACAGACCCCCACTGAAATCCAAAGTGGCAGTTTAGCACTTCCTGAGCTCTCTCACCCAGCTCACTATACTAATAACACCAGACCTAACCAATTCGTTCTGTAAGTAATTTGTCCTGATATTAACTTTTTCCATTCAATGGACTATATCTGAAACCTCAAAGCATTGAAAGCACTGGTAACTGTGCAGGTGCAAATCTCTCTAGATCAAAAAGGAGTGGTTTCACATTGGTGTACAAACATTGTAATGGGCTAAAATCTCTAATATTAGTGAAGAAAAATGGTTACAATCACAGATCCCTCTTTATTTCTAAAATAGGTGCACATCAATTTTTTTTCCCAGTGAGCATAAGACACCCTGGAATTTAAAAAGCTTGCATCAGAATTTTAGTGCACCAGCCAACTATAAGATCTTCTGCAGCTTGAGAACAGCTGTTAGAATGGCTACTCTGAAAAAGTGGAATAGTAAGTAGTACTCCAATTATATGAATATGGAAGAAAGAAACACTGTGCTAGACTATAAAATTAGTGAAGACATTTTAAAAAAAATGGAAGTTGAGAGTTCTCTCAGTTACTTCTTTGAGAAACTAAGCTGTCTACATTTATACTGCTCTTGAACAAGAAAAGCCCCAAGTACTGGTCTGGACTTGCGAGAGACATTAGATTTGCCAGCTGTGGGGTCCTCATATTACATAGTTCTGAAACACAGTTCCAGGAAAATACTAGAGTAGGGAATGAGAATGCTCTCATATACATTCCACAAAAGGAAATCTGAGCATAAAGACACTCTGACAGGTTGTCTGCCTTTGGAGACACAAAGGAAGAATAGAAACACATGATTTTTCCAAGATCAAGCAATTCTTCTTTACTTTTCAATCATGTAAAATGCTCATAAACAACAACAACAACAAAAAATTTTGCTTTTGATTTTTTTTCTATGGTACTGGGGATTTGAAACAGGAGCATGTTAATTCTGGCCTACATACCCAGCCATGTTTTAAAATTTTGAGACAGGTTTTTCTAATTGTCTAATTGGTCTACCTAAGTTCCTGATGTTTAACTTGAAACTGAAATCTTACTGACTTAGGCACTTGAGTCTCTGGAATTAATATGCATGCATCATTGCACTCAGAGAGAAAAAAATACTTTAAAGTCTCATCCAGTTTTTGGTATAACAATTGAAAATACCATGTTCATTTGAAATATAAGATGGGTAAAGTAACTGATAATACTGCATAAATGTAACTGATAATACTGGGAAAGGGGGAAGTTGTCATTGAACAGGAAGCTAAAGTTTTATATATAAATACAACTCACAATACTGGTGCACAAATTTAAAATCACACTCAGCAACTGTCTGAAGATAAAAAAAAAATAATAATAAAAAAAAAACCTACCAGGTATGTAGCTAAGTGGTACAGTACCTCTGGCTCAATCCACAATACCACAATATCCAAAAAGAAGGAGAATGAATTCAGGAGGAAAGAAAAACTGAGATACCTATAGAGTATCTCACCCCCCTCCTGGAGGAAATAATATATGGAGTTGTGATTATGATGATCTCCCCACTCCAGAATCCACAACACAATCTGAGAAGATTCGGAAATATTGCCACAAATGTTCTCACATAGAATTTAAGGTAGGGCTGAAGATATTCTATAGGATACATAGGACTTCCAGGTCTACTGTTAATATATGGTCCAGTTGACTGGCCAGTGGAGACTCATAGCTGACCTTTCTCAGAAGATGCAGGACTGCAGAAACCAAAGATTACACCAGGGACTCTAGTCCACCATTGCCAGTTCCCACCATAGTCAGTGCAGCCAGTTTCAACCAGACTCACCATCCAGTCTCAGGATTTAACTGCACACTCATCATTTACTGTATTTTTAGGAACCACACGTCCTCTCTATAAATCACAAAGTACCTATACAGGAGAAAAAAATCAGGTGCACTGAACATTAGTGAGGGAGCATAGAAATGGATACCCACTCTGGCAGACTTTACACCAGATGGTCAAAACTTGCTTCTCTTTACTGAAATGTGTAGATTGGACAATACTTATATAAGGGCTCCTGATTGGACACAACTTATGTCTTCATATGCTCAATCTGAGCCTAGTGAGTTTTTTGAGAGACAGGACATAACCTTAAATCCAGAAATAAATGATGTCACAATTGTAGGGTCTTGTCTGTACATTTATTTATTTATTTATTTATTTATTTATTTATTTTGAGGCTCTGGAAATTGAAATCCAGATCCTCAGGCTGCAGCAAATTTAAGGCAAGGTATCCTTGGAGAAGTAAAATCTAGCCAACCCAGAAAAGCATTTGCATTTAAACTTGCATATGAGGCCTTTTGAATTTGTAGATTATACATGTAAATACATTATTTATGGATGGAAATAATACAGTGACAATCCCGTAAAATTTCAGTTCACTTCTCTTGTATGGAAACAGACTGAACATTAAAATTGTATGAGGTGGAAAGATAATTATTTTTTTAGAATTCATATAAAAATAGTAAAAATTGAATTTTATACTATAACCCAAAATTTCCACTATGTGAAAATTCCCATTATGTATTTAAAATATTACTAATAAAGTATATGTATTTTTGGAACAGCACCCTCAAAACGATGTCAAGACTACAGAAAATCTCAGTTCACAGAACCATATTTGAGAGTTATGCTTCTCCTGAGTTCAGGAAGATGAAGGACATGATCACTTCTTTTTAAGCTACAGGTAAAAGATACATTTTTTTTAACCAATATTTCTCCTGAGATATAAAAAACTAGAGAGAAACTGCCCTGATTGATGGCAAGGAGATTTAACCAGAAAGTGTATGGTGTGTGTGTGTGTGTGTGTGTGTGTGTGTGTGTGTGTATTTTCCCCCAGATCCAAAGATTTGAGTCTATTATTTAAATTGATTAATGGTATATTTCTTATTTTATGACATGGCCTTAGACCCAATGGCCTGTCTATAACATTTTCTTTTCTTAAGGGTTGGAGAATGTCATGTTAAGGCAAGTAAGCCAATCCCCCTAAACCAAAGACCTAATGTTTTCTCTGCTAAGTGGATGGTGATCCACAACGAGGGAAGTGAAAGGTAGCATGAAAGAAATGAAGAAACTTTGAATAAGACAAAGTGGAGGGAGGTGATGGGAGATGGTATAGAGGTAGGTAAGATGGTGGAATGAGATGAAAATCTTGTTGTACACAAAGTAGAGTTACATGGGTTTTGTAACTCTACTTTCTGTACAACAAGAGAAATAAAATTTTGTGCTCCATTTGTGTACTATGAAGTGAAATGCATTCTGCTCTATTAGCAAGTTAGAACAAATTAATAAATTAATTGATTTTTAAAAATTCAGGAAAGAGACTTGCCTTTCCCTAGATCTATATATAAACATATGTGTGTGTGTGTGTGTGTGTGTGTATATATATATATATATATATATATATATATATATATATATATATGCATATATTCTATATATAACATGCACATATTAAATGTATAAAATTTATGAACAATTTTTTTCATACTTTTATTGATTTTTTTAAAATAAATGACAACAGAAGCATTACAATTCTTATTCCATGTATAGAACACAATTTTTCATATCTCTGGTTGCATATAAAGTATGGTGATACAAATCTGTGTCTTCATACATGTACTTTTGATGATGGTCTCTATCACATTCCACCATTCTTGCTAATCCCCTGCCCCCTTTCTTTTCCTCCCACCCCTCTTCTTTATTGAGAATCCATCTATTTCTCTCATGCTCCCCTTCCCTACCCCATTATGAATCAGCTCCTTATATTTGGCATTTTCTTTTTTAATTGGCTAACATCACTTAGCATAATCTTCTCCAATGCTATCCATTTACCTGCAAATGCCAGATATGATTATATACCTAGAAGACTCAAAAAGCTCCACCAGAAAACTTCTAAACTAGTAAATAAATTTAGCAAAGTAGCAGGGTATAAAATTAACACCCATAAATCAAAGGCATTTCTGTATATCAGTGAAAATCTTCTGAGAAAGAAATGAAGAAAACTACCCCATTTACAATAGCTTCAAAAAAAAAATAAAAAATAAATAAAAACCAAAAAGATACTTGGGAATCAACTTAATGAAAGAGGTGAAGGTTCTATACAGGGAAAACTACAGAATCCTAAAGAAAAAAAAATCAAAAAAGACCTTAGAAGATGGAAAGATCTACTTTGCTCATGAATAGGCACAATTAATATTATCAAAATGACAATGCTACCAAAAGCACTATACAGATTTACTGCAATTTTGATCAAAATCCTAATGGCATTCCTCATAGAAATATAAAAAGCAATCATGAAATTTATCAGGAAAAATAAGAGACCAAGAATAGCTAAAGCAATCCTTAGCAGAAAGATTGATGCAGGTGGCATCACTATACCAGACCTTAAACTATACTACAGAGCAATGGTAACAAAAACAGCATTGCATTTGGAAAAAAAAAAAAAAAAAAAAAAGACTGTAGATGAATGGTACAGAATAGAGGTCACAGAGACTTACCCACAAAATTATAATTATTATATATTAGACAAAGGTGCCAAAACATGCACTGGAGAAAAGACAGCCTCTTCAAGAAACCACTATCTCTCGCCATGCACAAAACTCAACTCCAAGTGTATCAAGAACCTAGGAATTAAACCAGATACTCTATGTCTAATGGAATTGAACACAGCCTCTAATCTTCATCATGTGGGATTAGGCCCCAATTTCTATAATAAGTCACTGATAGCACAAGAATTAAAACAAATAATCAATAAATGGGATAGAATCAAACTAAAAAGTTTATTCTCAGCAAAAGAAACAATCCGTGAGGTGAAGACAGAGCCTACATTTTAGGAGGAATATTTTACCCCTCACACATCAGATAGAGCACTAATCTCTAGGGTACATAAAGAAATCAAAAAACTAAGCAAATAATAATAATGATGATGATGATGATGATGATGATGATAACCCAATCGAGAAATCGGCCAAGGATCTTAACAGAGAAGAGAATATACAATCAATCAACATTTTTTTTTTTATCTGATTGGTTATGGTTCTCCCTTTTCAGGACCAAGAACAGTTCTGGTTCAGTTTCTAAGGAAGGGAGACACAAGCAAGGAGTATTCTCAACTCTCCTTTATAAAATATCAAATACAATTATCTATGTCATTTTCTAAACATAGCTGGACATGGGAAATATAGGTTTGGAGCTGAGAACATTTTTATTACAAACATAGTGTAAAAAAAAAAAAAAAGAAAAAAGAAACAATTATTTGTACCACATTGAACCACAAGAGAATTGGAACTTGGAATTCAGAAAAGAAAGATTTAAACTTTTATACTTGGCAATGTGGATGACATAGATGCCTAAAGTTATTACAAGCTTTTGAAAGAAAATTTATGTGAGTGGCAGATAATTGTTAATCAATTAGTATCTGCACAGTGTCTCCCAGGGCCTTTGTCAGCTGTGCACTACAGAACATACAGGGATTCATAACCTCCATGAAGAGCATTATTCCTCTGTGCCCTCTAAAATTATGCTCATTGTACAGATGAAAAAACTTGGGCATCTGGATACTAAATGGAAATTCAGCAGCCCACAGAAAACTACCCAAAGACAGAACTGTATGAAATTTCTTCAAAGACCATCAATGTATTATTAGCTTCTAACACAGGGATGCCAGTTGGTGGAAATATTATTTTCTCTCCATTTTGAAGAGAGTGCGTTGAGAATAAATTTCAGGGGCAACACAAATACTTTTTTTTTTCTTCTTTCATGTTAAGATACTCTTCAGAAACAGAGCTCTCAAGACAGATTTCTTAGAAGAGTAAATGCCTAGAGATTACAAAATGAAAAGAAACACATCAGTGGCCTTGAGTGACTCAGTAAGGAAATAAATCTAAAGGTTATTAGAAACTGAAAAGAAAAAAAAGTAACTATTTCTAAAAATAGATATGTTCATTAGTTGCTATCTCCACAACATATCATTAAGTAAACAACAAATTATGTATGAATATTTTTAGGATTGGCCAAATTTCAGTCCATATGATTTTATATTAAACCCCCAAATCCAGATAATAGAATTCATGATTCACTGCCAAAAATATTCCAGAAGAAAATTCTTTAAGGAGTGGATATTTAGTAAATCTGTCATTTAACAATTTAATTACCATATGATTTTAGGAAATTTTCTCATTTTGCTGCAGCCATAGTGTAGAGATATTTCTTTTTTTTTTTTCCTGTAGTAATTTCCAAAGATAAGCCCTAGAATCCACTTTACATAACCTATACTTACAATCATACAAGAAACCTATAATAAATAATGAGGAAAGAAAAAAGGCAATTTTAAAAAATAATTTAAACCTTTTTCTTTTTCTTGAAATCAAACTCTAGCTGCATTTTTTGATCCATTTTCTCATCTTTTAACCCAAAAAGATGTAAAGGCCAGAAATTTGAATGCAAATTTATACAAGAGATATGTTTATTAACTATAAAAATTCAAAATATTTACAAATTAAAGAAATGCAAAATAAAAACCCATCATGGGAAAAAATAAGTAATATTGATGAACATTTAAGACAAATGAATAATCATTAACTCAAAAGAAGTTTAAATTACTATCTATTTGTGGAAACTATTTTGCTATTGCATATACATGATACTCCCCATCACAGAGACTTACTGAAATTAGAGCATATGGGACCTTGATAACATATAAGTATAGAATGGTACTCATCCAAACACTTGAAGCCCAAGGGCATGGCTCAATACAATACACATCTTGGAAGAGACAAAAAATAATCTGTAGGAAAAAAAATGGTCACTAGGGCCAGTCACAGTTCATAAAATATCCAGTCTAAAACACAGCAGAAAACACTATATATAAATTTTACATAGGTGCCTTATGCAAGTGGTATTTCACATATGCACATTTTTAGAAACAAAATCTGTAGAACTTATAATAAAAGTCACAAAAAGCACATAGAAGACTAAATTATACATCCCATGTACAGATGATAAAACTCATCATTATAAAGGTGATAATTTTCCCCCAAATTAACCCACAATATATCTCACGAAAACTGCTATGTACAAATATGAATATATCACAGTGAAGTCCATTTTTATGTGTATTCTATAAAGCAATAATTTTAAAAAAACTATAAATAAATATATGATAGAAGAAAGTATGAGAATAGGGAAAGGGGAACTACTGTATACTTAAGGTGGAGCAAATTATATTCCATGTTTTATGGTTATGTCAAAATAAACCTGACTATTAAATACAAGAATAATGCAATAATAATAAAAAAGATCAACAAGCTTTACTTTAAATGAAATAAGAAAGTAAAGCATACATTTTTAAAATTCATATACAAAATTATAAGTAACTTTAGCCAAAAACCATTTTAAATATAAGAGCAAAAAAAAAGAGAACTTATCATGACCAAGTATTCATGTACATTGTGAAATTATAATATTACAATAATCATCAAAGAATCACAATATAAATAAGATCCCCATATGAATACTTATGCATGTAAAAACAGTATGCTTTATTGCAATAGCAAAGTCTAGATAAATCAAACCATAACAAAAATAATCTTAGCAACTTAGCTAGGACCTTTCTCAAAATAAATTTAAACATGTTAGGGCTGTTTACTGGTGAAGAGTCCTTTCTTCCCCAATGCTGAAGTATAACACCAGAGAAGTACACCAAGGCAAGTTTAGAGTGGAAAATAGAAGCTTTATTAAAGGACAGTAGAAAAGACTTCTCCCCAGAGGAAAAAGGGGACCCAAGAGGTAGAATCCATGGAAGGGTTTTTTGTTGTTGTTGTTCGTTTGTTTGTTTGTTTTAAGCTAAGGTCTTTTTAGCTTTTTTATAGCTAAGGTCTTCCTTCAGCTATCCGGCATTCCTGTCACATTGTTGTCCTTTATTCTGTTTTCTTGCAGTGATGAAATGTAGGTGGGAAGGCCCAAAGTGTGGAGGACAGGTGGGCAGAAGGAATAATCTGGGCAGGAGGGGCTTTTGGATTAGCATCTCCATGTTTGCTGTGAGCTGCTTCATTAAAATTTCCTTGGGATGGGCTCAGGGCCTTGGGCACATTTTCAATTCCCCTTTTCCTGGACTCCATTCTCAATATGGTGTTCATTCTTGATTTTACTGGATATTAGACCCAATTTATCTAACTACACTAACTACCTATCTGCAAATCTGGCTTCATTACCAAGGATATGGCTAAGTAGTACAGTATCCCTCAGTTCACCTAACTTTAATAATAATAATAATGAAGAAAGTAAAAATAAAAGAATGTCAAAATGAAAATTAGCTAGCTCAAGAGGAAATTAGTTATCCCAAAATGACAACTCCTCTCCTGCAGGAAAATGGCCCTTGAAGATTTGATTTTGATAATTATTCCACCTGTCAATCTCCAGCATCTGGGCTGCAGGAACACACCTGCCACATAGTATTTTATGCAGATGCTGAGGATGCCCTTTGAGCATAAGGAAGGCAGCAAAGAGTCTCTGCCACTGACATGTTCCCCACCTGGTTGGCCAGTAGGACCGAGGACATAGTGGCCCAGTGGATGAGTTAAGTCTGCAGACTCCAAAGACTGCCCAGAGTCCCAGTCTGCTAGCTCCTGTTTACAACACAGCCAGTCTTGTGATTCCAATAGTCTTTCTGCCCCAGCCTCCCTTGCTAGGCTAATGTACACTCACCATTGCCTGGTTCTCAGGAGTAGGACTACTTGGGATCCTCAGTTTCTGTACAGCAGAACAGCCTGTGACTGTGAAGTGTGAGACTCAAATGGAAAAAATGGAGGACTCAGGAGATAAGAAGTGAAAGCCCACCCTCCTCCTCCCTGATGACACACAGGATTGGACAGTTCCCACAAAATGCTCTTGATTGGCAGGAGCTTCAGATCATGAACACTGAATATGAGAGAAGTGAGCCTTTTTTTTGAGTGACAGGGAATATGATCCAATCCAGACATGATAAGGGCTAGAATCTCAGGTCGTTGAGTGCTGCTTTTTTTTTTTTTGAGTTCTTTTTTTTAATTAGTTGTTCAAAACATTACATAGCTCTTGACATATCATATTTCATACATTTGATTCAAGTTGGTTATGAACTCCCATTTTTCCCCTGTATTCAGATTGCAGAGTCACATCGGTTACACATCCATGTTTTTACATACAGCCATACTAGTGTCTGTTGTATTCTGCTGTCTTTCCTATCCTCTACTACCCCCCCTCCCCTCCCCTCCCATCTTCTCTCTCTATCCCATCTACTGTACTTCATTTCTCTCCCTTGTTTTTTTCCCCCTTTCCCTTCACCTCCTCTTATATGTAATTTTTGTATAACGATGAGGGTCTCCTTCCATTTCCATGCAATTTCCCTTCTCTCTCCCTTTCCCTCCCACCTGTCATCCTGGTTTAATGTTAATCTTCTTCTCATGCTCTTCCTCCCTGCTCTGTACTTAGTTGCTCTCCTTATATCAAAGATGACACTTAGCATTTGTTTTTTAGGGATTGACTAGCTTCGCTTAGCATAATCTGCTCTAGTGCCATCCATTTCCCTGAAAATGCCATGATTTTGGGAAGAAACCCCCTAAAGTAAAAATGCCCAATAAAAACAACACATAAGTGGCTGGGATTGTGGCTCAGCAGTAGAGTGCTCACCTTCCATGTGCAAGACCCTGGGTTCAATCCTCAGTACCACATAAAAAATAAATAAGTGAAATAAAGGTATTGTGTCCACCTACAGTTAAAAAAATACATAAAAAAAAACAAAAACATAAGGTACAAGGTGAGAAACTAACCTTTACCTCAGAGCAAAGACTGTCCAAGGAAGGGGGCATGAATCTTGTCCTTGCAAAGACACACAGAGCACTCCTAGGCTCATCCCCACCCTGCTGAGTTGTTTATCTACAAATAACAGGAGAGATCTGCTGTGCCTGGTGTCCCTGACTCAGTCAGGCTAGGTGGGGATCCATAGCAACCCCCTAGCAGCCACCAATCAGCATGAGACAGGGAAAATACCTGAGATGCTAGATGACCTTCCCAGTACTTTATGGTGGTTGATAACATTTTGGGAAATCATATAGTTCAGCACATACTCCCCTCATGGCCTAAGCCAATCTGTTCAAATGAATCCCCATCTTGTACTAACCAATCACCCTTATCCAACTTGTTCCCACCAGTGAATATGCTAATCATGTTTTAGAGTTGTTTATGATTTGCCAAGAGATGTTATGATGTATGTGGGGTATCTGCCTTCCCCAAAGAGTGTATAAAACTGCTGCAAACCCCGGGCTCAGGGCCTCTAAGCCACCAGTTGCTGTGTGTGTGGAGGACTGAACTAGCTCACAATAAACACCTATTTGCTGTATACATCTATCTTGGTCTCTGGTGGTCTTTTGGGGGTCCCGCATTTGAGCATAACAGTCTCTCCTGAAACCCATGGGAAAAGAAGACAGCACTCCAGTTCTCTAGGACTGCAGTTTCATAGCACAAAATGTTGCAAAAGCAGGGTGACTTGAGAACTTACACGGATAACAGGGTTTTGACAAGCATAATACAAAAGCATGTAGTAGGTTAATGGTCTAAATGGTTCAGCACTTAGGGAGTAAGTTTAGATCACAACATCAGAATGTATGATGCACCACTAAAGTTTCAGAGTGAGTTGTTATTTGGTCAGGGAAAGCCAGAATTTATGAGTCATCACTAAAGTTTCAGGGAGGGTTGTTATCTCATTGGGGAAAACCAGACATGGGTGAGTTCAAGGCACTGGCAGGCATTTCAAGCAAGTTTACAAATCACAGTAATTTATAATGAAGCAGAAATTAACTTTTCATGCCTTTGTGATGAGATGGCTTCCAATCTTAAGAGGAAATTAGGCTGGATTTTTCACTTGCTATAGCCATAGCTTTTAAAGTATATGTTTCATACTTTAACAAGCATGAGCATTAAATTATTAATATTAATTATTACTAATTTTTTAAAAGACTGAGTAAAAGAGGAATTAAGATATTTGTTATTAAATGCATAAAAATTTTGATTAATATATTGATAATATAAACGTGGAAAATTTTGACAATGATAAAAAGACATTTAATATAAGGGCTTCAATACTATAAGTCCCTCATGTTCAGTGGGTCAGTCCTTCAATGATTTTTTCATTTTTTTAGGTCATTTTAAATTACACTTCTGCAAATCTTTGTTAAGTATACAAATTAAAGATTTTGTATTTTGTAAAGTAGAAAAATGGCAGATTTGAGCTCCTGTCAGGATTTTAAAACTTATAAGCCATGTGGGGCATCTTAGCACTTTTTTTTTTTTTTTCATATTTGCACACAGTCCAATTCTAGAGAGGAATGAGTTGGAGATATAGTCTACTGTCCTGAGCAAAAGAGAAGTTGCCTTAGGCTATTTCTAAATCTTTTAACTTTTCTAACTTTTCAGAATTTTTTTGTAATTTAAAAAAATTATTTATTTTAAGAAATGAATTGCTTTAAATTAATCATTTATCTTTCCTTCATTATTTTTCACTTTCTTTGATTTTTTTTAGAAGAACTAACAGAACAGAATTCCAAAAGTGTTCCATGTAAATTTAAAGGTATGTGATCTAATGATCAAGATAGAAAGCAGAAGCAAAACATCATCTAGTTTGATGATTCTGCCTCAAACTAGAGAATTACTTATTTATTTCTGCCATTATTCACTAGGTTCCTGAGGTTGCAGAAATCACCAAACAACAAAGAGAAAAGTCTTATTAGTTTGTTTTTCACAACCAATTCAAGCTAAAATACACTAGAATCAGTGTAGTTTAAGACCAAAGTGTTTCTAAATAATAAAATATGTATACATAAATATATAAATAAATATAAAATAAAATATTAGATAGATTTTTTTTCCCTGAATAATCATCTTGTACATATTTCCCTTTAGACACAGTTCTGGGAACAAAGTGTCACAAATAAGACATGGATCCTACATTGCTACACAGAATAATTAAGGCACATACTAAGAGCTTGGTATAAAACTTGGCACAGAGACGTAAATAACTAGAGAACACCATAAAAAACATTATACGTAAATGCTAAGCAGTAAATTCATAGTCTTTAAGTACATGAAGAGACAAGTTATCATAGCAAATTTTATAACTCAGTTGCTGCTAATATACAGATAGAGATATTTATTAAGAGATGGTTTTATGCAGATTTTTAGTTTAAAAAGGGAAAGATCAAATAATGTAGGTGATTTAAACATGAGCAATAATATTTTTTTGCATTCAGTACCTTTTTCACAGATATATGAATTATAATTAATTCCAACCAGTAAAATGCAGAAATAGTGTAAAGATTATTCACTATTGGTAAAACTACTTAAAAAGAGAACCAAAACTTCCATTCCTGTCCAAATGTTTATTCCCTGACAAAAAGACTGCTTCTTTTGAACCATTCTGTAGATATGATTTTTTTGTAATAAATATTTTGGTGATTTTTTTGCATATTACTTAATATATTTATGCTTCACATTTTATCTTTTTTCCTATTTTACTACCTATATTCTGAAAGAAAAAATTTCTAACTCCTAAACTCCCTTGATATTTGAGCTATCTTTTAATTTTTAAGCTTATATTATTTCTTTAATGAATACTGTGCTTTCAGGAAAGAATGACTATTATTATGCATCTGGCTCATAAACAGGAGTTTTGTTGTGTTCTTTGGTTGTATTTAAAGTGAAGTTAAAAAAAAAGGTTAATGTTGAACCAAAACACAAAGAAAAGACCACCAACTCAAATTTTAAATCAAATTAAATCAAGATTGTATCGTGTACACAAAAGCTGGCCAGGACTGTCTCTTACAAGATCCCATGCTAGAGATCATCCCCCTGACCTTCAGGAAAAAGTTTTTACAGCACAAAAGGTTACAAAGGAAGTGGGTGTCTAAGGTACTTACAGCTAACAAGATTTTGACAATCATAATACAAAGGCAGATAGCTGGTTAAGGATCTACATGGATAACATTTCAAGGGAGGGAATAAATTCAGCTGCAGACATTAGAATTTATGAGCTGCCACTGAGATTTAGAGAGAATTGTATTTTGGTCAGTGGGAGCCAGGATTTATGAGGCACCAGTAAGGTTTTAGAGAGGGTTGATATCTGGTAAGGGATAGCCAGGCATAGGTGAATTCAAAACACAGGTAGAAATTGCAAGCAAGTTTAAAACATCAAAATATTGTCAGGCCAAAGAGAAATTTTAGTTTTCTTACAGAAAACAGAAATAAACTTTTTACCTCTGAAAGCTCTAAGATTTTTTTTTTTTTTCTCACATCTAATGGCTTCTGGCATTCCTTTGTTTGTGACCATAAATGCTTCTCTTCTGTGTTTATGGGGCTTCCAAAACATAAAATATAGATAAGCCCTTCTCATAGGGAAGATGTTTCTAACATAGCAAGTAACTGCCCTTTAACCCACAGGGTCTGACAACCATATTATAGGATATGAAAGACCTCCAATATCCTTGTTCTCCCAACCATTGTTTGCAAAGATTGACAAAAGTCAATTCATTGCACAGAATGAGTGAGGTGAGTCTCTGCTCTGCAGTCCAGAACAGGTGGTAAAAGAGCCCCAAAGTGAGTTTAGGACAGGGCTTTACATGACATAGCTGACAAAATCCTAAAAACAAGAGAAAACATAAATTCAGAGACAACCATACCCACATAATCTCATTTGACAGAATTAAATTTATAAGAAGAACAGAGGACAGAGGCAAATCTAAAGGGATTTAACTATATTTTCTTTTTCTAAATTGCTATTAATATCTCCCACAATTATAGAGTTCTGGATCCCTCAGTTACTCCTTTATCATTACCTTCATCCTACAATGCATGAGGCACACTGAATTTACTCTCATACTCATGTATTTAACACTTATTTTTTCAATAGAAATGCATATGTATATGAATATATTTTTCCCACATTTCCAAGATTCTACCCTGAAAATTTCTGTGATATCACTTCCCTGAAATGCATTTTCATTATTTCATGTCAGTTCATCTAAGTATTCCATATCATGCATTGGAAAAGATGAGACAACTCTAAGGCCCTTCTTATTTGACTATTTATAAACTATAATTATAGGTCAATCTTAGTACCTCCACAGAACTTAAATCTCATTCACCTTTCTCATTCATAGTGTTTTATTATTTAAGTAGGTAGTAGAAATTTTATTTTGAAGAAGAGTAAATGATTTAAAGCCATTCAGTGTACTTTAGAGGATCCCAAAAATCTACATTTGTAGTTCTTAAACAACCTTATCACTGAAAGATCTGGATTACACTCCAGGTTGGACACTGATACTATGCTTCCATGGGAAATGGTATCTTGGTTGTGAATATTGTCCTTTCCCTATCCCCTATAGTCTTGGAAATGTGTGAATTGTAAATTTTTAGAATCATTATTTTCAACACACTTAGCATGGAACCATTTGATAATAGGAGACATCTACATTCTGAAAAAAAGAAGACCCTTCACCAAGCCCTAAAGAAGTGATAAAATAATCTCTGGAAAAAAAATAACAGTCATCCATTAGATTATTTTTTTAAAAATACTAAGAATAAATTTAGTTAGCAATACATTACTGTACTAGGAAAAGTGATATAAATGCAATTTTTAAAGTTGTTTCTGACTACTACAAAGAGAGTATAAAAAGCTGGGTACATGGACTGGAGTTGTGTCTCAGTGGTAGACTACTTTGCTAGCATGTGCAAAGCACTGAGTTTGATTCTCAGCAATACATATAAAGAAATCTTTTATTTTGTTTTATTTTGTAAATACATGACAGCAGAATGCATCGCAATTCTTATTGCACATATAGAACAATTTTTCATATGTATATTCACATCATAAGTATGTTCACATCAATTCCTATCTTCATATATGTACTTTAGATAATAATGTCTATCACATTCCCCAATCCTTGCTAATCTTTACACAACACTCCTACATTGGCTACTTCACATAAACTTGCCTCAGGGATTTAATGCATTAATCAAATAGATTGTCTGCAGCCTATGCAGAAAATGTTGGAATGGCTATTATAAAAATCTAAAATTGTCATGTATGGTGGCATATGCCTGAAATTCTAGAAGCTATGAAAAATGATGCAGGAGAATTGTTAGTTCAAAGACAGCCTCATTAACATAACAAGGCTACAATCAACTTAGTGAGAGCCTGTCTCAAAATATAACATAAAAAGTAATGTGGATGTGTCTCAGTGGTATGTACCCCTGGGTTCAATATTCAGCACCAAACCAAACAAAACCAAGTAAATATCTCATAATTAATAGGGATTCCAGGGTACACAAATATGTAAAAATATTGATGACAATATAAAACCAATAAATATATTTTTTATAAAAGTCTTAAGGTTCTTTAAAAGCCCAAAATAAAAATGCCACATAATCCACTAGTAATAATTTGGGGTAGCAGTGCAAAGTTCTACATGCCTGAACTCCCAGTGGCTTAGGAGGATAAGAGGTAGAAAACTAGGGGTTTATTCTCAAGTTAAAGTCCAGCCTCAAGAACTTGGCAAGGTCCTAAGAAACTCAGTAAAACCCTCTCTCAAAAATAAATAAATAAATAAAAGTGTTCGAGACTGGGTATGTAGCACAATGGTAAAGTGCCCTGGGGTTAATCTCTATTATTTAAATAAATAAAAAGATATAAATAATAATTCTTGGTAAAAAAAAATGTCAAACAATCCACTAATAATAACTTTGGATATATATGTAAAGGATTTGAATCCTTTTGTTAAAGATATTGCCACATGTCTATTTTTATTGTATCTTTATTCACAGTATCTAATAAAAGGAAACAAATGAAGTACCTTTTAGATAGAAAGTATATCAGAAAATGCCTCCCAGGTGCAAAGCATCCAATTAGTCCATCCCTTCAGAAGCTCACACTTAAAATTCAAACTGGTCCCTAGAAGGCAAGACTCAGAGAGTGATGTTTTCTAAATACTCCAAAAAAAAAAAAAAAAAAAGGAATCTCTGGAAACCTTGTTTCAGATATTCTAAAACTCAGAACTAGGTCATATGGGAGGTCAGAATGTGAACACAACATATAGTAGATTCCTTAATGGGAAATCTTAACTCAGACACTGTCATAACTGAAAGAAGTGTCAGAGATAAAAAAATAGATTCTGTTTCACTGATTTCTGGGTTATGGATTCAAATCAAACATATACTAGAAAAAAGTTAAGGCTACTGGTTAAAATCTATGTAAAACAGGTATTAAAAATGTACCAGGGGCTGGGTGTGTTGGTGCAAGCCTGTAATCCCAGTTGCTGAAGAGGCTGAGGAAGATGTATCAAAAGTTCAAAGCCAGCCTTAGCAAAAATGAGGTGCTAAGAAACTCAGTGAGATCTTGTCTCTAAATAAAGCAAAAACAAAAAACAGTGTGCAGAGTTTAGCTCCCTCAGGCCTGACATTTTGCAAGAGCTGTGGCTGTGATTTAGGTCAGCTGAGGCAAACCTCAGCTAGGAGGAGGAAAAGTTCTTTTCCCCTTATGGCAAGTCACAAGTTCTGCATGGTTTGGCCAAGAGGAAGAAGCTTCCTGCATACTTATCCTGGGAACAGTACATTCTGAAGAAACAAATGCATCCTCAGAGGAGTAGATAATGTCTACAAAGAACTTCAGGAGGGTACTTATCAAACAAACAGGAACAATTTGAATCTAGCTCTGTGTATCCACTGAGGCATGATATTTGGACAATGTGGGTAAAGTGTTATTGAAGAATTGCTTGCTTTGTTAGAAGAAGTGTATAAAAGGAACTTGCAAATAAACTTCAGCATGCAGTTGCGATTGCTGCCTTGGCTCTGCATCCCCTGTGTCCCGGTTATTTCGTGACCCTCACCCAGGGACCCGAACGCTCTAGACGTTCACAACCCTGGGGATGTGTCTTAGTAGTCAAGTGTTCCTGAGTTCAATCTCCAATATCCCCCATAAAAAATGTTCCAGGGGGCTGGGGCTGGGGCTCAGTGGTAGCTCACTTGTCTGGCACATGTGAGGCACTGGGTTCAATTCTCAGCTCCACATATAAGTAAATAAAATATAGGTCTATCAACAACTAAGAAAAAAAAAAAAAAAATATATATATATATATATATATTTTAAATAATGTACGGCGTTATTGACATGGACTTTGATCTAATTTGCTGTGTAAGACTTAGCCCAAAAGATTGAAATTGGCCAGGCATGGTGGTGCATGCTTGTAATATCAGCTGTTTACAAGACTGAAACGTAAGGAACATGAATTCAAAACTAGTCTCAGCAATGGTGAGGCACTAAGCAACTCAAACCCTGTCTCTAAGTAAAATACAAAATAAGGGTAGGAATGTAGCTCAGTGGTAGAGTGCCCCTGACTTCAATCCCTGGTCTCCCCCCCCTCCAAAAAAAAAAAAAAAAAAATGAGGCTGAGTAAATAGCTCAGCTTGTAGAGTGCTTGCCTTCTAAGCATGAGGCCCTGGGGTCAATCCCCAGTACAGAGAGAGAGAGAGGGAGAGAGGGAGAGAGAGAGAGAGAAAAAGAGAGAGAGAGAGAGAGAGAGAGAGAGAGAGAGAGAGAGAGAGAGATTGAACTTGCAAGTAATTTAAATTCAAGTTAGTCCCACTTTTATTTTTCCTGCCACACCAGGCAGGAAAAGAGTTTCCTGAAATGTTTGGAATGTTTCTGTGGGTTATTTATTTATTTATTTTTATGTGGTGCTGAGGATCCAACCCAGGACCTTTCACGTGCTATGTGAGTGCTCTATAGGTCAGCCACAACCGCAGCCCTTCTGTGGGTTATTTTAATAAAATGGTCTGGCCATAAATAAGTAAACAAATACATTAATAAATAAATAAAACATCAATTGATGACCCATTACAGTTTTTAAAATTTATTAATTGGGACACATAAACCTCATTTAGGAGAGATTCATTCTTTTTAATGTCACCAAATTTTATTCTGCTTTCTTCTCATGATGTGAAAATCTCAGAATGATAAATTAAACTCTTTTAAAAATGCCCTTCATTTCTTGTAGAAAAACATAAATGATGCATCCAATTAAAATAAAATATGAAAAAATAATGATTGATAATGCTGAAAGTGGAGTTTTGAGATGAACCAAAATTTCTCAGTTTGCCAATTGCACCTGGGTGCTTGTCTCATAAATTTTGAAGAAAAAAAAATCTAAGAAATAGAATTCCCACTATGTGATATGAGGAATGATACCAGAAAAAAAACTCATCTTGATGTGCCATCTTAGAAGTTTACTAATGGTTTTGGGCAGAACACGGAGCATAATGCATTTAGAATAGGCTTTGGAAAAGGCATCCTGACTACCACAGGGGTTCACTTTCATTCTTTCTGTGACCAATTCTTTTATGTTCAAATTCAATCAGGAATCACCCCTGGGACAAAGGACTTTGTTGAAGGTGTTCCCACAAGTGGGCTTCAAGGTCTTTTACATTTGAAATAGGCCTTAATGGTGCTCATTAACATATCTTTCAGTTAGCGGCCACGTGTGTTTGAGTGAGACTCATTATCCACATTACATGGTCATTATACTATCTATTCTATTCTATTACTTATTCTCTGTGAACAGAGAACCCTAGTTTTGGATATGTGAACAGAGAGCTAGAAAACTTGGGGTTTATTCTGAGACCTATGGAGAGCTAAACTGAAGTTCTGGATTTCAGATGTCTGTTCTGGATTTGAGATACTGCTTCCCCTACATTTAAAAATCTCAGGACTCATGAAGAGAATGAGTTAAAAGCCAGCATCATCAAATTGTGAGGCCCTAAGAAATTCAAAGGGACCCTGTCTCTAAATAAAAATATTTTTTTAAAAAAAGGGGTGGGAATGTGAATCAGTGGATGAACACCTCTGAGTTGAATTTCTGGTACCAAAAAGAAAACAACACACACAGACACACACACAATAAATAAACAAACAAACAAACCCTCATGAGTAACAAGCCCTAAAATCAACAGCCTATCTCATGCATGAGTACAACAAATGGATTTGGGGTCCTCTCCTGATAATTATCTCAGTCTTCACTATGCAATCTGGAGTCATGCTGGACTCATGGGACATGGAAGCCCACAAAGGGCTTTAGAAAGAAGCTGAAAACACCATACAATAATGAAACAAAATGCCCAGGATTTCAACTGCTGATCTAAGCCTCACTAGACTAGTAAGAGGGAGGTGAAGGCTAAGCTGCTACAGAGAGACCCTCTGGCCACAAGCCTCTGGAGAGGACCAGGAGGAGTCCCTAGCCACAACTGCCAGTTTCCACCATTGCCACTCCTGTCAGCCTTAAGCCACCTTCCTACGCAGTCTCAAGATGACAAGGCACACTTACCATTTCCTGGCTTTCAGGGTTCTCAGCGGTCTCCCTGTGGTTTGTTTTCAGCTTCTCCATAGCACAGAAACCTGGGCTCCGGATCCAGGACAGAAAGCCTAAAAAAGTTTGAAAAAATGGCTGGCTCCAGACACGAAGGGAACGGAAGTTCGTGGAAGCCCGCCCCCTCATCACCGGCTGCGTGCGCATTGGACAGTTCTCGCCTAAGAGACTGATTGGCCAAGGCCTCAGGCACTGCCTCCAACCTGAGCCAAGTGGGTGCAGAATCAAAGTCTGAATGACAGGCTGCTCCATTGTCACTGTTAAAAGACCGCACTAGGGGTTTGGGATGTGGCTCAAGCGGTAGCGCGCTAGCCTGGTATCCATGAATCCCAGGTTCGATCCTCTCCATGACATGCAGAGAAAGGTGCTGTGTCTGCACAAATACAGTTTCACGCTTTTTTTTTTTTTAAATAAAAAAAAGACTACAGATCATGGCTGAGTATATAGCTTAGTCAGTAGAGTGCTTGTTTTGCTTATATAAGGCCATGGATTCAATGCCCTGCACTACACACATACAATCCCACCAAAAAATGAATTAAGTAAAGGACTTTGGGGCCTAGGGTTATGGTTCAATGGTAGAGTGCTTCCCTAGCATGTATGAGGTACTGGGTTAAACACCCAGCACCACATTAAAAAGCCAACCAACAAACAAATTACTAATGGTAGTGTGTCTATCTACAACAAAAAATATTCAAGAAAACAAAAAGACTGTGTATTGGACTTGTGCACCCTGACTACAGAACCCATTAACACTTTTTATAAATAATATTTACATATATGTCTTCAGACAGTGTTTAAAATTCTCCTGTGATGGCTTTTCAAGTAACTTATATTACAGGTATGTTTCACAACCCTGAAATCCGCCACACCTCACGTATTATTATTATTATTATTATTTGATGGCCTGTTAATTGCATTAAATGCCTCTGTATGGGGTTATTTTAAGGTAAAGTTTTCTTCCAATAATAGGAACTAGCCCAGAGAGAAGTGTACTGACACTTATAACTGTTTATAAGGTTAAAGCAATTTGTGAATATGCATTTTTTATGAAAATTATATAACAATTACTTTAATATTTTTTTTAATTTTTCTGTTTTTTGTCTCAAAAAAAAAAAGTTTGAGCTTTAAACTCATTAACAATGTCATTATATCCCTTCCCCCCAAAAAGTGACTCACAGGTATAATTCAAATTATTGAGACTCATAAATTTTGGATCCTTTATTTTAACTAGTGAAGTCTAAAGATTTTCTTTTTATTTTCACCTTTAAATGAAGCCCACTTTTTATAGCTTTTTTGTTGTGTAACTGACCTTTAATATTCTGCATATTTTACCCCCATTCTGATCACTTTGGACTTGACGTTTTGATGGAGGGGATCTCAAAGTGGTCATGCACGAGGTAGGAAATGGATACAGTAAAATATAAGACTAGTCATTGCTGAGTACGTAGATTTTGCTATACAAAATATGTATTGGTGGACGATATGGGGGTAGGTTGAAAAAGAGCAATGAAAAAAAGAAGAAAAACTTGAACAGTAGACGGGTTCAGATGCTACAAGTCTACAATGATAGCGTGAATATAGAGGGTAGTGTTCTTGGAAGCAGCAATAAAATTTGAGGGGAAAGAAAAAGGTAATTTTTTGCACAGTTCCCAAGTGAGAGAGCCAGGTGAATGGGTTCTGTGTTCAACTCTTCCCACCTAGGAGTGGAATTTATTGTTCATAGGGTATGTCTCAGTAAGTAGTAATACACCATTTCTATGTACCTTTACACTTTTTCATGGCTACAAGCTGACTTTGACAATTTCAGTCACATTACATTTTTGCACTTGTTAGTTATTCATTAATTAATTCATTCACTACATTATTTATTTGTTTTTTATTAATTCACTTTTTCTTTAGTTGTCATTGTTTTTACATTACTGGTGATTACATAATTGCATAAATATTCTGAATGTTAACTTTTTGTTAAATATTGTTTTATGTGTTTATTCATACATTTACTTTTCATTGAAATGTTTTTCCTTTGCCAAGCCTTATTTATATTATACCTCAATCTTCATTTATGAAGACTAGATAAAATCACATTATTCCAAATAACTCAAGGATTTATCATCTTGGCAGAACCCTAATCACCCGCTAAAGTTGACCCAGTCTGGATCAACTAAAAGCTGTGTCAAAACTCCTCTTTTTTCTTATGCACACTTTAATAAAGAATTCCTCTCACTTTTATATTTTGGAGAGCAGACCAACTTCCCAAGCAGTAGTTAATAACCTAGATGAGTTTTCCAACTAGCTCACTATTACTTTGAAATTATTTACATCCTTGACACTAAGAGTGTCACTGATTACTTTTTTTTTATTTTTGCAAGATCTCTCTCTCTCTCTCGCTCTCTCTCTCTCTCTCTCTCTCTCTCTCTCATATGACAAATTGAAATCAGATATGCTTTTTTACTAAGAAACACTCTCAGCGTTTAATAAATTATTCTATAAAAAGGGTTTTGCTGATTTTCTTAGACCCTCACTAAGTTGCTGAGGCTGGCTGACTTTAATCTAATGTTATAGAAGTTTGCAATATATATATTCACTTTTGCTTTACTATTACACAATAATAGTAAAGCAAAAGTGAATGAAAAAAATGAAATGAATAAATATATAAATAAACAAAACAGATAAAAAAGTACACAGATTTCATGTGACTGGAATTATCAAATGTTGATTGTGGCCATATAAATTTGTAAAGCTACTTGGAAATGGTTTTATACTACCTACTGAAACATACTCTGATTTATCAATTCCACTTGGAGGTGGGAAGAAATAAACACATAACCCATTCATTTGACTCTTTCTCTTGGGGACTGTGTCATAGTTGCCTTCTTCTTTCACTTCTACCTTATTTCTGCCTCCAAAGAAACTACCCCTTACCCTCATACTACCATTGGTCCACCATTAGACTTTTTAAATCTGAACTCTTGAGCTGGTCATTCTTTCCCTCTTTTCTTCACAGCACTTTTTTTCTCTACCCGTATCTATTCTACCAATACTTTTTCATTAATACTCACTACTACATACTCAGCATCTATCATCTCACATCCTGACCCATCCCTGTTCTGCCTTTTCCATGAATCACTTTGAGATCCCCTCCACCCAGATATCAATAGTCCAGAGTAAGGTCAGGCTAGGGTGTTATATATGCAGGTTTTTAGAAGTCATTTACATAACAATAAGCTTATTAAAATTGGAATGTATTTTATCTGAGGTTAAAAAAGAAAATCTACAGACTGCACTGTTAAACTGAAGTGTCTAAAATTCATTAATCTCAATAATTTGGAAAAAGAAATTCTATAAAAATGAGAATAAAGAAAAGAACATAATATATAAAAGTGACAAATTTGAAGACACACCATGTGTATATATCAAAGAGTGTCATATATTGGTGCTTTCAAAAGACAAATTAATTTGAAATAAATGTGGTTAATGCGAGATGTAGTAATCATTTATTAATTATATATAATGGTAGTATACATGTACATGTACAAAATGCATCTCATATAATTATGAGTATACATTGCAAAAAATTAATTCTACAGTATTTTTTTTTTAAATTTTGCTGACACCACTATTAATACCTACATCTAGGTTTATGTATTACCAATGTTCAAGATACATTTTGTACTTTATAAAGTTTACAACTGACCAACAGACCTTTTTTTCAATTTTTAAAAGGAGTGGTATTTATTTTCAGTTAGAACATAATGCCATCATTCATCTTTAATTTTTAATTATTTTTTAATTATATATGACAGCAGAATGCATTACAATTCTTATTACACATATAGAGCACAATTTTTCATTTCTCTGGTTTTATACAAATTATATTTACATGAATTCACCCCTTTATTCATGTACTTTATATAATAATATATATCATATTCCATCATCATTTCTAACCCCATGATCCCTCCCCTCACCTCCCAACCCCCCAAATGTCATTTTTATACACACTGATGTATGCTATGAAGTTATAGAAAACAGTATATACCTTATAATAATATGAACACGTAAAGTTTTGTAACTAATACATAGCATAATAATAATAATAATAATAATAATAATAATAACAACCTTGCCATTTAGACTTTAATAAATTATACATCTGGCACTACTGACATCTTTTCCAAAAAAAAAAATGACATCTTTTCCAAAAAAAAGGAAGGGTTATTTGTGGGGGAAAATGGTATTCTATGCTTTCTTAATATCAAGAATAAATTATTTTCAGAAGTGATATATATTTCAATATAAAAATAAAATAGAACCAGGTTCCATGGCACACACCTCTAATCCCATTGGATTGTGAGGCTAAGGCACGATAATCCTGAGTTTAAAGCCAGCCTCATAAATTTAGCAAGGCCCTAAGCAACTATATGTGACCCAATCTCTGTGTGCCCCTGATTTAAAATTCCAGTAAGAAACAATAACAACAAAAAGAATACAAAGTATTGATGAGGACACAAAATAAATTCTCATGAACTAAAGATGGAGTAGAAATTGCTGTTATTTCATCATGAAAACTGTTTATATATAGATGAAATACTCCTCACCAAGCAGCTTATACCTGTAGAAATTATAATATGTGTGTACAATGACAGTGTACAGTTATGTGATAGCATAAATCTAGAGCTATACTTGTCAATACAGTGGAAATCTGGGGCCTAGGAGGAAAGAGGAGGTGATTCAGAAAAATAAAAATAATAAAGTTTGAGAAAGATTGGTTTCTAGAGCCCAGAAAGATTTTTGGTTTAATTAGAGAACAAAATACCACATAAGTATTATACTGAAGTTACATCTGTTAAATACATCACATGTATAATGGCTTTCAAGGAAAAATATGTGGAACTTATCACAAACTAAATAACAATTTACAAAAGCACATAAAATACCATGTACGTAAATAAAACTAATCATTACAAAGACAACTATTTTAACTCAATTTAATATACAATATTTTCCTATCAAAATTTTAGCATGTTTTTCTTTAAATACAAGAAGAGAGCTGGACGTGTTGGTGCACAATTGTAATCCCAGCACCTTGGGAGGCTGAGACAGGTGTATTGTGAGCTCAAAGCCAGCATCAGCAAAAGTGAGGCCCCAAGCAACTCAGTGAGACACCGTCTCTAAATGTCATACAAAATAGGTTTGGGGGCTGGGGATGTGGCTCAAGCAGTAGCGCGCTCGCCTGGCATGCGTGCGGCCCAGGTTCGATCCTCAGCACCACATACAAACAAAGATGTTGTGTCCGCAGAGAACTAAAATAAATAAATAAATAAATATTAAAAAAACAAAATAGGTTTGGGGATGTGGCTCAATTCCCCTGAGTTTAATTCCAAGTAGCAAATAAAAGAAAAGAAGGGACCAAAAAAAATTATCTTTGAAATAAAATATATGTAAAATACCCCAAAGCCTTTAATAAAAAAACAAATAATATAGTTATTGTTATGAGACACACTTAATGTATATTATAAAACTATATTGCAATAATGCAGACCAATAAATCATAATATTAATCAAATCTGAAACCATATGTAGATCAATAGTATTGTTAAGAGCAATAGAAAGGCATTTGTAAAACTGATCATATAAAAAATAACATTAGACGTGAATGAATGAATCTATCCAACCTAAAGTTAGAATTGGGACCTAGTGGCAAAGTTCACTGTTAGAGTGTGTATGCAGAATGTGCAAGATAGTCAGTTCCAACCTTAACAACACTATAAAAAGCAAATATTAAGAGGGAATGATGTTGAAAATAAAGCAGAATATTAAATGAGACACTCTCCCTCCATCTATAGATACATTTTTAAAAAAACTACTATGAGTGTCTGTTTGGCAAAATCATGAATGAGTAGAGAGATTTACATACACTGGATATTAGTCCTGTCTTAAGAAATGTACCACATTTGGGACAAAATCCCCAATTACCATCATCACCTCTAGTGAACAGAAATGTGAGAGAGGGGCTGAGGATGTAGCTCAGTTTTTAGAGTGCTTGACTTGTATGCACAAGACCCTGGGTTCAATCTCTAGCACCAGAAAAGAAAAAAAAAAAAAGAAGAAGAAGAAGGAAATATGAAAGAAATGATACCAAAAAAATGTGGTGATATCTAGGAGCCATAAAAGCCTTCACAAGTGTTTCATCAGCTGTGACCAAGACACAAAAATACCCAAATATCAAAGTTGTCAACTTATCTCAAAAAAAAAAAAAAAAAAAAAAAAAAAAATCTGCCAGCATATTTTCCCAACTGCTATTGCTGACAGATGAAGTTCACTCTAGCTTGTACTATAGGTGATATAGGGAGGAATCCAGTAAACTACTCTTAGCTTGAGTGAGATTTAGCACTTCTTGAATCTCGCCCCAACCCTGATACACTAGTAATAAGGCCAGAACTACCAATTCCTCCTAGAAATAAATTTTGGTTTTTTTTGTGGGTGTGTGTATGTGTGTATTGAATGTTTCAAATTTAACATATTTTGTTTATATTACTATGTCCCTGATACACTAGTAATAATGCCAGAGCAACCAATTGTTCCTAGAAAGGTTTTTTTTTTTTTTTTTTTTTTTTTTTTTTTTTTTTTTTGTGTGTGTGTGTGTGTGTGGATGTGTGTACTGAATGTCTCAACTTTAACATTTTTGTTTACGTTATTGTGTCCTGAAGTTCCAAACTCTGGAACAAAAGGTGACTGAGCTTATGTAGATTTCAAACAAATGAATTTACATTCTTTTCCCAGCACTTTTATGAACTATGATACCAAACAGTAGTTTAAAAAGGAGGTTGAAAACCAATGATCCCTGTTTATTCCAACAAATCTTTACAGAATAGTCCTACATTGGCTACTTCATATAAACTTTCCACAGGGATAAAATGCATCAGTCAAAGAGATTTTCTGTAGCCTGGGCAGTGTTGTTGAAAAGGTTTTTATAATAATATGAAAGAGCTAGGTGTGGTGGTAAATATACTAGCGGCTGGAGAGGCTGAGTCAGGAGGATTGTGATTTGAAAGACAGCCTTAACAACATAGCAAGGCTATAAGCAACTTAGTGAGATATTAGTGATATATCACCTGTCTCAAAAAAAAAGGGGGGGGGGCTGGGGTCATAACTCAGTGGTAAGCACCCCCAGAGTTCAATTCCTACCACCAAACCTTACCAAACCAAACAAATACCTGAAAGACAGTAGGGACTCCAGAGAATACGTGTATATGTATGGATAAAAATTTTGGTTACAATATAAAGTTAATAAAGATACTTTTGAAGAAACTATCATGGTTCTTTTTTTTTAAGAGAGAGAGAGAGAAAGAGAGAGAGACATAGAGAGAGACAGAGAGAGAGAAAGAGAGAGAGAGAGAATTTTAAGATTTATTTATTCTTTTTAGTTTTCGGCAGATACAAAATCTTTATTTGTATGTGGTGCTGAGGATCGAACCCGGGCCACACACATGCCGGGCGAGCACGCTACTGCTTTAGCCACATCCCCAGCCCCTATCATGGTTCTTAAGAGCTCAAAATAAAAATGCCATATAATCCACTAATATATATATATATTTTTTAAAGCAGGGTATTATTGTGAATGTCTGTACTCTCAGTGGCTCTGGAGGATGAAACAGGAGGAACTTAAATGCAACACCAGCCTCAGAAACTTGGCAATGGCTTAAGTGACTCAGTGATATCCTGTCTCATTAAAAAAAAATAGGGATGTAACACAGTGGATAAGTGCCTAAATAAATAAAAATAAATAACAATTCTTGGTTTAAAAAATGCCCTATAACCCAGTAATTATAATTCTGGATAGATATCTAAAGAAATTGGGACATTTTTGTTAAAGACATTACTTTATTTCCATTTTTACTGTAGGTTTATTCACAGTATCTAATAAAAGGAATTAAATGAAGTGCATTTTAGATACAAGGTATTGATGAAAAGGTTCCTTTTATCTACTTGCCTTAAAGGCTGCATACTTATAATTCAAACTGCTCCCTAAAAGGAAAGACTCAGATAAGGATATTTCTGAGTACTCCAAGAGATTTTGGTACCTCTGGAAAAATTGTGTAAGACTTTTTTAAAACTAAGGAACAGGTAAATTTTGGAGTTTGGAATGTGAACAACATACAGTAAGTTCTTCAAGCGGGAATCTTAATTCAGACACTGTGATAAGGTGTCTGAGTCTGGGGAAGAAAGAGAAAGTAAAATCAGAGTTTGAGATAAAACTAGACTTTGCTTGACTGATTTCTAGGTTATTGATTTAATCCAAACAGATATTGGAAAAAGCGTCAAAGCTACTATTTAAAATTTATGTAAAATAGGTATTTAAAAAGTACCAAGAAAGAGCTGAAGGTGTGGCTCAGTGGTACAGTGCTTGCCTAGCATATATGAGGCCCTGAGCTTAATTCTCAGCACCACATATAAATAAATAAAATATAAATAAATATTTTTAAAAATACCACTTAAGGGTCCAGGGTTGTTGCTCAGTAGTAGAGTGCTTGGCTAGTATGCATGAGGCAGTCTGTTTCATACTGGACCCACATTAATAATAATCATAATAATAATCATAATAATAATCATAATAATAAAGATAAAGATACTTTGTTCATCTACAACTAAGAAAAAAATATTTTAACAAAGTACAACAGTGCTATGGCCTATAATCTTCTAATTAACTGTGTTCTAATTAAGCCCTTGCAATTGAACTTTCTTGTTATTTAAATTAAAGTCCAGTTCCACTTTTATTTCCTGCCACACCAGGACAAAGGAGTTTGCTTTATTATTAGGAATGCTTCTAAATGTCATTTTAATAAAGTTGTCTTACATATTTAAAAACTCAGTTGAAAGCAAACTTGGTGGCACAGGCCATAACCCCTGTGGCTCAGAAGAATTATACATGGGTATCATGAGTTCAAAGCCACCCTCAGCAAAAGCAAGGCACTAAGCAACTAAGTGAGACCCTCTCTCTAAATAAATACAAAAAAGGGTTGGGGATGTGTCTCAGTGCCCCTGAGTTAAATACCTGGTTAAAAAAAAAAAGAGAGAGAGAGAAAAGAAAAAAAAAAAAAAACTCAATTGAGGACAAATACATTAAACAAACAAACAAAAACCTTAATTTTGGACAAATTAACTACACTATTGTGAGGATGGCCTTAGGCCTGGCCTAAAAAACTCCATTTTAAAAACTTCAGTTTGAAACATGCAGTCTCACCAGGCATGCCTAAAGAAGCCCTGCAATATTGCCCTCAGACATAAACAAATTACTTCCTCTCAACTTGATAAACAGAGTGAGGCCACTGGCAGGTTGTCCTCACCTAATAAGAGGAAAGGGTGAGAAGACCAAGGTGAAGACCACCAGACCAGATGTTTCTGGCCCTAGAGTAAATGATGTCATGGAAAAATCTGGTGGTAACTAACAAGGATTGAAAAAAGGGTTAAAAAAGCTGCAACATTTAGTATAAATAATAGAGCAAATGAACAGATGTTCAGCCAGCTCAACAAAACATGCACTTGATCTGGAGAGGCTGATGAGGAGTTGGAATGACATCTCATCACTTCTCATCATTTGCATTATCCTCACCACTCTTAGACCTCTACAGCCACACCTTAGTGAGAGGGGGAAAGGTAAAAGAGTATGTGATGTTCTTCTCATGTGATGAAAACTTCATTTCAGTGGGGAGAAACCCAATGGGGAAAATAAAACCAAGAGGCAAGGTCTCCCACACACCCAAAATATATATTTTTATGAAAAAAAAAATTATCAAAATTACTTTAAAATTTCATTTAACTTTTGTGCTGTCTGGTCTTATGAGAAAGCAAATTTTATTTTAAACTTCTAAGCAATGACCTAAGGCAGTAATATTTTCCCAGAGGGAAAAACAATATAATGCACTAGTATCATTTAAAAATTTCTAGTATTCATAATAAAAATTAAGGACAGCTTAAATCAATTTAATAATTTAAAGCACTATATCCAAAATATTATTATTTTTGAAAATATAAATTGACTAATAAATAAATGTATTTTTCAAGCTTCATCCTAAAATTCACTCTTGACCTCTCAGGGATATCTATGTTCACCACAGCTATATTCCATATTTGAGATCCATAAATACCCTGACCTCAACAAGGTGAAAAAAAAAGGACAACTCAGTTCTGTGTCATAGGTTATGGAATAAACATACCAAACAACATTCTCTCATGGCCAAAGAACAGGAGAGACTCTGCACTTTGAGAGAGCAGCCATCTACATCTCATAAGTGTACAAAAGTGGACTCTGTTTCTCACAGGATTCTGGGCGCAGATCCATTTTCATTTTAGATATCATACTTTAACCAAAAGAGATTGGTATCACTGGAGAGAAGACTCTAGGTCATCAGATCATCAGTAACCCAGAAACTGGGATCTAAACATTTAAAAATATATATTTTGAAGTTTTGTCTTTAGCCTAATGCAGGGTTGTGATTTCAATTTTCTTCTTTAGTATGGGGTACGCTGAGAATATCATCAAACATTAAAGGCATAGATGTCTACACATATTTCTATATAATTCAATAAAGCCTGTCAAGAGATTAAAGTTTAAATTTAAATTAATAAAAATTTAATCAGTACCTATAAGGCACAATATGTTTTTCTTATAACTTCTGTTCCACATATGATTAAATCCTGACATTCAGCCTAGGTTTAGTGAATTAGATATCTATCACTGAATAAGAAGAAACTATGTAAAAATTATTGTCTCAAGTGTGGGCTTATCATCAATTAAGGCTGGGTTCATATGGGATCTTTTTACTGCATTAGGTGATGGTTGGTAAGGTTACTGAACTTCAGAGGGAGATATGGTTGCCAAAAAAAAAGCACCCTTCTTCTCAGAATCAAATAAATTAAGATGGCCTCATTCTCATGGAGGTGACAATGTTATGAAAGCAAAAACAAAGTACTCAAAATGTTTTCTAACTAATACACTTTCATAGTCACAGATTTACATAAGTCACACACAAAAAATAAGAGCTCAGATCCAAAGTTTGGGAAATATACTCTGCACTTTGGCTACAAGAGGAGTAAAAACACATTGTCAACTTTATGTGTACAGATAAGGCTAAAGAATTGCTAATATGGTGACACTCGGTATCATTCTACTTTTTGTAATGGATGAGGTTTACATAGCTGTTCCGTGTGAAAGAATATTTGAAAGGACTCATGAATATTAAGCAACATTACTGGAATTCAGGATCAAGTCTATGTGATCCCAAAGCCACAACTCACATCCTCTAGACTACATGAATTATCAATCTTTCATTATTGTCTTAGAAGTTATATAGTCACACAAAAAGCAGAGTTGTTTTTTTTTTTTTTTTTTTTGTACCAAGGACTGGACTCAGAACACTTTATCACAAATCACATCTCCAGCCCATTTGTTTTTAAAGACAAGCCAAGTTCTCAGTAAGATGCTTAAGGCCCCACTGAGTTGCTGAGTCTAGCCTTGAACTTAAAATCCTTCTTCCTCAGCCTCTTGAGTCACTGAAATTACAGATATGCATTAAAATATTGGCTCTTGTTTCCTGGTTTATGAATAGGCAAAATTGAAATGCTAAGCAGAGAACCAGCTGTTATAATCACCCCTTTATTAATTCTGGCTTACTTCCTAATGTTTAAATATTGAAACCCATATTTCAATGTATATTGAAGGTAACATTATCTACTATAGTCAATAGTCTGTTAATCTCCATTTTATCCAGACAATTTTTTACTGCCTAAACTTTGATTTAATTTGAAAATATTACTCAATATGTTTGAACTTCTGGTTTTTCTTCTGGCATTATTAGGATACTAGGTTCAAACCATACAGCCTATGGAAAATTATGGTGTGGTTATAGCTAAAGAGAAGACTATATGATAAATAAAATTTTTAAACTCATGAGGATGAGGTATTTTCTTTATTTTTATGTATCCTTGGTGAATAAGATACAGAGTACACAGCCAAACCTTAAATCATACAAAACAGGCTCTATCTCTAGTTAATAAAGAAAAATGTCAAATACAAAAAGTTGTGTTGCAAAATCACATAGCAGTTGGTTTGTTATCAGCAGCACAGGAATGGGTTTCTGCCATATTCAGTTGTATACATATTCTAGATCACCAAAATAATATCAGTATGACTTCAATATGTATGATATCTTTAGATGCAGTCACACAGCAGTTGATCAATGACAAGTTGCAAGAATGATGAGCTTGTTTAGATACCATCTGGAGATGGCTTTTAGTAATCCTAGACAGGGGGATTGTGTTCTAGTCATATCACAATACAACATATTTTTTTGAGGCCTGTGGATGCAGAGCTCTTACCTCCTTGCTAATAGATCATTGCAGAAGACTTCAGGTGTGTAGATTTTTTGAATATGAATCCTAAAAGGGTGGATCATTGGAAAGGCCAGACATGACTATAGCTACTCTGTTGTTGATGTTTCCAACAGGTTACTGTTATTATTATTATGATGATGATGATTAATATTATTATCATTTATTCAAGTAATAAATAACTTGATTTAGTGTATGCATTCATTGTCAGAAACATTTTCTTCTGAGCATGTGTTCACTGTGTAAAATATTGATCCTGCACCTTTGTTTTCTGGCCTATATATGAAAAGGCCTATAGAATGATGCAGGAGTCTGAGGGCTGAAGGCTCTGGGCTACCTGGGAGCTATTGTTACCTCTGCATAAGCATGACTACACTGCCAACTCTGCCTCATATCTCTCAATTGCTAGAGACCAAAATTTTACATCCTGGGTCTCAACACCCACACAGCAACTGGCATAGTCTTTAGGATATTTGCAGGTGAGAGATATCTCAGTCCTGATAGATTAATGGAGATTGTTAGGGGAGTAGTGGCACCTATGGACACCAAGAAGCATACAACACTTAGTTGCCTCAGTCCTATTAGAGTGAACTCCTATGGAGAGCTGTGACATAATGGAATGAGTCCCTTGTAAACAGAAACAAGGATTCTGACTGCACTGTGGGCAAACATGAACCTTGGAAGTTGAACTATCAATGGATTGCTGAAGCCCAGGCCCCAGGCCCTGGCCAAAGAAAAAAGTGGCAGCAGTGGCATAGATGATTTGGAGAAGTAGTCAAATGAGTCATGTGCAGCTGCTCTGGCCATGGGATGAATGGTTTCTATAGATCTGACAGCAAAAACTGATGCAAGTGTATGAGAGACTACTAGAATGAGGAATTGCAAGATAATCAAGAAGTCTAGGAATCCAAAGTACATCCAGTAGAGTAAGATCTCTGTATTTTGAAAATACCCATCAGCCTTCCCCATTGTGATGATTGAGTCTGGGGAGAAAAAGAAGAATGAAGGCTTTCAAGTCCAGTCAATGGATGATGCATAAAATGAAACAACAGCAGCCAAGTGAACAACTGGCATGTCCAGCCCAGGTATCCAAGTTTACCCCATTTTACCTGTTAAGTAGAGCTGGTGGACTTAAAAAATAATTTACCCAGGTGGCAAGAGAGCAAGATTATTATTTTTTGTCTGTAAGAATTAGAGATAAACAGCATTCTGTGTTGCACCTTGGCCCTTGGCCCATTTGTTGACTGGGTTATTTGTTATCTTATTGTTTAATTTTTTGTGTTCTTTGTATATTCTGGATATTAGGGCTCTATCTGAGGTGTGAGGGGTAAAAATTTGTTCCCAGGATGTAGGATCTCTATTTACCTCTCTTATTGTTTCTCTTGCTGAGAAAAAACTTTTTAGTTTAAGTAAGTCCCATTTATTTATTCTTGTTATTAACCTCTTGGGCTATGGGCGTCCTATTAAGGAATTTGGAGCCCGACCCCACAGTATGTAGATCGTAGCCAACTTTTTCTTCTAACAGATGCAGTGTCTCTGACTTGATATCTAGCTCCTTGATCCATTTTGAGTTAACTTTTGTGCATGGCGAGAGAAAGGGATTCAGTTTCATTTTGTTGCATATGGATTTCCAGTTTTTCCAACACCGTTTGTTGAAGATGCTATCCTTCCTCCATTGCATGTTTTTAGCCCCTTTGTCAAATATAAAAAAGTTGTAATTTTGTGGATTGGTTTCTGTGTCCTCTATTCTGTACCATTGGTCCACCTGCCTGTTTTGGTACCAGTACCACGCTGTTTTTTGTTACTATTGCTGTGTAGTACAGTTTGAACTCTGGTATTGCTATACCTCCAGATTCACACTCCTGCTTAGAATTGCTTTTGCTATTCTGGGTCTTTTGTTTTTCCATATGAATCTCATGATTGCTTTAAGATGGGGTGATTTTAACAGCTCTCTCTCTCTGTTTGACATCCCAATTCTGCCTTTGTATGAACTGAAAAGAACCGGTATGGTGATGTGTTTCTGTAATTTCAGTGACTCAGGAGATTTAGGCAGGGAGATTTCACATTCAAGGACAGCTTCAGCAACTGAGTAAATAATAAAGCAAAAACAAACAAACAAACAAACAAAAATAACCACGATTGTGTTGGGCAAGGTGCACACAACCGTAATCCCAGAAGGATGGGAAAATGAGGCAAGAAGATGGTAAATTCAAAGTCATCCTCAGCCAAAGTGAGACCCTAGACAACTCAGTGAGACTCTTGTCTCTACGTATAATACAAAATAGGGCTGGGGATGTGGCCCAGGGTCAAGTGCCCCTGGCTTCAATCCCTGGTACAAAAAAATGAAATAAAATAAAATGGGGCTGGAGGTGTGACTTTGTGCTTAAATGCCCCTGGGTAAGATCTCTGGTACAAAAGAAACAAAAATTCTGCTCTTTTGAATAAGTGTCACTATCTAACATCCAAGAGAATATGAAAATATTGATAACTCATGTAGCCTAGAGGAGGTGAGTTTTGGCTTTGAGATAAGGTAGAGTTGAACCTGAATTCCAGTAAAGTTGCTTAGTAGTTGTGAGACTTAGCAAATATTCTTTCACACTGAACACCTATGTGAACCTCATCTATTATAAAAGGTACAATAATCATAAAATGCCAACATGTAACAATTCTTCAGCTTCATCTATATACAGAAAGTAGATGATATGCTTTTACTCCTTCTCTAGAAAAATGTAGAATGTGTTTCCAAAGCTTTGAATATGGTCTCTTATTATTTTTTATGGATTATATAATGCTGTGGCTATGAAAGAGTATTAGTCAGGTATCTGGTCAAGAAACATTTGAATGTGTTTTTTTTTGCTTTCAGAACACTGTTACCTCCATGAGAACAAACCCACAATACTTTTTTAATCATGAGTTATTTTGGGAAAAAATATCAGGGTGTTTTATTGGCAGCCAGATTACACTCTAAAGTTATCAACCATCAGCTAATCATATGCAGCAAAGATTCCAGGTGAACCAAGCCTAAATTGACGACCATCCCAAATATGAGCGAATAAGTTTTAGAATGAGTTAACTAGTGACAGATAATTAGTTAATTTATTCACTATAGGCTGGATGCCAGGATTCAATCACATGATGTGCAGAGGTTGTATGAAAAACAGCCATCATCTTATAGATAGTGATTTATTTTTTCTTCATTAAAATTTTGTTGACTCTCTTAATAAACTGAATTGAACTTTGAAAAATATTTGTAGACATATATGCCTTTAATTGTAAAAATATTCTCCCAGTACCTTATAAATTTGGTATGAATATTAGCACAATTATAAAAGCCAAATATCTCAATCCTGCCTCTAGGGTCAAGGTAAAATTGCAAATAAGTTTCCCTTTAATTAATATTGTAGAGTCTGGGCTACTGAAAAATCTGAAGACCTGGCACCATCCACCTCCTGGGACACCAATTCTTTATGTTTACCATGTGGGATCTGAAATGGGAATGAATCTGTTCTTAGAATCTAGTGAGAAATAATGCCCACATTTGTACAGTTCTGGGTTGGAGCTGCCAGCGGTCTCAATGTGCACTGTCTCCCCTGTTCTTTGGCCCTGTTGAGAATATGTCCAGGAAGTGTATTCCATCACCTAGGACATAAAAATGAGTGGTTCAGGCCTTTCATCTTGCTGATGTCAATGAATCCATAGCTCTCAATGTGAAATTTGGATGCAGTAAACTGAGATATGCCTGAGACTTCGGGTAAATAGTGAATATTAAGATGGTTTTCCAAAAGTGCATGTATGTATTAATAAATTCATAATGTCAATCCGTGATAATATATTGAATATAGTGTTTTTAGTTACAATTTGTTTAAGATCTTATTTTCTTCTCCTCCTTCCCCTTCTTTTCCTCCTCCTCCTCCTCCTCCTCCTCCTCCTCCTCCTCCTCCTCCTCCTCCTCCTCCTTCTTTTTCATTTAAGGACAGGGTCTTACTGAGTTTCTTAGTGCCTTACTTTTTGCTGAAGGTTACATTGAACTCACAGTTCTCCTGCATCCACCTCCTGAGCCACTTGGATTACAGGTGTATGTCACTGGGCCTGACTTTTGTTTTTCACTTTTCATTTGAATAGAAAAAACTTTAAAATCATACTCGTGAGTCTCTTTTTAGGGGTGAGAGATATGGGGACCTTGATGCCTAAGGAAATTGCTACTGAGCTTAAACCTCAAGCTGCTTTTCATAAGATCAGAGAGCAGAAAAGTTAAATAAAAATTTAAACTAACTGTGATATCATTTCCATAAATAAAAATATATACATATTTATCACAAATTGCTTGAACCTTATATACAGTGATAAGTGTCAATGCACTTCTGTCTGGGTTAGGTCCTATTATTGGAAGGAAATTCTCCCTCAAAGTAACTACACCCAAGGCATTTAATGCAATTCACAGCCACTCAAAATAATAATAATAAGAAGAAGGGTTGGGGGGATTCTAGGTTTGTGAAGCACACCTATAATATGTTACTTGAAAAGGCATTACAGGAAAAATTTATACCCTCTCTGAAGACGTGTGTGTGTGTGTGTGTGTGTGTGTGTGTGTGTGTGTTTACGGGTACAGAGGTAGTGAGGGTGCACAAGTCTAATTCACAGTCCTTTTTTTCTTGAATTTTTATTTGTTGCTGTAGATAGATACAATATCATTATTAGTTTGTTTGTTTCTTTCTTTCCTTTTTTCTTTTTTTTAATGTGGTGCTGGGTGTTCAACCCAGTACCTCACACATACTGGAAAAGCACTCTACCACTTAATGACAACCCCATTCCCCACAGTCCTTCACTTATTCTGTGTGTGTGTGTGTGTGTGTGTGTGTTGCAGGAAATTGAATCCATGGCCTTAAATAAGCAAAACAAGCACTCTACTGACTAAGCTATATCCCCAACTCTGATCCTTAATCTTTCAACAATGAAAATGGGGAAGTGCTGAAGCCTTTTCCAACCAGTCTCTTAGATGAGGACTGTCCATCCTCACAGGACCAGTGATGAGGGGGCGGGATTCCACAATCTTGTGTTCTCTTCCTGTCTGGAGCCCACCATTCTTTCAATCTTTTTGTAGTCTTTCTGTCCTGGATCAGGAGTCTAGGTTTCTTTGCTACACAGATGCTGAAAACAAATCACAGGGAAAACGTTAAGAAACCTGAAAGCCAGGAAATGTAAGTGTGCTTGTTATCCTGGGACTGGGTAGAAAGGTTGTTTGAAGCTGGTGGAAGAGGCAATGGTGGAAACTGGAGATTGTGGCTAGGGGCTCCTCATGGTTCTCTCCAGACTCTGGGGCCAGAGGGACTCTCCGAGGCAGCTCAGGGTTCACCCGCCTCTGACTAGTCTAGTGGAGCTTAGGTCAGCAGTTGACAACCTGAGCATTTTGTTCCATGATTGTATGGAGTTTTCAGCTTCTTTCTGAAACCCTTTGTGGGCATCCATGTGCCACAAGTCCAGCATGTCCCCAGATTATTATCCCAGTGGTGAAGCCTGGGATAATTATCAGGAGAGAACCCCAGCTCCATTTGATGTATTCATGCATGAGAGAGACTGTAGATTTTAGGGCTTGTTAGTCATGAGTTTTTGTTTTGTTTTGATTTGTGTTTTGTTTTTTGTTTTCTTTTTGGTACTAGAAATGCAACCCAGAAGTGTTTATCCACTGATTTACATCCCCAGCCCTTTTATGTATTTTTATTTACAGACAGCGTCCCTTTGAGATTTTTAGGTCCTTACTAAATTGCTGATGCTGGCTTTTAGCTCATGCTTCTCAGGACGCCAAAGCTTTTTAAATGAAAGGGAAGCTTTATCTCAAATCCAAAACAAAAATTTGAAATCCAGAACTTCAGCTTAGGTCTTCATAGGTCTGAGAATAAACCCCTAGTTTTCTAGATCTTTGTTCACATATCTGTTTCTAGTGTTTTTCTCTGTTCACAGTGAATAAGTATAAAATAGAATAGATAGTGAAATGACCCTGTAATGAGGATAATGGGCTTCATTGTACAACACCTCAAGGCTAACTGGAAGATTTGTGAATGAGCACCATTAAGGCCTATTTCAAATGTGAATACCCTTGAAACCCATTTGGGAGAACACCTCCAACAAAGTCCTTTGTTCCTGGGGTGATTCCAGAAAGAATGAAAGTGAATCCATATAATAGGATGCTTTTTCCGAAGCCTATTTTTAAGAAACATGGGGAAAAAAAATAATTGATTATGTTGAAAGTGGAATTTTGAGATGAAACAAAATTTCTCACTTTACCAATTGTATCTGGATGCTTGTCTCAGAAATTTTGAAGAATAAAATTTATTTATTTAAGCAAGAAGAAATAGAATTCCCACCATATGGAAAGGGGAATGATACTAGAAAAACTGATTTTGGTGTGCCATCTTAGAAGTTTACTGATGGTTTTGGGCAGAACACTAAGCAACAAAGTCACAGATTTCCCTTACTATAGTATTAAAGGATTATTTTCTTCTGGATCAGGCTATCTGTAAGTTTGGATCAGCAATCAAACAATATCTACGATTCAAAAAATAAACTGCAACTACACTTATATTAAAGATAGACAAAATTTATGATGATTCCAAAAAAAGAGCAGTGTTTAATTGCATCTATTTATATACTTCAGCAACATATCTATGAAAAATATGTTAATGAGCCAGGTCTCTGGTCTGCTTAAGACCAA
The DNA here is from genome assembly GCF_047511675.1 of Marmota flaviventris. NCBI lineage: Eukaryota > Metazoa > Chordata > Mammalia > Rodentia > Sciuridae > Marmota > Marmota flaviventris. Next base: position 158,483,694 of record NC_092503.1, read on the forward strand.
AATTTTGGTTCCAGTTACCCATATTTCTGTTTATCTGTGAATCATTCAGAAATGATTAGGCACACATCTTCTCTGTAGGAAAAATGTCAATAATAAATAAAAAATAATAATTAATCCAGGTGATGCTAAGGGATTATCTACTGTATCATCTATTAGCAACCTATTCCATCCACAGAATTTTCAAATTTCCATTTTGAATATTTTGTATCTTTAGCTAGATCAACCTATTATTTAGGAACTTGTTTCACCATAGAACATGAGGAAAGTTCTGATGTAATCACACCTTGAAGAGAGACATAGTTGAATGTTACAGTAAACTGATATTTAACATTAATTTGTAGTACAGTTGATGAAATACAAGGTTTTTTTAAGAAAATATAAACTAAGAAAATGTAAACGAAGATTGTACCTAGGTGGCGGAAAAGTGATGAGGTATTTCAAAGTACATGATACAACTAAACAAGTGGTTTTTAAAGTCTCTTTGAGCTCTTGAAATTCAAGGAACTCTTTAACAAGATTATTATAAACTTTTCAAGATTTCAAGGTCTTAATGATCAGTGAAACACTCCATTTTTTAAACCAGAAAAATAAAAATTTAAAATAGGATATGATACAAGAAATCATGGTTAAAAATAACATCTAAAATTTTTGAAACACCTGCAGTGAGAAATTTAAATGTGGGAAGGAAGAAGGGAGAGACGAGACTGAGGGAGAGCATAAGCACTAGTTGAGCACAACTGTCCACATACCCTGGACTCAGCTTGCCACTCCATCCATCATTCTCCTCATGTTTGGTTCTTAAACTTGGTGCTCAAAAATACAGCATTTGAACTTTTTTCAATTGTAATCAACCCATGCACTTTCCACAATTAGAAACAGTGTTTGGAGATAGGTGATTCAATCTGAGTTCAGAACTTTCCTACATTCAACTCCAAGTTTAGAAATGCCAATTTTAAGGCTAGAGTCACTTGCTGGTGAATCAGGTTTAAAGCTCAGAAACAGTAGCACAATCGCTCATCACTTGTTATTTTACAGCTCCTATTTTATTCAACATTAACTAAGTAACAATCCAAATTTTAATATTCTCCCCACTCATCTGCCAAAGACCAAGTATTGAACAGCATTAGCAAAGCCAACAACCACATAGTTGTCTGCCACTGTTACCTAATTCTATAATTTTAAAAAAAGTCAATTTTTTATTAATAATTTATTTTTTAATTATAGGTGGACACAATATTGTATTTTATTTTTATGTGGTGCTGAGGATTGAACCCAGTGTCTCACACATGCTAGGTGAGCACTGTACCTCTAAGCAATACCCCAGCCCCTAATTCTGTAATATTTTTAAGGTTATTGAATTTCTTTTATTTTCAAATTAAAATAAATTCATTTTTAAACTGACACATATGAAGATTTTTAAAGGGTTCTCAACAATTTATGCCATTTGCCTTTACAGAGACATGTGAGGACCTTCCAGTTGTAAAGTATGATTTTATGGTGGCCTTTGTTTCTTTAAAATTATTTATTGCTGCATTATAATTATGTATAATAGTGGAATTCATTATGCCACATTCATACTTTCATAAATTGATCAATCTCATTCCCAAGTACCCCTGATCTGCTTGCTCTTCCCTATTGATGTTCCTTCTATCATTATTATTTTAATTAATACATTATAAATATACTTAGGCATTATATATGCATATATAATATACCAATTTCATGTATACATGCAGGATTTACTATGATACCTTTTAAAAATACTTATTTTATTTCTTTATTTTTATGCGGTACTGAGGCTGGAACCCAATGCCTTCCACATGCTAGGCAAGTGCTCTACCACTGAGCCACAACTCCAGCCCTTACTGTGGTACATTTATACAGACAAAGCAAAATTTTGTAATTTTGTTCACCAGTATTTCCCCATACTCTCTCCTTCTCCCTCCCTCTTAAGAACCTTCATCTATTGGTCTCACTTCTATTTTCATAATATCCCTCTTTTCTAATTCCTTTTTCCCTCTCTCTAGCTCATCATAAAAGAAAATATCCAACACTTGACTTCATGAGTCTGGCTTATTTTGTTTAGCCTGATGTTCTCCAGTTCCATTCCTTTGCCAACAAATATCATAATTTCATTTTTCTGTATGGTTGAATAGAATTCTATTGTGTATATATAGTATACACTTTTATCCATTCTTCCATTGATGGGCACCTGTGCTGGTTCCATAATTTGGCTATTGTAATTTACATAGCAGCCTTTATATTTTATCTGATTTTGAACTCCTTTGAACAAACTGAAAATGTTTTAAGATAAAAACCAAAAGCGAAGAGAGGGGTACTCTATAATTGAGCTACATCCTCATCACCACCATCCATCTTTATTTTGACACAGGGACTCACTAAGTTGCTGAGGTAGGCCTTAAACTTTGATCTTCCTGTGATAGACTCCTGAGTCACTAGGATAACTTGTGTGTTCCACTACACCCAGCTGAGTCCTTCAATTGTTCAATGTAATTAACACCGACCAACTTATATTATGCACTCACTTTTATACTTTTTTTTTTTTGAGAGAGAGAGAGAGAATTCTTTTTAATATTTATTTTTCAGTTTTTGGTGGACACAACATTTTTATTTTATTTTTAAGTGGTGCTGAGGATCGAACTCAGTGCCCTGCGCATGCGAGGCAAGTGAGTTACCGCTTGAGCCACATCCCCAGCCCACTTTTGTACTTTTTGACAGTTCTGATGTCAATGGAGTCATTTTAAATTCTATTTTTTACATCAAATTTTATTAAGAAAAAGAATTCCATGATTTTATTAAAAATGTGACACTACTAATTATTAACTTAAAAAAAGATTTGGATCATACAAATTATCATAAAACAATCTACATTTTAAAAAGCAAAGAAATAAGAAACCTTTTTTTAATAACTAGCATCATAGTATTTACTTATATCTGCATTTTATGTGATTATGCAAAATCAATGTACTTCCTGGGAACAAGTGGTGCATGCCTTTACTCTTAGCAGCTCAGGAGATGGAGGCAGTATGATCACAAGTTCAAAGCCAGCCTCAGCAACTTAGCGGGTCCCTAAGCAACTCAGTGAGACCCTGTCTCAAACTAAAATGTATAAAGGGCTGAGGATGTGGCTCAAGGTTTAAGTGCCCCTGGGTTCAATCCCTGGAACCCCTACCCCCTCAAAAAAGTAAAAGTGATGGGGGAGTACCAGTAAAATAGAAGAGAGATCAGTAGAGTAGAGGAAAGGGATTGAGGGAGAGAGGAAGAGCAAAAAGACAGAAAAAGAAAAGAATGGTGGAATGAAGCTGACCAAACTATCTTATGTACATATGTGAACATACCACAGTGTATTAAGAAAAAGAATTCCATGATTATATTAAAAATGTGGTACTACAACTTATTAACTTAAAAAGACTTGGATCATATCACCTTTATATATATTTACAAGGATTTAAAATTTTTAAAAAACTATAAATAAACAGAAAAAAGATCTCATGCAGTAGAGGAAAGGGAAAAGGGGGAGAAAGGAAGGGAGGTAAAGGGAAATTCTGTGGACTGCACTGGAGCAAATTATATTCCATGCTTCTATCTTTATGTCAAAATTAACTCTAATATTATGAATAACTTCAATGAACTAATAAAAGGTTTTCCAGGAAATCATTGTTGCAAGGGTTTGAGAAATGTCTTTTTAACAGTTAAACTACTGTGATTTGCAAGAACAAAACTAGAGGCCAAGAGATTAATAAATACAGTTTAATTATAAGAAAGTAAAATTTATAGAACTGCTTCGATTAATTGGAACAATTTCTTAAAGTGCTTGTGTAAGCCTAAAATGATTGTGTTTGATGAAGATGCATTAAACAGAATAATGGCCTCCCAAAGATACCCATATCTTAATCCCAGGAAACTATGGATATGTTGTTACATGGCAAAGGAGATATTGCATATTTGATTAAGGTTAAGGACCTTGATTTGGGGAGAGTATCTCATGTTATACAGATGGATCCATCTAATCACCTGAATCCATAAAAGTGAAAGAAGAATGGGTCAGAAGAAAATCTGAAAAGGATTCATTGAACTGTTATTGGCTTTAAAGAAGGAAGAAGAGAACCAAAAGCCAAGGAATGCAGACTGCTTCTGGAAGCTGAGACTGTTCCTCAGCTTACAGTTAGCAAGAAGAAAGGGACCTCAGTACTACAGTCAGAGAGCACTGAATGTGGTCAATGATAGTAATGAGCAGAAAACAGATTCCCCCATACAGTCTCAGCCCTGCAGACACTTTGATTTTAGACTGCTGAGACCAACACCAAACTTATGACTAAAAAATGTAATACATTTGTGATGTTTTAGCCATTCATTTGCAATAAATTGCTAGGGCAGCAATAAAAAACCTACTAGATTGAGAGTTTTTTTCCTTTGATTTCTTGCACACAGTTAAGCAATGAGATAATAGTGTCACAAGAAAGTACTAAACATACTGAGTGGGGATGTGCTAAAGGGAGCACAGCAGCTCCAGCAATGTCCATGGTGGATAATTGCCATGAGGGAAACAGGTAGGTAACCAACGAAGGTGGAATAATGCTTTAAGAAAGTATGAAAATGTCAGAAGGTAATACCAATGTTATATCAGCAAGTAAACAAAAATTTCCCAATATTTCCCTAAAACTCCACCACTTGACAGCATACAAGATGTCCAATTTCTTCCTGTACTACCACCACTTAATCCAAAAGAGCTTTCACATCCATCATCTTTCTGTTTCTTCTATCCCTAGTAAAATATTACCTAATTAATAGCATAAAATAGCCAAAAATCCAAAAAATAAAAATAAAAATGAATTAGAGAAGTTAAGTGCTTTGAAATCAGGTGTCCCTGAGTTTGAATGTAGACTTCACTTATTACTTGATACATTAAACTGAGCAAGTTAACTAACTTTTCTGATCCTGGATGTACTTATGTGTAAACAGGAAGAAGACTTTATTTTATAGAGTTTTGGGAAAACATCATGCAAGGTGCTTAGCACTTTCACAGTTGCACTCATTAAATAGTATTATATTTAACTAAGCTAAACCAGCAAATTTTTAAATTAAAATATTTCTCATGTGAAATTGAGAGTATCTGATACATGATATAAAGTTTTAAATTAGTTTTATTTACATTTTCCTTCTTGAAGGATTTTTTTTCACTTCTCAACCAATATTCTAAGAAACACTCTCAAAACAAGTTGGCTATGTTCTTGTCTTAGCATATGATAAATGTAAAAAAAGTGGATAAGAATAATAGGTACCTTCATCGTAAAAAGTTATTCCAGCAAAAAATATTTCAGTGTTAAGTGGAAGCAAAATCATTTTATTTTAAAGTAAGATTTCATCCTGTGGTCTGAGACCAATTTATTGCTTTTTTTGGAAATCAATATGTAAACCCTTATATGATATAAAGCCTCTAAAATATAAATTGTTCCTTGTCCAACATTAAGCATGCTGTTCTATCTTTGTTCAAAAGAATACCATTAAGTTTAAAGCATAAACTTCATTTTCCATGCTGTATGATATGCACTTTGAAATTTGGTACTTATCTCCAACTTATTTCTCCTCATTTATTCCAGATATGTTTTTCTTCTGTAATGTTTTCATTGCCCTTACGTCCATCATCCATACTAAAATTACAATAAACAAAATTTAATTTAACTTATATTTCTTGGTTGTAGATTTTCACAACAATAAAATAAACAATATAATTATTTATGAATAAAAATTGTATGGGAGATGAATAAGAGTCTTTCTGAATGGATGCAAGTCTATATTCCTCATACTCACAAGAATTATGCCTGACATATAATAGTGAGTAACTGCTGAACATTTTAAACTTAATATAAGCTGAATGCAGTGGCATGCACTTCTAATCCCTGCTGTTCTGGAGGCTGAGGCAGGAGGATCTTGAGTTCAAAGCCAGCCTCAGCAAAAGTGAGGCACTAAGCAACTCAGTGAAGCTTTGTCTCTAAATAAAATCTAAGATAGGGCTGGGGGGCTGGGGTTGTGATTCAGTGGTAGCATGCTTGCCTAGCATGTGTGAGGCACTGGGTTCAATTCTCAGCACCACATACAAATAAATAAATGAATGTCCAACAACAACTAAAAAATATTTTTAAAAAGATAGGGGTGGGGATGTGGCTCAGTGTTCAAGTTCCCTGAGTTTAATCCCTGGTGCTCGAAAAAAATTTAATATATACATGGGCACTGACAAAATGATAGTTTGACTTGTTTTTAAACTTTACATTAGTGTGAAAGTGATATGCATTCAGTAGTAAACAAACTTCCAATGCTGAATTTTATCCTTTTCCAAGATTAACATATGCGGTATGATAATTTTTTGTCCAGTGGCAGCAAAAGTACAGATCCCAGTGAACCACATTGTCATTAGAATAAACAACCAACATTCTACATTGTACTGCACTGGTAGGCTGGACTGTTGAGTAGGTGTACTGCATTTTTGACTTATGATATTTTCAACTTTCAAGGTGATTGGAAATGAATTGAGTACTTTTGAAACTTAATTACTCAGGAACACCTTTATGTATGGATTCCTCAAGAATATCAGGTTTATACCACCTATTTCTCACAGCTTTGAAGATCTGTAATACAATACATAGCAATACACTATGGCTGCCTCTTCAATTTTAAATATAATGCACAATGCATATAATTCTTAACTCTTCACCTGCAATAAAGATATTGACACAAATAACTAAGTTCTTTCTTATTCCTAATCCTGCCCCAAATATGGCTCTACATAGGTCTCACCTAAATATGCTAAATGTCAAGTTGAATGCTTGGAATTCTCAGTAACTCTGGATTTCCCATTGTGGTATGAAAATTTGCAATTATGCATTTCTTCCCTCTGAGAGAAGGGTGTGGTGTTTGGAAAAGTGGGAGGCTATGTAGAAGCAAGACTCATTTAAGCATAAAAATAATGAATCTACATAAGTTATTGATGAGCAAAATTATTCAAAATATCTAAAAGCAACAAGAACACTAGCTATTTTTAAGATTTGTTTAATAGTGTTTTGTTGTTTTTGTTGTTTGATAGTGTTTTTCAATTACATTAAATGGTGCCAAGAGGTCTTTAAAATATATGTGGGCTAGGGTTGTAGATCAGTGGTAGTGCACTCGCCGCTCATGTGGGAGGCACTGGGTTCAATCCACAGTACCACATATAAATTAATAAATAGACACATGGATAAATAAATAAATAGATGTTTAAAAATGTATATGCAATAGGGCTGAAGACAAAATTTTTAACTTGTACTTGCACATGCTAGGCTTCCTTAGATTAGAAAATCTTAAGCAGCTGAAAGAATGAACACTGACAGCAAGGAGCAAGTTAACCAATCATAAACCTCAAAAAGAGAAGTGTGCAAAATCTAAATTCATAAAAGACAAGTGTAAATTCCATATTAAAAATAGTATAATCCTGAAATCTTTTAGACAAGCAGAACATCTGTTTAAAAGAGAGAGATGTCTTTTCGTAGTAGCCCGTAAAGTGGATCACATTCAGATGCATATCACACATAAAGATTAACATGGAAAAACTATTTAGGTGAGGGGAACTGGGAGAGTATAGGGTTTGGAAACCAAGGCACATGAGACTTTCAAGCTCAAATAGAGAAAAAAGTTCTATATAGCCACATTGGTATCAGGAGATTTAAAAAAAAATAGAATTAATTTTGCTCAACAAAAGAAGAGATGTTCATGAATTAAAGTTGCTATCTTGGTGAGGTAGTGTACTCTTGTCACTTTCCATGTTCAAGCAGGACGTGTATTGCTATCTCTGAGAGGTATCACAAAGCAACTCCTTTATTAAATCAAGGGGGTATAAGTTCTCCAAAGGATTTCAAAGTACACTTGTATCTCTATGATTTTTTTCCATTAATAAATGACAAATTAGCCTTTGTGGAAGTGCAGACAAGGTATATTCCCAAAGAACATGCTACAAAAGTTACAGACTGCCAAAAAATTGTTCATAGGTGTTAGCTATGTTATTTCTTGACACGATTTTATTAGAGTGTGCATATGTAGTAAAAACAGATTAAGCAGACTCACAAGTAAACGTTTGTGGTGACTGTGAGAGAAACTAGACATTCTTTCTAATTTGAAATTATCCATTTTAAAATAATTATTTTACTAGATAAGTTTTTGTAAACAAATCTTGATATATTCAATAAATTAGAAAAAAGACAATCTTATGAGAATAAAATGTAAAAATTAGAAAACACAGTTTTATAATGTCTATCTTTTGAATCACCCACAAACAAGAATTTATAAAGTATACACAATTTTTTCCCAGGATATCTAGGGACTTAGCTTTATTGATGAAATAATTGAAAGCAATTACTATAAAATACTGGGCTATTGGCACTTATATGAAAATATAGTTTAGATATTAAACCAAATAATTGTATACTGGAAGCTCACCGAATACAAGTGTCAGGGCTAAAGGAGTCCAAGTTTAGTTCACTAACACTCCTTTGTCTTTTAGCTTGAGAAACATAAAACCAAAACATCTCACATTATCTTTCTTGCTAGAATTCACAGTGGTACTGCACTGGCTAGTTCTTACCTAACTGATAGACATACTATTATTGTCAGAATTACTGCTTGTGAAAAAAAAAAAAATAATAAGATTGCTAGTGCTAATCTTGTTTATTTAAGTGAGTTCTTAGAATCTGACAATGCATCAACCCAAAAAAATTGGCCCAAAGGAACCATTTTCTGTTTTAAAATGGTAAATATTAAAACACCAAAAGACAACTTAGATATGATTGGTCTTTAAGCTTTATTAAGTTAGGAAAAATGACAGGGTAATTTTTATGGTTCGCACCTGTCAAAAACAGAGTCTTTACTATTGCAGTTTACAATGATCAGGAGATTCTCCCTCAGGTTACGGCTGAACTTCAACCCACTGTTGAAAAGACTAACACAAATGTGTGTCACCAAGGATTTGATTTCTAGTAAGAAAATCTCTTAAGAAACCCACATTTATGATATACCACACTGCAAGTGTTCAAATCTGAAGTTGAAAGAAGATTATATCTACCCAGTAAGGTCTGTATTATCCTAAGTCTTTTGTCTTTAAGATACTCCTCCTGTATCACAAATTGTGCTAGAGACACAATCTTAAAAGTGTTTTATGCTACCTATAAAACAGATTTTCCTTAAAATTGCCACAAATAGTCCATCATCAAGAAGTCTGAAAATTGTTGAGACATTTCAAGTGTCACTCAGGATTTTAAAAAAGAGAAAACAAACTTGGACTTTACATGCATAAATAAAAAAAAATAAAATAGCCTTTCTGTTCAAGTTTTGAAGTAAGTGAAATGTTTTGTATTTTATCTTTCACTAACATAGCAGCACCATCTTATCTATAGCATCAATAAAGAGCTACAGAAAAAGACCATAAAAAGCCTTTATATTTTTCTTTGCTTGCTCAATTCCTGCAACACATTTTTAATACAATCAAGTACACTTTATATTGACATTTCAGTCTTGGAGAAAGTACCCAATACTTTAATAAAAATCACCAAATATGTAGTAGACAAATCACAGAAAATAATGATAAACATTAAAAATCAACACTGATGTTATCAAATGTACATACAAAATTATTTATATCAATTGTGAAGAATCCTATATTCAAAATATTTAATGTTTACGAATTATTTTACAGGCAAATTTCCAGTAGATCATGACTTTTCAAGCAGTCAGAATTTATTTCATTACAATGCAAAGAGTTTAGGTAAAGAAATTTTTTTAACCTATGTTTGGCAGCCAAACAGTTGTGAGAGCACATAACTACTTGAGTTGGTAATCTAACTTAGTCTTTATAATTCTTGAGTGAAATTTTATGTTAAACTTAATACCAATTTTGCATGTAGGATGTTTATAAAATATAAAGAAATACTGATAGGAATATGTTAAATATGATGTTTTTATTTCATGCCAAGTGAGGCAATGAACTATGATCTAAAATAGTCAAAAACTACACTGTATATATATTTAAAGCTAATTTAAACTCCCCAAGCAAGTGTTTCCCTTTATTTAATATTTTCTCTTGGTGTATATGTACTTAACAATAAGTATTAAAATATTTGTAAAGAAATTAAAAATATGTAGAACTTAAAAATATATAGGTTGATATGAATCAAATAGTTTAGCCTCCCATCAACACTTCTAACATATTTTTCCATAAAACAAAAACAAAAGCTACCTATGTCTACCACCAATGATCAATATTTGACATTGTAAGACCTGTGGTATTTTCTAGATTTTATCTTCTAAATCAGTTCACTAATTTGACCAGGTCAAAGAAGTAAATACTTAAAAGGAAGAAAGTGATTCACTGAAAATGTTTTATTACATTGTATCTGGACTTGTGGATAGTATGAATTAATAAAATATGGGCATATATTTAACCATCCCTAAAAACTAACAAATCAGCTGCTATTGGACATGTGATTTGAAACATTTGGACAGTATGAATACTAGAAACATTTATAACCATTATGAATTCGAACCTGCAGATTTTAGTAGATTTTGTTTCTGATAAAGTCGCCTCTGGTAAATCTTTAGTGATTTCTCACCAGCCATGATTCCCAAAGTCAGCAAACATATGCTATTTTCTCAAATAACGCGAAAGAGTTCAATTAACTTGTCCACCTCCATTAACTTGTCACCTTTGTTAATTTATGCTTTTGACAAAACATCTTTTAAATATCAGATATAGCTAGGTATTTTTTCCAAATATAGTCTAAATTTTTACTTTATAAAAAAGTACTTAACACCTATAACAGATAAAATAACCTATAGTATCAAAAAGGAATCTGAAAATAATTCTGAAATGTCCTCATTTTTTTTTCAGTGCTTTCCAGGGAATAAGTTCTTTTGAACCGAAAGCATAAATACACTTCCTCAGCAGCTGAAAGCCTTTCAAAGAACCATATAGATATCACTGTGTATCTGAATCTCACATAAAACAAAAACAAGTTCAAATTGGCAACTCACCAGAACAAAAATTTACATAAAGCAGGAAAAATTCTTGCATTTTTTCCATCTGGAAAATATTTTAAAGTGGACACTTTCTCCCCTTTCTCTCTCTCTCTCTCTCTCTCTCTCTCTCTCTCTCTATATATATATATATATATATATATATATATATATATATATATGAGATTTTTATATATTTTTTTTTACTCAAAAGATTTTCTTGCACCAATTTTGTTTTTTAAAAAGTGCCAGCTTTCCTTCACTCTTTCGTCTACCAAAATAAAAGGATTGTGACTAGTACTTTAAAATAGTGTTTTGTGATATCTCATAAAATTTGTCTTTAAAGCTACACTTTATGAATTTGACAAGATTTTGTAAAATTCTAAAACATCTTGGATAGACTTCTCAATGCATTTCAGTATATATTTACTTAACATACATTTCTAAAATAGTAACATATAGAATATTTTTTTTCCATCTGCTGCATATAAATAATTGCTCAAAGTATAATCTGCAAGAATTTGAACTTGGTTAAAAGATGCAATATCAAACTTATTAATATTGACATACAACTACAATATAAAAGTCTTGATTGAAAGACTCATTTTGTTAACTCTGAATGTTTCAAAATTACCAAAAATACTATAGAAGACAGTTCATGTATAACACACCACCAACATCAATCATCAGACTTTAAGGCATTACACAAAATAAATCAGGTTTTGGATAAATAGAATTTGTTAAAAATCCTATGTTAAATATTAAAGTTTCCTAATGCAATCTCTTAGCTGTACCTTGTGCTTTTTTTACATTAGTAATTAGATTAGAATTAAGCTATTTAAGTGAACATAAACTATAGAAAAGGAAAACAATGGTAAAATGTGGGCATGCCAATCTCTTTCAATGTTAGCAAGCATGAGGTTTTTCTAATCTTGTAGGCAGCAGACTGCCTTCTCAGGTTCAAACCGACCCCGGTCCCAAATTGACAGAACAACCTCTTTTGTTCCCTCCAAATTTCCTTCTTTCAACTCCTCTAGCAAAAACATTTCCTATAGCACTTAAAATATTTTCCTCCTTTAGCAAGGAGCTTTAGAACCAGGTCATCCACTACTGCCACTCACTTGACTGAGCATCAGGTAATTAGTGCAGCCCTTACCTGGCAGGTGAGCTCCAGGTGGCCTTCACACAGGTACTCTGTGCCTTGTCAAAAATGCTGAGGTCATGTGCTCCACCATCTCTTGGTCATGTTCAGCTAGCCACTGTCCTTCCTCCTGGAAGCCACACCTCTGTGCATCAACTGTCTTTACAGAGGCGCTGCTACCACCTTTGCAAACCAAAGAAGAACTCAGAATCCAAGATGGCACCAACTTGCCCCTATGTGCACACTCCCAGCTCCAAGAGTGCTCTGACAGCAGGCAGCTGTGGCCTCATGTCATATGCTGCCTCTGGGCAGTGGCTGCAGCACCTTCCCAAATGGAAGCACTCAGGGCTGGGAAGAGCATGCTCTGGCCCTTTCTGTTCACACCTTTACCCCACACTCTGCCCTCTGGCTTTTTTCTACTTCTCTATTCTGTGTCTTTTATTTTGTATTCCCTTTATCTTGGGCTGAAAACTTGCAAGATGCAAACATAGCTGCAATGTGGCACCAGGCTGAGTGATGGTGGCGCTGACGAGGGAAGGGTAATACACAGTGACCACACAAGCACACACACAGTCATAGCCTTATTCACTCCCACCATCTCACGTATCATACAAGTACAGACTCACAAAAACTGTTCATGCACACAGACAGATACACATACACACAATACCTAGATATACACTTGGACATCTCCAGACAGGTGCACACACATTCTCATATGCACATACTCCAGTCACATACACTCATGCACACACAGCCATATTCATGGACCCACACATTCACAGTCCAGACATGGAAATGCTACCCTTAGTCTCCACAACAGTAAACATCCCCAACCTCTACAGGGACCTGGACTGAGCTATGAATCCAGAGGCCTGAATCAGCTCGAGGTTGGCCCAAGCAAAAACCTGCCATCTTCCTGTCATAGAAAGCCAGGGGTGAGGAGACCCATATGCCAAAGGAGCAGTCCATACACTCTGGCCTGGAACGCTAAGTGAAGGGGCCTTCAGACTCCTAGAGTTGTCTCCCAGGAATGAGAATGTTGGGTTGTGGGAGGAAGTCTTCATGGCCCTAAATTGAGCCTCTCCTTTTTGCTGAAGGCTGGGCTCCCTTGGGCATCCCCTTTCCACCCCCACAACAGGCCTTCCTGTCCCCAGGAGCTTGACTCCCCTTTAAGATCTCCTCACTGAGACCTGTACCTCCACAAAATGGGATCCCACCCAGACACCGCAAGGTATGCCCCCACCTGAGGGATCCTCATGCTGCAGCTACCCCTACACACTCCTGAAAACACCAGAGGTACCGCTTACCTCCAGCCCGCAACCCCGGGACTCACAGTCACACTTCCAGCGTTGCAGAGAAAGACACCCACCCTGGGTCAGACCTCCTCCAATGTGGCGACTCCCTTCGCCCAAGAGGACCTCCCCAGAAGCTGCAGTCCTCCGACCCACGGTGCCTGCACCTTTCCCCAGGGGCTTCCAGCTTGGATCCTTTGGCTTCGGTCCCCTGGGGGCGGCTCTGAGCTCTGGAGGCAGCAGCTCCTGCATTCCAGCTGCAACAGCCTTGGCTCCTGCCCTCCAGCATCTCCGGTCCTCTGCTGGCGGCACTGTGGGATCCTGAATTCTGGACGCCACCAACCAGGTGGTGCTGGGTCCGCGATCTGGTGGCAGCGTCATTGACTCCTGCACTCCAGCAGCAAAGTCGCCTCCTGCATTGGAGCGAATTCAAGGCTTTGGCGGCCGTGGCAGCAGGTGGCGGCGGCTCCCGCACTCCAACGCTTGCGTGCTCTGGTGGCTCCCTTTTCCTGGCGGCGGGGGCATTAGCTCCCGCTCCGCAGCGGTACCTGCGCTCCAGGGGCTCCCATGCTCCAGCTGCAGCTTTGTCTTAGACACTATGGCCGCTCCTTCTGGGATGCAGCGGTAGCTACT